>NC_134353.1:286961495-287301138 GCF_048569485.1 Anomaloglossus baeobatrachus | reverse complement strand
GGATGATACAGGAGTATCTCCAAATGAACATCGATGCCATGACTGTGCAACTGGAGCCTTGCTCCTTTTGGGCTTCAAACATAGAAAAATGGCCAGAGCTCTCCAGTTACGCCTTGGAGATTTTGTCGTGTCCAGCTGCCAGCGTTGTCTCTGAACGTGTATTCAGTGCTGCTGGGTGTGTGCTGACAGATAAGCGCACGCGTCTGTCCAGTGACAATGTGGACAGACTGACGTTCATCAAAATGAACAAGTCATGGATCCAGAAGGAATTTACTACCCCTGTGTCATCCTGGGGAGAGTAAATGCTTGTGGATTTGGAATGTGCTTGATGCAAATCAAAACATCCTGTTTGCAACTAGGGCCCAAGTGCTGCCACTGATGGGGTGGGTGTCTGTGTGGCCCAATTTTTGGAAAAAAGGGAGACTCCGCTTGGAGTAACCCTTGCTTACATTGTTTTTAAAAGAAGCCAAGATGAACAAGTCATGGGTCAGCAAAGACTTTGCTACCTACCCCGGTGTCATCCTGGGGACGGTTAATTATGGGGTATTTTTGAATGTGATTGATGCAAATGTAGCTGTGAAGTGTACAACTAGGGCCCAAGTGCTGCCACTGATGGGGTGGGTGTCTGTGTGGCCCAATTTTTGGAAAAAAAGGGAGACTCCGCTTGGAGTAACCCTTGCTTGATGTGTTTTTAAAAGAAGCCAAGATGAACAGAGCTGGGATCAGCAAAGACTTTGCTACCTACCCCGGTGTCATCCTGGGGACGGATAAGAATGGCGTATTTTTGAATGTGCTTGATGCAAATCAAAACATCCTGTTTGCAACTAGGGCCCAAGTGCTGCCACTGATGGGGTGGGTGTCTGTGTGGCCCAATTTTTGGAAAAAAGGGAGACTCCGCTTGGAGTAACCCTTGCTTGATGTGTTTTTAAAAGAAGCCAAGATGAACAGAGCTGGGATCAGGAAATACTTTGCTACCTACCCCGGTGTCATCCTGGGGACGGATAAGAATGGCGTATTTTTGAATGTGCTTGATGCAAATCAAAACATCCTGTTTGCAACTAGGGCCCAAGTGCTGCCACTGATGGGGTGGGTGTCTGTGTGGCCCAATTTTTGGAAAAAAAGGGAGACTCCGCTTGGAGTAACCCTTGCTTGATGTGTTTTTAAAAGAAGCCAAGATGAACAGAGCTGGGATCAGGAAAGACTTTGCTACCTACCCCGGTGTCATCCTGGGGACGGATAAGAATGGCGTATTTTTGAATGTGCTTGATGCAAATCAAAACATCCTGTTTGCAACTAGGGCCCAAGTGCTGCCACTGATGGGGTGGGTGTCTGTGTGGCCCAATTTTTGGAAAAAAAGGGAGACTCCGCTTGGAGTAACCCTTGCTTGATGTGTTTTTAAAAGAAGCCAAGATGAACAGAGCTGGGATCAGCAAAGACTTTGCTACCTACCCCGGTGTCATCCTGGGGACGGATAAGAATGGCGTATTTTTGAATGTGCTTGATGCAAATCAAAACATCCTGTTTGCAACTAGGGCCCAAGTGCTGCCACTGATGGGGTGGGTGTATGTGTGGCCCAATTTTTGGAAAAAAGGGAGACTCCGCTTGGAGTAACCCTTGCTTGATGTGTTTTTAAAAGAAGCCAAGATGAACAGAGCTGGGATCAGGAAATACTTTGCTACCTACCCCGGTGTCATCCTGGGGACGGATAAGAATGGCGTATTTTTGAATGTGCTTGATGCAAATCAAAACATCCTGTTTGCAACTAGGGCCCAAGTGCTGCCACTGATGGGGTGGGTGTCTGTGTGGCCCAATTTTTGGAAAAAAAGGGAGACTCCGCTTGGAGTAACCCTTGCTTGATGTGTTTTTAAAAGAAGCCAAGATGAACAGAGCTGGGATCAGCAAAGACTTTGCTACCTACCCCGGTATCATCCTGGGGACGGATAAGAATGGCGTATTTTTGAATGTGCTTGATGCAAATCAAAACATCCTGTTTGCAACTAGGGCCCAAGTGCTGCCACTGATGGGGTGGGTGTCTGTGTGGCCCAATTTTTGGAAAAAAGGGAGACTCCGCTTGGAGTAACCCTTGCTTGATGTGTTTTTAAAAGAAGCCAAGATGAACAGAGCTGGGATCAGGAAATACTTTGCTACCTACCCCGGTGTCATCCTGGGGACGGATAAGAATGGCGTATTTTTGAATGTGCTTGATGCAAATCAAAACATCCTGTTTGCAACTAGGGCCCAAGTGCTGCCACTGATGGGGTGGGTGTCTGTGTGGCCCAATTTTTGGAAAAAAAGGGAGACTCCGCTTGGAGTAACCCTTGCTTGATGTGTTTTTAAAAGAAGCCAAGATGAACAGAGCTGGGATCAGCAAAGACTTTGCTACCTACCCCGGTGTCATCCTGGGGACGGATAAGAATGGCGTATTTTTGAATGTGCTTGATGCAAATCAAAACATCCTGTTTGCAACTAGGGCCCAAGTGCTGCCACTGATGGGGTGGGTGTCTGTGTGGCCCAATTTTTGGAAAAAAGGGAGACTCCGCTTGGAGTAACCCTTGCTTGATGTGTTTTTAAAAGAAGCCAAGATGAACAGAGCTGGGATCAGGAAATACTTTGCTACCTACCCCGGTGTCATCCTGGGGACGGATAAGAATGGCGTATTTTTGAATGTGCTTGATGCAAATCAAAACATCCTGTTTGCAACTAGGGCCCAAGTGCTGCCACTGATGGGGTGGGTGTCTGTGTGGCCCAATTTTTGGAAAAAAAGGGAGACTCCGCTTGGAGTAACCCTTGCTTGATGTGTTTTTAAAAGAAGCCAAGATGAACAGAGCTGGGATCAGCAAAGACTTTGCTACCTACCCCGGTGTCATCCTGGGGACGGATAAGAATGGCGTATTTTTGAATGTGCTTGATGCAAATCAAAACATCCTGTTTGCAACTAGGGCCCAAGTGCTGCCACTGATGGGGTGGGTGTCTGTGTGGCCCAATTTTTGGAAAAAAAGGGAGACTCCGCTTGGAGTAACCCTTGCTTGATGTGTTTTTAAAAGAAGCCAAGATGAACAGAGCTGGGATCAGCAAAGACTTTGCTACCTACCCCGGTGTCATCCTGGGGACGGATAAGAATGGCGTATTTTTGAATGTGCTTGATGCAAATCAAAACATCCTGTTTGCAACTAGGGCCCAAGTGCTGCCACTGATGGGGTGGGTGTCTGTGTGGCCCAATTTTTGGAAAAAAGGGAGACTCCGCTTGGAGTAACCCTTGCTTGATGTGTTTTTAAAAGAAGCCAAGATGAACAGAGCTGGGATCAGGAAATACTTTGCTACCTACCCCGGTGTCATCCTGGGGACGGATAAGAATGGCGTATTTTTGAATGTGCTTGATGCAAATCAAAACATCCTGTTTGCAACTAGGGCCCAAGTGCTGCCACTGATGGGGTGGGTGTCTGTGTGGCCCAATTTTTGGAAAAAAAGGGAGACTCCGCTTGGAGTAACCCTTGCTTGATGTGTTTTTAAAAGAAGCCAAGATGAACAGAGCTGGGATCAGCAAAGACTTTGCTACCTACCCCGGTGTCATCCTGGGGACGGATAAGAATGGCGTATTTTTGAATGTGCTTGATGCAAATCAAAACATCCTGTTTGCAACTAGGGCCCAAGTGCTGCCACTGATGGGGTGGGTGTCTGTGTGGCCCAATTTTTGGAAAAAAAAGGGAGACTCCGCTTGGAGTAACCCTTGCTTGATGTGTTTTTAAAAGAAGCCAAGATGAACAGAGCTGGGATCAGCAAAGACTTTGCTACCTACCCCGGTGTCATCCTGGGGACGGATAAGAATGGCGTATTTTTGAATGTGCTTGATGCAAATCAAAACATCCTGTTTGCAACTAGGGCCCAAGTGCTGCCACTGATGGGGTGGGTGTCTGTGTGGCCCAATTTTTGGAAAAAAGGGAGACTCCGCTTGGAGTAACCCTTGCTTGATGTGTTTTTAAAAGAAGCCAAGATGAACAGAGCTGGGATCAGGAAATACTTTGCTACCTACCCCGGTGTCATCCTGGGGACGGATAAGAATGGCGTATTTTTGAATGTGCTTGATGCAAATCAAAACATCCTGTTTGCAACTAGGGCCCAAGTGCTGCCACTGATGGGGTGGGTGTCTGTGTGGCCCAATTTTTGGAAAAAAAGGGAGACTCCGCTTGGAGTAACCCTTGCTTGATGTGTTTTTAAAAGAAGCCAAGATGAACAGAGCTGGGATCAGCAAAGACTTTGCTACCTACCCCGGTGTCATCCTGGGGACGGATAAGAATGGCGTATTTTTGAATGTGCTTGATGCAAATCAAAACATCCTGTTTGCAACTAGGGCCCAAGTGCTGCCACTGATGGGGTGGGTGTCTGTGTGGCCCAATTTTTGGAAAAAAGGGAGACTCCGCTTGGAGTAACCCTTGCTTGATGTGTTTTTAAAAGAAGCCAAGATGAACAGAGCTGGGATCAGGAAATACTTTGCTACCTACCCCGGTGTCATCCTGGGGACGGATAAGAATGGCGTATTTTTGAATGTGCTTGATGCAAATCAAAACATCCTGTTTGCAACTAGGGCCCAAGTGCTGCCACTGATGGGGTGGGTGTCTGTGTGGCCCAATTTTTGGAAAAAAAGGGAGACTCCGCTTGGAGTAACCCTTGCTTGATGTGTTTTTAAAAGAAGCCAAGATGAACAGAGCTGGGATCAGGAAAGACTTTGCTACCTACCCCGGTGTCATCCTGGGGACGGATAAGAATGGCGTATTTTTGAATGTGCTTGATGCAAATCAAAACATCCTGTTTGCAACTAGGGCCCAAGTGCTGCCACTGATGGGGTGGGTGTCTGTGTGGCCCAATTTTTGGAAAAAAGGGAGACTCCGCTTGGAGTAACCCTTGCTTACATTGTTTTTAAAAGAAGCCAAGATGAACAAGTCATGGGTCAGCAAAGACTTTGCTACCTACCCCGGTGTCATCCTGGGGATGGATAAGAATGGCGTATTTTTGAATGTGCTTGATGCAAATGTAGCTGTGAAGTGTACAACTGGGGCACAACTGCTGCCACTGAAGGGGTGGGTGTGTGTGTGGCCCAATTTTTGGAAAAAATGGAGACTCCGCTTGGAGTCACCTTGCGGTGTTTTACATGATTTTAGAAGGGCGTGCCATGCCTATATCTGTGTGTCCTCCTCTTTTTCCTTGTCCAGCTGTTTTGTTTTCGCATGAGTATATGTCCTTGTCACTTTCCAATGTGTTTGAGTTGTTTGTCACCTTTAGGACACCTTTGAGGGTGTTTTCTAGGTGTTTTTCTGTGTTTGTGATTGCCTGCCATTGTTTCCTATGCAGTTCGAGTTCGGTTCGTCGAACGTTCGACGAACCGAACTCGAACGGGAGGTCCGTTCGGCGAACCAACCTCGAGCCGAACCGCGACCGGTTCGCTCATCTCTAACAGTTACCTTCCTCCAAATTTTTTAATAATATATTGTTGTAATGTTTAGTTGGATCACCATTCAATTCAATATACGTATCAGGATCCTGTAGGTCCTGTAATACTAATTTTCTGTATAGACCTGAGTTCAGTAAGACAATGGCCCCCCCTTTGTCCGCCTCCCTTATTATAATATCAGAATTAGTCCTCAATTCCTTGAGGGCCAATCTTTCCCGATGGCTCAAATTATCTCCGGGAGGGACCATTGTCTCACTCAACTCGATAAGGTCCTTAACAATAAGCTCCTGGAATAAATCCAGAATTTGGGGTCGTGATTGAATAGGATAATATTCCTTATTTGGAAGTGATGGTTGTATACTAGTGACAGATTTATCCAATGATACACCAGTCTCAGCAGAAAGAAGCCGTAAGGTCATTAAGCTTTTTTGTTCACAAAAGGAAAGGAGGGAAACATTAGCATTATCAGTATCAAGATCTTCATTTGTATCCTGTGGGAAAATCAGTTTGTTATCATCAAAAAAATGGCACTTTAACGTGATATTACGTGCAAAATTATTCAAGTCCAGAATAGTCTGAAAAATATCGAAGTTGGTATTAGGGGCAAATCCTAATCCCCTAAGTAGAGATATCTGTTCTTCAGACAGAATGTAACTGGATAAATTCCACACAGGGATAGTTAATGTTTCTGATGCTGATAGCGGTATAGGGGGGTATTGTTTCTGGTGTTTCCTACCCGCTCGTCTTGTCCGTTTTTTGACTTGTTTTTTAGGAATGGTTGCGTTGGATTTCTTATTTTATTTTGTTTAGAGCGAGTGACTATGCCAGTTGAATCAAATGAGGAATTAGAAAGATCCGTTGCCCCATCTGAGGTAGAGGGGAGAGACATGTCACCTGCAGAATCTGTGCAATCAAAGTCCATTCTGTTATAGCTAGAGTGACGTCTCCTTCTTATAATAGATCTGGGTTTATAATTCCAGGTATAGATTTCGTTTTTGGCATAATCATTGGAGTCTCTCAAAAATTTCTTCTTTTTAATCTCCATTATGTTATGTTCCAATTTGGATAATTTAGATTGTATTTTATCATAGGAGATTTTAAAGTTTTCCATATTATTACATTTTTTGAGTGAGTCCTTAATGTTGGTAATATTAGATTTAATCTGTACAAGTTCCAATTCCTCCTGTTGTACAATCAGGTTCATTAATTTTACAGAACAGTCACTCAAGATGGTATTCCAATTATTAATGAACTCAGTATTATATTGACTGGTGGGAAATTTTCTTATACGTAAACCCCTAGGTATCGTACCTTTATCGATGTAATTCTTTAGAGAGGTTGAATCCCACCAAGTCTTGAGTTCTTTAACCATATTCCTTTCAAGATCCAACATAGATCCCTGAAGTGAGTCCTGTTCAGATGTAAGGGTGGTTTCCGATGCGTTAAAGATTAATGCCACTTTAGAGAGTCTGTTGGAATAATCCTCTTTATCCATAGGGAAGTCCAGTCCAGATTCCGACATGATAATATAAATGTCAATATGGTAGATATATAATATGGTCCGTCAGGAGCAAGGAACAAAGCCGAGATAAGTATATCAAGGAAAAGGGGAAAAGTCCGGCTCACCAAAGACTGACCTGCTGGTAGTATTTAGAATTCTGCGAATATGGCTCGGCAACCATCCAGTGTAAAAATAAGAAAGGAATTTCCAGCGCCAAGGATAAAGTATAAAATCCTTTTTTATTGAATGACAAGCAGTTGTCACGCTCCCCGGGTCCCCTGCCTCGCTCCCCGGCTCCCCTGCCACGCTCTCCAGCTCCCCTGCCTCGCTCCCTGGCTCCCCTGCCACGCTCCCCGGCTTCCCTACCTACCAGACGATACCCGAACCCCGAACGGTGACGGCCTGCCATCCCATCAGTTCCTACCATCTCTGATCCCTGTGGTGACCCGCCTCCTCGCTCCATTGGTTCCGGACCCTGCCTGACGTCATCTTGGCCTCCGAACCTGAGCTCCGTCACCCGGACTACCATCAGTGACTCCGTGGTCCCAGGGACTTCTTCACTCCACTCCTCTGAACGGACTGTCCTGCTAGTGCTCCGGCTACCGGGCACCTTGCCCTCGGTGAGGTGTTCAGCCCAGTGGATCCACCTCCTGGGTCTGCCCGTCCACCTGGCCCTAACAGTAAGAACAGGCCATGGATCCCACCGAAACACTAGCGGCCCAGCTGGGCACCCTGCAGCAGGAACTCGTACGACAGCGCGAGACCCAGACCCGCATGCTGGCCTTCATGTCCTCTGTGGATACCCGCCTGCACACGCTGCAAGCATCTGCCACGTCCATATCGTCTCAGGTTGCTACTGCACAGTCCACGGCCACGGTTCCTGTGGCGGCTACCTCAGAAGCTTCTAAACTCCGCTTGGCCTCTCCACCCCGATATGCCGGAGATCCCAAGACCTGCAGAGGATTCTTAAACCAGTGCTCCCTCCATTTCAAGCTGCTTCCGCACTTGTTTGCCTCCGACCAAGCCAAGGTGGCGTTTGTGATGTCCCATCTAGAGGGTGAGGCACTGGCCTGGATGAACCCCTTGGGGAAAAGGAGGACTCTGTGACCACTAACATCCAGGACTTCCTGCAGGCATTTAGAAACACCTTTGACGAACCCGGACGTGCCGCTGTATCCGCCTCATCACTTCTCAGGCTACGTCAGGGGACCATGACGGTAGGGCAGTATGCCATCCGCTTCCGCACTTTGGCCTCAGAATTGGGATGGAACAATGAAGCCCTCACCGCCGCCTTTTGGGAAGGACTCTCCAGCCGTATTAAGGACGAGCCGGCAGGCCGCGATGTTCCTTCCACCCTGGATGCCCTGATCGCACTAGCCACCCGCGTGGACCTTAGATTCCAGGAATGATCCAAAGAGGTGTCCCGTGAGAGACGTCCGATACGGCATTCCTCTCCTCCGCAGAAGCCCGCCGTACTTCAGTCAGCGTCGTCTGGTGTCTCTGTCCACGAGCCCATGCAGATTGACCGTTTGCGGCAGTCCGAACAACGCCGAGAAGAACGGCTCGCCAAGGGCCTCTGCTTCTACTGCGGAGAGGGCACACACCTTCTACGCTCCTGTCCAGAGAGGCCGGGAAACTCCAAAGCCTAGGGTTGGTAGGAGAGGCCACCCTAGGTGCTGGGACTCTCTCTGACCCGGTTACGTGGACTGTTCAAGTGACAACGGGAGAGACGCGGTTCACGGCCGAGGCATACCTCGATTCCGGGGCAGCAGGAAATTTCATCCAGCAGGCCACAGTGGACAAGTACCAGGTGCCTGTTACTCTACTCGACAAACCCCTCGTGATTGCCTCTGTAGATGGGAGACCCCTCTCGGACACCATCTCGTGGATCACCAAGCCGGTGGAACTACGTATCGGTGCCCTGCACACCGAGAACATCGCTCTCTACGTCCTCCCACACATGTCCCATCAAATCCTGCTGGGACTCCCCTGGTTACGGACACACGAACCGTCAGTCAGCTGGTGTACTGGTGAAATCACCCGATGGGGCTCCTCTTGCCACGAGAACTGTCTGAAGACTATACAGCCCATCCGACGACCTCCGGTTCCGGAGTCCCTACCAGGACTGCCCTCGGCCTATTGGTCCTTCGCGGACGTCTTTGATAAAAAGGATGAGTGAAAACTGTGGAAAAAGAAAGCGCAATAGGGTCTTACCCCAATATATATAGGGTGAAGCAAAGAATAATCCTACTCACCAATTCGGGTTGTGACAGTCACAACACCTATAGCAGCATGTAACACCAAGTCCCGGCAGCGGTCCCCATGAGGCAGATAACAGAGAGTAGTAGAGAATGGGTTTCACAGCTGTGCCAAAAGACTACTGGATTAATCCAGTAGTCTTTTGGCGCGGCTGTGAAACCCATTCTCTACTACTCTCTGTTATTTGATAAAAAGGAGTCAGAGGTACTTCCGCCACATCGTCCTTATGACTGTGCCATCGACCTACTCCCGGGAACTACACCACCCCGAGGACGGATATATCTGCTGTCTCCTGCTGAAACAAGGGCCATGTCTGCCTACATCACGGAGAACCTGGCAAGGGGATTCGTTCGGAGATCCTCCTCTCCTGCGGGAGCAGGCTTCTTCTTCGTTAAGAAGAAAGAGGGCGACCTACGCCCATGCATTGACTACCGGGGATTGAACCAGATCACCGTGAAAAATAAATACCCCCTGCCGCTCATCCCCGAATTATTTGATCGGCTTAGAGGAGCACGTGTGTTCACCAAGTTGGATCTTTGGGGTGCCTATAACCTGGTCCGCATCCGCTCTGGGGACGAATGGAAGACCGCATTCAATACTCGCGATGGGCACTATGAATACTGTCTGATGCCCTTCGGCCTCTGTAACGCACCAGCAGTCTTTCAGGAATTGGTGAACGATGTGTTCCGGGACCTTCTCTACGTCTGTGTGGTGGTGTATCTGGATGATATCCTGGTCTTCTCTCCGGACCTCCAGACCCACAGAGAGAACGTGCAGCTGGTACTACAAAGACTGAGAGAGAATCGTCTGTACGCCAAGTACGAGAAGTGTGTCTTCGAGCAGTCTTCTCTTCCCTTCCTGGGTTACGTAATCTCCGATACCGGTCTGCAGATGGACCCGGAGAAGGTCTCTTCCATTCTCAACTGGCCCCCTCCTTCCGGATTGAAGGCAATCCAACGCTTTCTGGGATTCGCAAACTATTACCGTCAGTTCATCCCTCACTTCTCTGCTCTGACTGCACCTCTCTCCGCCTTGACCAAGAAGGGGGCTAATCCAAAGGACTGGTCACCTGCGGCCAACGCCGCGTTTGGCTCCCTGAAACAGGCATTTGCTTCTTCCCCTGTGCTCCACCGTCCTGAGTTAACCAACAGTTCACCTTGGAGGTGGATGCCTCATCCTCGGGAGCCGGAGCAGTGCTCATGCAGAAGTCCTCCTCCGGGAAGATGGTTACTTGCGGTTTCTTCTCCAAGAGCTTCTCAGCACCTGAACGCAACTACACCATCGGTGACCAAGAGCTATTGGCAGTCAAACTGGCTCTGGAGGAATGGCGCTACCTTCTGAAGGGAGCAGTGTACCCCGTGATCATTTACACGGACCACAAGAACCTGGAATACCTGCGGTCCGCTCAGCGACTGAACCCACGGCAAGCCAGGTGGTCCTTGTTCTTTGCCAGGTTCGATTTTCAGCTCCATTTTCGACCCGCGGACAAGAATGTACGAGCAGATGCCTTGTCCAGGTCATTCATGCCCATGGAGCAGGAGGAGAAGACATCCCAGCCCATCATCTGCCCTAGTAAGATCATTCCGGTGGCTCCTGACACCCTGGCCCAGATACCGCCCGGGAAGACCTAAGTCTCTGAGACTGACAGGCAAAAAGTGTTGCACTGGGGCCATGCCTTGAAAATTGCCGGCCATGCTGGTCAGAAGAAAACATGGAGTACAATTGTACGTCACTACTGGTGGCCATCCCTTTGCACGGACGTCGCTTCTTTTGTCTCAGCCTGCTCCTCTTGTGCCAGGAACAAGACGCCTAAACACCTGCCATATGGTCGTCTTCTGCCTCTGCCTATACCCTCCGTTCCGTGGCAACACATTGCAATGGACTTTATTACGGACTTGCCCCTGTCCTCCGGACACACAGTCATATGGGTCGTGGTGGATCGGTTCTCCAAAATGGCTCATTTCGTCCCTATGGCTGGACTGCCCTCTGCCCAGGAACTCGCTGACGCTTACATACAGCACATCTTCCGGTTGCATGGCTTTCCATCTCACATTGTGTCCGACAGAGGAACTCAGTTTACCTCCCGCTTCTGGAGGGCCCTCTGCAAACATCTGGGAGTGACTCTGGACTTTTCTTCAGCCTACCATCCTCAGTCGAATGGCCAAGTGGAACGAGTCAATCAGATCTTGACCTCCTTCTTACGTCACTACGTTAACGCCCATCACGACGACTGGTCCACGCTTCTTCCTTGGGCTGAATTCTCCCATAACCACCACGTCAGTGAGTCCTCCTCCAGCTCTCCCTTCCATGTCATTTACGGACTTCAGCCTTCCGTCCCATTACCTGTATCCTCTTCCTCGGATGTCCCTGCTGCTGATGCTGTAGTCCGTGACTTTACAACAATTTGGGACTCTGTCAAGACATCCCTTGGACGTGCTTCCCTGTGGATGAAGAGACACGCAGACAAAAGGCGTCTGGATCCTCCGTGTTTCTCTCCAGGAGATCTGGTCTGGCTTGCTTCCAAGTACGTCCGATTGAAGCTACCATCATACAAGCTGGGTCCTCGCTACATCGGGCCGTTTAAAGTCCTCAGCAAAATAAATGAGGTCTCCTACAAGCTGCAGCTCCCTGCCACGATGAGGATACCCAACTCCTTCCACGTCTCCCTGCTCAAGCCGGTTGTCCTTGGTTCCTTCTCTGCTGCTGCCAGTTCTGCTCCTCCTCCTATTGCTGATGATGACATCTTTGCGGTAAGGGATATCGTGGCCATGAAAACCGTACGGGGCCGACAGTTCTTCCTGGTGGACTGGGCAGGGTATGGTCCTGACGATAGGTCCTGGGAACTCCGGGAGAATGTGGGTACTCCTCTGATACGTGCCTTCCTGTCCCGGTTGCGGGGAGGAGGGCGTGGGGGAGGGGGTACTGTCACGCTCCCCGGGTCCCCTGCGCTGCTCCCCTGCCACGCTCCCCGGCTCCCTTGCCACGCTCCCCGGCTTCCCTGCCTCGCTCCCCGGCTCCTCTGTCAGGCGTCCCTCGCTCCACAGCCTCCAGGCCTCATCACCTGCGGTCCCCAGGCGGCCCGGTCCCCGCTCCCGGCGCCCGTCGGCAGCTCCGCTCCAGCCCGGCTCTCCTGCCTCCTGTTCACCGCTCCCTGCCCTGGCTTCTGGCACCCGGGCCTCGCGCATGCGCATTAGGTCGCGCGCGCGGTCATTGACCCTTTCTTAAAGGGCCAGTGTCCTCTAACAGGATATTGAAGGATCAGGTACTGGGTATATAGGGGGATCCTTTCCAAGTGGGCGGGGCCTGTTCTTCATGTTTTCTAAGCTAGGAGTCAGGTCTCCTTGTGTCTTGTGATATACTCACCTATCTCTCTCGTAGAGCCGCTCCTGCCTCGCCAACCGGTCCTGACGATACCCGAACCCCGAACGGTGACGGCCTGCCATCCCGTCAGTTCCTACCATCTCCGATCCCTGTAGTGACCCGCCTCCTCGCTCCATTGGTTCCGGACCCTGCCTGACGTCATCTCGGCCTCCGAACCTGAGCTCCGTCACCCGGACTACCATCAGTGACTCCGTGGTCCCAGGGACTTCTTCACTCCACTCCTCTGAACGGACTGCCCTGCTAGTGCTCCGGCTACCGGGCACCTAGCCCTCGGTGAGGTGTTCAGCCCAGTGGATCCACCTCCTGGGTCTGCCCGTCCACCTGGCCCTAACAGCAGTAAAAATCCAGCAGGTACCATATAAATGTCAGAAGAAATGCAGAACAACGCGTTTCGACGCTTCAGGTCTTAGTCATGTTCTGACTTTAAGTGTGACCAGCTCCCTTTTATCGGATCCCTCCTCCACTAATTATAATCACACGTGTAGGTTTACTCAAGGCAACTCCTCACATAGTAATTGCAAGAAATCCGAAAAAATAGGAGTATACAATGGTAAATTCGTATGGATGAAACATATAAAAAGTAACATAGAACAACATAGGACAGAAATATAAAATCACATACATGTTAAAAAACTGTGGACCAGAACAGGTTTTCCGGATGCCTGCAATGGTACGGCAGATATCTGGACGACCTGCTCATAATATGGTCGGGTCCAGTTGACACCATACAAGATTTTCTCCTCTACATTAATGATAATGATTTTAATTTAAAATTTACATCGTCTCATCATGTGGCAACTATGAATTTTTTGGACATTACACTATGTACTGAAAACACAGATAGGGTTATTATTAAACCATATCGTAAACCCATTGCCACCAATTCCATCCTAACAGCAGACTCATGTCATCACTTACAGACCAAACATAATATTCCTGTGGGAGAATTAATTAGAACGAAACGAAATTGTTCCCAACCTAGTGACTATTTTAAGGAAGAAGCTCTAATTTGTGATAAACTTTCGGATAGAGGGTACCTGTCACGCTCACCGGCCCCCCTGCCATGCTCACCGGCTCCCCTTCCATGCTCCCCGGCTCCCCGGCCACGCTCCCCGGCTCCCCTGCCACGCTCCCCGGCTCCTTTGCTAGGCGTCCCCCGCTCCACGGCCTCCATGCATACTCACCTGCGTCCTCCAGGCAACCCGATCCTCGGTCCCGGCGCCCATCTGCGATGCTGAACGCTCCTGCCTCCTGTGCACCGCTCCCTGCTCTGGCTTCTGGTACCCGGGCCTCGCGCATGCGCATTAGGGCGCGCGCGCGGTCATTGACCCTCTCTTAAAGGGCCAGCGTCCTCCAAACAGGATATTGCAGATTCAGGTGCAGGGTATATAGGGGGTTCCTTTCCAAGTGGGCGGGGCCTGTTCTTCATGTTTCCTAAGCTAGGAGTCAGGTCTCCTTGTGTCGGTGATATACTTACCTATCTCTCTTCTAGAGCCGCTCCTGCCTCGCCATCCGGTCCTGCCGATTCCCGAACCCCGAACGCTGACTATCTGCCATCCCGTCAGTCCGTACCATCTCTGATCACTGTGGTGATCCGTCCTCTCGCTCAATCGGTTCCGGACTCTGCCTGACAACATCTCGGCCTCCGAACCTGAGCTCCGTCACCCGGACTACCATCAGTGACTCCGTGGTCCCAGGGACTTCTCCATTCCACTCATTTGAACGGACTGTCCTGCTACGTGTAGTGCACCGGCTACCGGACCCCTTGCCTTCAGTAAGGTGTTCAGCCCAGTGGATCCACCTCCTGGGTCTGCCCGTCCACCTGGCCCTAACAATACCCTAATTGGGTCCTCAACCGAGCTAAATCAATAGTAGCACAAATAAATAGATCAGATTTACTATATAAAAACTCAAATAAAAATAAAAGCAAATTGAAACAAAATAACAATATTGTTTTTTCCACCAATTATAGTACACAATATGATCTTGTTACTAAAACAGTGAAAAAATATCTACCTATACTTGGTGAGGACCCAATTTTTAAACAAGTAACAAAAAATAATATCAAATGTGTTGCTAAACGAGCTCCTACCCTTGGTACCATTCTCTCTCCAAGTCTTTTTTTGAGCGATATTGATCACAGGGAGGGATCTTCTTGGATCACCCTGAAAGGTTTTTACAAATGTGGTGCAAATAAATGCAAAGCGTGTAGCCATGCACAAAAGGGAAAAACCTTTCAGTCTACTTCAAATCAAAAAATATTTCACATAAATACTTTAATTAATTGTAATACGACTTTTGTTGTATATTTAACCCCTTCACGACCCTTGACGGATCTAGCCGTCATGGTGCCCTGGTACTTAAAGACCCATGACGGCTAGATCCGTCATGGCGAAATCGCGGCCCCGGAACACCGGGCACCGCGATCGGTTTTAAAAAACTGTAGATTCGGTAAGGAGAGGACTTGTACCTGACCTCAGGAGGGGTGGTGTCTCCTTCCCGGACCTACGGAGGCTGTGATTGGCTGAACGGCGTTCGTTAGCCAATCACAGCCAGTGTTATGTTTCAGCCATTGAAAATGGCTGAAGCATTGAAATCCAGCTATGTCGGGGCTGCTGCAGCACTGGCCATTGGCTGGAGCTCAGTGAGCTTTACTGCACCCGCCCCCAGCTCTGATTGGAGAGATCGGCCTTGTGACCGATTTCTCCAAGCAGCACCGTGCCTCTGGGACCGGGTGAGCTCGCTGTAGGAGATCGCTCTCCTCAGCGTCTCCCTCCGTGGAATCTGAGGAGAGCGATCCCTGCGGGTGCCCATCTGTGAGTCACAGCCCTCGATCCACCGCTGCCCTGCTCCATGTGCTTCGCCCCTGCTCTCCCGCTGCGCTCCTGCATCTGACGCCGCTACTCTCCCGCTGCGCCCCTGCATGTTATGCCGCTACTCAGCAGTAAGAGCAAGCGGCGTCAGATGCAGGGGGTGGCGCAGCGGGAGGAGAGCGTCACGGCGGCCGCTGCACTCTCCCCATCAGCCGCTCCACCGCCCCAGCATCTGCCGCTCCCCTCTCCCCATCAGGTACTGCTCTCTCCCCATCTGCCGCTCCACCGCCCCTGCATCTGCCGCTCCCCTCTCCCCATCAGGTACTGCTCTCTCCCCATCTGCCGCTCCACCGCCCCTGCATCTGCCGCTCCCCTCTCCCCATCAGGTACTGCTCTCTCCCCATCTGCCGCTCCACCGCCCCTGCATCTGCCGCTCCCCTCTCCCCATCAGGTACTGCTCTCTCCCCATCTGCCGCTCCACCGCCCCTGCATCTGCCGCTCAACTCTCCCTATCAGCCACTGCTCTCTCCCCATCTGCTGCTCCACCGCCCCTGCATCTGCCGCTCCCCTCTCTCCATCAGGTACTGCTCTCTCCCCATCTGCCGCTCCACCGCCCCTGCATCTGCCACTCCCCTCTCCCCATCAGGTACTGCTCTCTCCCCATCTGCCGCTCCACCGCCCCTGCATCTGCCGCTCAACTCTCCCTATCAGCCACTGCTCTCTCCCCATCTGCTGCTCCACCGCCCCTGCATCTGCCGTTCCACCGCCCCTGCATCTGCCGCTCCACTCTCCCCTGCATCTGCTGCTCCACTCTCCCCATCAGCCACTCCACCGCCCCAGCATCTGCCGCTCCACCGCCCCAGCATCTGCCGCTCCCCTCTGCCCATCAGCCACTGCTCTCTCCCCATCTGCTGCTCCACCGCCCCTGCATCTGCCGTTCCACCGCCCCTGCATCTGCCGCTCCACTCTCCCCTGCATCTGCCGCTCCACTCTCCCCTGCATCTGCCGCTCCACTCTCCCTATCAGCCGCTCCACCGCCCCTGCATCTGCCGCTCCACCGCCCCTGCATCTGCCGCTCCACCGCCCCTGCATCTGCCGCTCCACTCTCCCTATCAGCCACTGCTCTCTCCCCATCTGCCGCTCCACCGCCCCTGCATCTGCCGCTCCACCGCCCCTGCATCTGCCGCTCCACCGCCCCTGCATCTGCCGCTCCACTCTCCCCTGCATCTGCCGCTCCACTCTCCCCTGCATCTGCCGCTCCACTCTCCCCTGCATCTGCCGCTCCACTCTCCCCTGCATCTGCCGCTCCACTCTCCCCTGCATCTGCCGCTCCACTCTCCCCTGCATCTGCCGCTCCACTCTCCCCTGCATCTGCCGCTCCACTCTCCCCTGCATCTGCCGCTCCACTCTCCCCTGCATCTGCCGCTGCACTCTCCCCTGCATCTGCCGCTGCACTCCCCTGCATCTGCCGCTGCACTCCCCAGCATCTGCCGCTGCACTCCCCAGCATCTGCCGTTGCACTCCCCAGCATCTGCCGCTGCGCACTCTCCAGCATCTGCCGCTCCACTCTCCCCATCAGCCGCTCCACCGCCCCTGCATAAGCCGCCACACTCTCTCCATCAGCCGCCGCACTCTCCCCATCAGCCGCTCTACCGCCCCTGCATCAGCCGCCGCACTCTCCCCATCAGCTGCTCCACCGCCCCTGCATCTGCCGCCGCACTCTCCCCATCTGCCACCACACTCTCCCCATCTGCCGCCGCACTCTCCCAATCAGCCACAGTTCTCTCCCCATCTGCCGCTGCACCCCTGCATCAGCCACCTCACTCCCCCATCAGCCTCTGCGCCCCTGCATCTGCCACCTCACTCCCCCATCAGCCTATGCGCCACTGCATCTGCCACCTCACTCCCCAATCAGCCTCTGCGCCCCTGCATCTGCCACCTCACTCCCCAATCAGCCTCTGCGCCCTTGCATCTGCCACCTCACTCCCCCATCAGCCTCTGCCCCCTCCCTGATCTGCTGCCTGCTCTCTCCCATCCCCTTAATCCTCTGCCCCCTCTCCCCCCTCCCGGATCTGCTGCAATCCTGCTGCCTAGATCCATTCTGTAAGGTAGCTATCCCCAATCTCATCTCCCACTCCCCTTCCACCCTTCCCCTATCAGCCACTGCTCTCTCCCCATCTGCCGCTCCACCGCCCCTGCATCTGCCGCTCCACCGCCCCTGCATCTGCCGCTCCACCGCCCCTGCATCTGCCGCTCCACTCTCCCCTGCATCTGCCGCTCCACTCTCCCCTGCATCTGCCGCTCCACTCTCCCCTGCATCTGCCGCTCCACTCTCCCCTGCATCTGCCGCTCCACTCTCCCCTGCATCTGCCGCTCCACTCTCCCCTGCATCTGCCGCTCCACTCTCCCCTGCATCTGCCGCTCCACTCTCCCCTGCATCTGCCGCTGCACTCTCCCCTGCATCTGCCGCTGCACTCCCCTGCATCTGCCGCTGCACTCCCCAGCATCTGCCGCTGCACTCCCCAGCATCTGCCGCTGCACTCCCCAGCATCTGCCGCTGCACTCCCCAGCATCTGCCGCTGCGCACTCCCCAGCATCTGCCGCTCCACTCTCCCCATCAGCCGCTCCACCGCCCCTGCATAAGCCGCCACACTCTCCCCATCAGCCGCCGCACTCTCCCCATCAGCCGCTCCACCGCCCCTGCATCAGCCGCCGCACTCTCCCCATCAGCTGCTCCACCGCCCCTGCATCTGCCGCCGCACTCTCCCCATCTGCCACCACACTCTCCCCATCTGCCGACGCACTCTCCCAATCAGCCACAGTTCTCTCCCCATCTGTCGCTGCACCCCTGCATCAGCCACCTCACTCCCCCATCAGCCTCTGCGCCCCTGCATCTGCCACCTCACTCCCCCATCAGCCTATACGCCACTGCATCTGCCACCTCACTCCCCAATCAGCCTCTGCGCCCCTGCATCTGCCACCTCACTCCCCAATCAGCCTCTGCGCCCTTGCATCTGCCACCTCACTCCCCCATCAGCCTCTGCCCCCTCCCTGATCTGCTGCCTGCTCTCTCCCATCCCCTTAATCCTCTGCCCCCTCTCCCCCCTCCCGGATCTGCTGCAATCCTGCTGCCTAGATCCATTCTGTAAGGTAGCTATCCCCAATCTCATCTCCCACTCCCCTTCCACCCTTCCCCTCGCCCCCCCTTCCTCCGCCGCTCCTGCATCCGTTGTGCCCTCACCCATCCTCCACCGCTCCTCCATCCGCCACGCCCTCCCATCCTCCGCCGTGCCCCCTCACCCATCCTCCGCCGCTCCTGCATCCGTTGCGCCCTTCTATCCTCCATCCATCTTTTTTCCATCCCACCTAGTCCCCCCCTTTTTGCAGCACATCCGTGTGTTCGTCCTATTTTTTTTTCTGTAAACTAAGAAAGAAATACAAATAAACTTAGTTTAGGGCCAGTAAAATTATACTGTAGTAATCATCAACTACAGTATTTTTTACTGAATATTGTAAGGGTCAGCCCAGTGCCACACATGAGAGCGATGCTCGAGTCTCACACCGCATCATCCGGCACGGTCGCTCTCTTCCAGACAGGAGTGTGCGGCTGTGTCGGGTGATGCGATGCGAGATTTGTGCATTGCTCTCACGTGTGGCACTTGCCTTAGTGTCAGTTGCAGGTGCATATATTTTTTTTTTTTTACTGACGTCTGTATTTTTTATTATGCCAAACTAATATTTCTTTGTATTGGGGGGGGTCTAGTTTCCAACATGGGGTCACATGTGGGGGAGCTCCACTGTTTGGGC
This sequence comes from Anomaloglossus baeobatrachus, assembly GCF_048569485.1. Lineage (NCBI taxonomy): Eukaryota > Metazoa > Chordata > Amphibia > Anura > Aromobatidae > Anomaloglossus > Anomaloglossus baeobatrachus. Next base: position 287,281,931 of record NC_134353.1, on the reverse strand, counting down.
ATATCAGGGGGATCTCCAAACACGACATGGTGCGGCTAACGATTTCAGCTAATTTTCCATTTAAAAAGTCAAATGACACTCCTTTCCTCTGGAGCTCTGCTGTGCGCCCAAACAGTGTTTTTCTGCCCATATGAGGTATCGGCGTACTCAGAACAAATTGCCCAACAAATTTTGTGGTCCACTTTATCCTGTTACCCCTGTACAAATTAAAAAATGGAGCCTAAAATAACATTTTGTGGAAAAAAAAAAGTACTTTTTTGTTTTTATGCCTCAATGTATGAAGCACGTGAGGGTTCAAAGTGCTCATTACCCATGTAGATTTATGCCATGGGGGTTTAGTTTCCAAAATGAGGTCACTTGTGGGGGAGCTCCATTTTTTAGGCACCTCAGGGGGTCTCCAAACGCAACATGGCGTACGCTAATAATTCCAACCAATTTTGCTGTGAAATGGTGCTCCTTCTCTTCTGAGCCCCGCCGTGTGCCCAGACAATTACTTTCCACCACATATGAGGTATCTGTGTACTCAGGAGAAATTGCACAATACATTTTATGGTGCATTTTTTTCTGATACCCTTGTGGAAAAAAAAGCTACCTGGTTGAAATAACAATTTCATGGTAAAAAAAAAATATATATATATTTTCACGGCTGAACATTCTAAACTTTTGTGAAGCCTCCAGGGGTTCAAAGTGTTCAGTAAACATCTAGATAAATTCAATGAGGGGTCTAGTTTCCAAAATGGGGTCACTTGTGGGGGAGCTTTAATGTTTAGGCACCTCAGGGGGTCTCCAAACACAACATGGCATCCACTAACGATTCCAGACAATTTTGCGTTTGAAAAGTCGCTCCTTGCCTTCCGAGCCCTGCTGTGCGCCCAAACATTTGATTTCCACCACATATGAGGTATCTGTGTACTCAGGAGAAAATGCACAATACAATTTATGTTGCAATTTTTCCTGATACGCTTGTGGAAAAAAAAGCTACCTGGTAGAAGTAATAATTTCGTGGTTTTTTTTTTTTTATTTTCACGGCTCAAAGTTATTAACTTTTGTGAAGCCCCCAGAGGTTCAAAGTGCTCAATAAACATCTAGATAAATTCCATGAGGGGTCTAGTTTCCAAAATGGGGTCACTTGTGGGGGAGCTCCACTGTTTAGGCACCTCAGGGGGTCTCCAAACGCAACATCGCATCTGCTAATTATTCCAGACAATTTTGCTTTCAAAAATTCAAATGATGCTCCTTCTCTTCCGAGCCTTGCCGTGCGCCCAAACAATTGATTTCCCCCACATATGAGATATCGGTGTACTCAGGAGAAATTGCACAATTAATTTTATGGTGCATTTTTCCTGATACCCTTGTGAAAATGCTAAATTTTATGGCTAATGTAACATTTTTGTGTAAAAAAGTAAAATTTTCATTTTTTTCCTTCCACATTGCTTTGGTTGCTGTAAAGCTCCTAAAGGGTTAATAAACTTTTTGGATGTAGTTTTGAGCAGTGTGAGGGGTGCAGATTTTAGAATGGGGTCACTTTTGGGTATTTTCTGTCACCTAGGTCTCTCAAAGTCACTCCAAATGTGATGTGGTACCTAAAAAATTTTTTTTGTAAATTTTGTTGGAAAAATGAAAAATTGCTGATGAACTTTGAACCCCTCTAACTTCCTAATGGAAAAAAAATTGTTTCGAAAATTGCGCTGGTGTAAAGTAGACAAGTGGGAAATGTTATATAGTAACTATTTTGTGTGACATATCTCACAGATTTATGGGCATAAAATTTCAAATTTTGAAAATTGCAAAATTTTCAAAATTTTCGCCAAATTTCCAAAATTTACATAAATAAACGCAAAAAATATCGGCCTAAATTTACCATTGACATGAAGTACAATATGTCACGAAAAAACAATCTCAGAATTGCCGGGATCCGTTGAAGCGTTCCAGAGTTATAACCTGTCAAAGTGACACTGGTCAGAAATGTAAAAAATGGCCAGGTCTTTAAGGTGAAAACTAGAGTTGAGCGCGGTTCGTGGTTCGTGGTTCTCCAGTTCTAGGCTCGAGTGATTTTGGGGCCTGTTCTAGATCGAACTAGAACTCGAGCTTTTTGCAAAAGCTCGATAGTTCTAGAAACGTTCGAGAACGGTTCTAGCAGCAAAAAACCAGCTAAATCATAGCTTGGTTTCTGCTGTAATAGTGTAAGTCACTCTGTGAATCACACTATTATGACATTTCAGTGTATAGTGTGCGTGAACAGCGCCTTCAGATCACTGCTGTTTCTATAATGGCGATCACCATTTTTTTTTTTTTTTTCTTGTCTTCCTTCCCTAAGCGCGCGCGTCTTGTGGGGCGGGCCAGCATGTCAGCCAATCCCAGACACACACACAGCTAAGTGGACTTTGAGCCAGAGAAGCAACGGCATGTGTGATAGGATGTCCATGTCACATGTCCCTGCATTATAAAACCGGACATTTTCTTCCAGTACGCCATTATCTGCCTTCTGCGTCTTTGGTGTCAGACATCACTGTCGCAGCTCCGTCCTCCTGAGTCCTATCGCCGATACAGCTGTATGCGCTGCATACACAGCGTTAGACAGCTTAGGGAGAGCACTTTATAGCAGTCCTTTAAAGGGCTCAAACCGGCAGGGTCAGAGAGCCATAGGTGACAGGTCCTGCAAACAGCAACAGCGTCTGTGTAGCCAAGGTCAGGGATTTCCTCCCTGCATTTCACCATTAGGAGGGAATAGAAAGGCAGGCTTCCATTCCTCTACCCAGAGCACCACAATCCTGCCACTGTACCCTCTTGTCCTCTGCACACTCCAACTCATTATAACTAAGCCATTATACTAGCAAACACTCAGTGTACCTAGTGGCATCCTAAACGTGGCTATTGGACTTTGCTATAGTCCCACTAGTGCAAAGACATTTGCAGAGCACGTCTGCCTGCATTGCACACTCCAACTTTTTTAAACTCAGCCATTATACTAGCAAACACTCAGTGTACCTAGTGGCATCCTAAACGTGGCTATTGTACTTTTGTCTATTCACACTATTGTAAACATATTTGCAGCACGTCTGCCTGCATTGCACACTCAAACTTTTTTAAACTCAGCCATTATACTAGCAAACACTCAGTGTACCTAGTGGCATCCTAAACGTGGCTATTGTACTTTTGTCTATTCACACTATTGTAACGATATTTGCAGCACGTCTGCCTGCATTGCACACTCAAACTTTTTTAAACTAAGCCATTATACTAGCAAACACTCAGTGTGCCTAGTGGCATCCTAAACGTGGCTATTGGACTTTGCTATAGTCCCACTAGTGCAAAGACATTTGCAGAGCACGTCTGCCTGCATTGCACACTCCAACTTTTTTAAACTAAGCAATTTTACTAGCAAACACTCAGTGTACCTAGTGGCATCCTAAACGTGGCTATTGGACTTTGCTATAGTCCCAGTAGTGCAAAGACATTTGCAGAGCACGTCTGCCTGCATTGCACACTCAAACTTTTTTAAACTAAGCCATTATACTAGCAAACACTCAGTGTACCTAGTGGCATCCTAAACGTGGCTATTGGACTTTGCTATAGTCCCACTAGTGCAAAGACATTTGCAGATCACGTCTGCCTGCATTGCACACTCCAACTTTTTTAAACTAAGCAATTTTACTAGCAAACACTCAGTGTACCTAGTGGCATCCTAAACGTGGCTATTGGACTTTCCTATAGTCCCACTAGTGCAAAGACATTTGCAGAGCACGTCTGCCTGCATTGCACACTCCAACTTTTTTAAACTAAGCCATTATACTAGCAAACACTCAGTGTACCTAGTGGCATCCTAAACGTGCCTATTGTACTTTTGTCTATTCACACTATTGTAACGATATTTGCAGCACGTCTGCCTGCATTGCACACTCAAACTTTTTTAAACTCAGCCATTATACTAGCAAACACTCAGTGTACCTATTGGCATCCTAAACGTGGCTATTGTACTTTTGTCTATTCACACTATTGTAAACATATTTGCAGCACGTCTGCCTGCATTGCACACTCAAACTTTTTTAAACTAAGCCATTATACTAGCAAACACTCAGTGTACCTAGTGGCATCCTAAACGTGGCTATTGGACTTTTGTCTATTCACACTACTGCAAATCTATGTGCAGCACCTCTGCATGACAACCTCCTGCTCTGTTTTTAATAAGCTATAATGATAGCACAAAATACTGCCATTTAGTGGCATCATAGAACTGGCTGTTGTATTCCATTAGTGCCCCACTGGTGCCAAGCTATTTCTAGCACCTCTACATCACACCCTCATGCACATTTTGCTACGCTAATGTTATAGCAAACTCATGGAATTCATTGCTGCATTTGATAATTCGGAGGGATAGAAAGTCAGGCTTCCTTTAGCTTTTCCTTCTGTTCATAGACAGCATCTCCAAGACCAATTTCCCCTCCACGTCTAAGTGTGGAGAGGCAGCTAGTGCGCATGCGTGTGCCGATGTACCCCAGCTGCAGCATAATTACAGTGTTTCGCGTAGTGAGTATGCTCAGCCTGACTGTGTTATTCCTGACGCTAAGTCTTCTTTTCGGGATACAGCGCATGCTCCCACACTAAGTGTGAAAAGCCTCTTTGCACAGGTGCTTGCATTCCGTGCCGGGTCTAAGTCCTGTTTTGTGCCTAGACACCATGCTAAAGCTGATAGTCTTTTTTCAGAGACTGTATTTCATGCTACTGAGCATGCTCAGGCACTTCCTGCATCAGAGACTAGGTCCGGTAATGAACTCTTTGGCCCTGGCCCTGATGTGGGGGTCCCATATAGACCACAGGGCATCAGGTGTCCTCCCAAATGGCTTGCAGAGGCCCACACCTATGACTTGTCACCGCATTATTGATGCTCAGACGATGACTGGTGAGGTGTTTGGGTCATGGCAGCCATGAGGTCATCATTGAAGTTGCGTTTCCAAATAGGACGCTAGTTATGCCACTCATGACGTGTCACTCTACTTTTGTCTCCAGGAGGTGCATTGTGGTTCACCCTGGTTTGGGGCGGACCCAGGTTATAAAAGGGGCTGGAGCCAACAAGGAGGTGCGCAGTCTTCTATTATGCTCCGAAAGAGCACACCTCCATGTGTTGAACCCATTGCGGCTTTAGGCCAGAGGTAGGCAGGGATAGGGTGGTGGATGCAGGCCACCACCACAGTTGGTAACGCAGAACGGTTAAGACCAGCTCCTGTCCTACCAGTCCTGCTTGTGCAGCCCAGTGGCATTAACAGGCCTGCTGCTGCTGATGCGCCTGCTGTCCACAGGTGTGGCCCCTACGCACACGGTCAGCGTACTCAATGGCCCCTGTGTTGTTAACAGGGAGTTCCTGGGCTGGGTGGGCATGTGGACCCTGTGACGCTAACAGGGCTCACAGTCTCCAGATCCGAATGGCGTCTAACTCGGTTCAGGCTACTATTAGTTTCATAGCCACACAGCTCTGTATCCTCCACCAAACCTTCCAGTTGCCAACCTCTCCTTTTCCAACTGGGAGCACGGTGGACACTGACTGCTGATGGGGATATATACCTTTCTCTTTCTTTTCTTATTAATTTTCGTTATATAGCGGTCACAGATTATATACCACTTTATCCAAATCTGCCAGTCCCACTGTAACAGATGGTGTTTCTTCAGCAAATGTTACAGTTGCTTAACCACCAAATCCACGGACCAAAACTTTTTTCCCCTTTCCAACACACCTGTTCCCCTTTCCAACAGCATCTGTCCTTTTTCAACTCATTTTGGGATATGACCAAAAGTGCAGCTGTGCAGGGACACCGTACTCAACGCCATCTCAGCACAGCAGCCATCCCTCGGTCCCTCCGATGTGGACAAGGAAAAGACCATTTCCTCCTATCCATGACAAAGCGTTGAGATTCACTCTGTGCAGCACTGGTGTTTAGTGGAAAAGTAGATCTAAGATTGTGTGGCGCCCCAGGACCTGGTCGCCACAACAGCATTGCCCTCCCAAAAGGGTTAATGCTGAGCCTGGAGGTAATTGGGAGATCTATTGGCCAGTAAGTTAACACTCAACACAGTTCTCCCTCCGGCCAGCAGGGGGAGCTCTGAACCTGGAACTTCAGGGAGCATTCCTTAAGTCTGGCTGGGAGGAGGAAGTGGTGGTTAGTCTGGAGACAGGAGTGAAAGAGTGCAGACGCAGAGTAGTGCTGCCTTGTAAACTGGGGCCTAGAGCTGGGATAGCTTGGCCCAGTGAAGCAAGGGGAGCAGAGAGGCACAGCAGGGACTCGGACATCGGAGTCTGTAGTTGCCAGGGCATAAAATCCATCCCTGGTAGCTGAATCCGGAGGGCAGGAGAGCTGCAAGCCCCCTGTCCCAGAAGCAATCTGAAGGTACAACTGCATCCCAAGGGCCTAGTGTGGGCTCCAGCAGAGAAGCACCAGAGAGGGCCTGCGCAGTCTACCACACAGAAAAGGGGACGAACAACAAGTCCCAGCAGCAAGAGGGCAATTGCAAACCTAAAGTGCAGTGTCCTAAAACAGCAGAGAAAGATTAAGGAGTAGGCCTCATACTCAACTGGCCAAAGATCACCCCAGGCACTTCCAGGCCGGCCGGATCATCTTTACCATCTGTGACGGTCTCCCTGGACTAAGTTTCTGCCGAGTAAAAGAGGAGAAGGTAAAGAGACTACTGTTTGTGCCTGTTTCTTTCATTGCTGGTCGGCCCTGCACCGTGTTAGTCACGCAGCACCATAGACTTCCACAAACACCAACCGTGCCCCGGGCATTGCTCCACCTGTGGGGAGCAGTACTACCATTGCTGCCATAACATCATCCCGGAGGCCTCACACAGCAGCGGCGGCTTAGTAGCCGCATACCACAGGTGGCGTCACGAACACAAACTTTAATTCAAGCCACATTTCAACTGACACCCACCAGGGCCACGGAGCCGGGCCCAGCCACCACTGACTACCACCGGACTAGTCCGGTCCGGCACCGGGTGTCCCATAGCCCTGGGGTGGGCGAGTCAACTTTGGCGTTACGAACAGGATTTCGTGCCCGGTCACACCGGGTACTGTGCGCCTGAAGAACTGTGTAAAAGACTGTGTACTGGTTGTAAATTGCCGCCGCCATTAGCCGCGCCGAGCGCAGGAAGAAGGGGGGCGTGCCTGACAAAGAGCGCGAAGGGAGCGCGCCATCAGAGCAGAGCGCTGTTAACCCCGCGCGACCCGGAAGAAAATTTGAAAAGTGAACGGAGCCTGGTAAGGTTCACTAAGGGGGAGGAAGATGTCCGACTCCGAGGGAGAGCAGGTGGCTGCCATCGCCCAGGGCGCCGCAGCACCGGCCGAAGTAGTCCCAGTCGCCGTCGCCCCAGCCCCCACTGTAGCGCCGGTAATGCCGATCACCATGCCGTACATACCAGGAGCAGAATGGCTGCCGCAGTACTCCGGGGAGTCCCATACCTTGAGTGACTTCAGAGAAAGCCTGCACAGCTTGTTCCGGGTGTATCCTCTGACTGAGAGCCAGAAGGTGGGCATAGTAATGGGACAGCTAGCCGGCGCAGCCCAGCGTGAAGCGAAGTCCTGGCCTGATACAGATAAAGGGACAGCAGCCCAGATACTGGCCAAGCTAAAGAGTACTTTTGACACCCGCACCGCAGCAGAGATAAAGATGAGATTCTTTGGGTGCAAGCAACGGGCCACGGACAGCATAAGGGACTATGCCTTAAACTTGCAGGAGGCCCTGAAAGCAGTTAAACAGGTGGACCCAGAGAGTGTACGTGAAGAAGACAAACTCCTAACTGAGCAGTTCATAGAGGGGCTCCTGTCAGATGCCCACAGGACCCAGCTGCGTATCCTGGTCCTGCAGAACCCTGCTCTGGACTTTGCCAAGTTTAAGGACCAGGCCATCAGGGTACTGAGAGAATCTACACCGAATGACCCAGTACCCCTCCGGCCTCTTGCTATCACGTACCCCGGGGTGGTGCCTGCAACACGAGCCACTGCAGGGGCTGAGGCGCAGTCCCTGGATAAGGATCCCACTGCAGAGCTCAGACAGCAGTTCCAGGAGCTGACCAAGACTGTGGCTGCCCTTGCCAAGACCGTGCAGTCTCTACAAATGACCCCCTCGCCTGCAAAAATCGAGTTGGCCTCCAGCCCAGAAGACGTCCCATGGATGCGACAGAGGAGGATTCCGCCGACCCGAGGCAGAGACACAGACCGGTATGATTCAACAGGACAACCGATCTGCCGCCACTGCAACCAGGCGGGCCACATTGCACGACGCTGTCCTTTAAACGGGCCGAGCCTGGGGCCAGGAGCCAACCCCCAGGTGTGAGGAAGCCCGGCTCAAACCCCAGCCGCAGCAAGTATGTGGGAGGACGCCCGGTCCTTCCCATTGTGCTGGATGGGATCCCTTTGAATGCCCTCCTGGATACGGGGTCCCAGGTAACAACCATCCCCCACAAACTGTACAAAAGATATTGGGCTGATTCAGACATTGACCATGGCCCAGATGATGATTTAACGATTGTGGCCAGTAATGGTCAGCCCTTACCTCAAATTGGGTACAAAGAAGTAACCATTAAAGTGGGGCGGGTGGAATTGCCATGTCAGGGGATGATAATTGTAGATATAGATCGCAAAGAATCTGACCCACTGCTAACCCTTGGTACAAATGTGATAGAAAATTGTATTGCCGAAGTGATAATTTTGTTGCAACAGGCGTCTGAAACTGCCAGCTCCGGGCAGCAGCGTGTCCTACAGAGGGAGATCAGAGCCCTGATGAGGAGGCAGCAAGTAGAGCTAGCCGGAGGAGAAATTGGCAGTGTGAGGGTAAGTGACCCCCTCCCCATTGTAATACCCCCAAGAAGTGAAATGTTGATATGGTGTCGGGCAGCAATAGGCCTCAAGGGTCAGGATTACCATGCCTTGGTAGAACCAGTGTATTCAGACAGTAGGCCTGGAGTCCTGATAGCCAGAGGGGTAGCGGACGTCCGCAAGGGGAGAGTGCCCGTCCGTGTCCTGAATTGTGGGGAGGAGGAGGCCAAATTGCCCCGGTACGCCACTGTAGCAAAACTGTACACTGTCAGTAACAATACCATTAAAGCAGTGGAACCCTTGATCCCGTCCGACCAGGCGGAAGACAATGGCTCCAAGGGGCAGCCGGAAGACTGGTGCCAAAAATTACATGTAGGCACCGACTCCACCCCCTCGCACCAAAAGCATGGGGTTTACCGGGTGGTACAGGAGTACGAGCGGGTCTTCAGCAAACACCCCCTAGATTTTGGGCAGGTGAAAGGGGTTAAACATCAAATCCCCACGGGTGATCATCATCCCATTAAAGAGAGATACCGCCCTGTACCCCCCGCACAGTATCAGTGTGCCAAGGAAATGTTACGGGAAATGAAGGAGGCTGGGGTTATCAGAGATAGTTGTAGCCCCTGGGCAGCTCCACTAGTGCTCGTAAAGAAAAAAGATGGTACAATGAGAATGTGTGTAGATTACAGGCAAATTAACCGCATTACACATAAAGATGCTTATCCACTGCCCAGAATAGAGGAGTCACTAACAGCCTTAAAGTCAGCTAACTATTTCTCCACCTTGGATCTCACCAGTGGGTATTGGCAGGTTCCCGTGGCAGAGGCGGACAAGGAGAAGACTGCATTCACGACACCAATGGGCCTCTGTGAGTTCAATTGTATGCCATTCGGGCTCTGCAACGCCCCAGGGACATTCCAAAGGTTGATGGAGTGCTGCTTGGGCCACCACAACTTTGAAACCGTGCTGTTGTACCTGGATGACGTAATAGTCTACTCCAAGACTTATGAGGACCACCTGAAGCACTTAGCAGAAGTGTTTGAATCCTTGTCGAAATATGGCCTGAAGATCAAGCCGTCCAAATGTCACCTCTTGAAGCCAAAGGTACAGTACCTGGGTCATGTGGTCAGCGCAGAAGGTGTGGCACCTGATCCGGAGAAAGTCACCGTAATCAAGGACTGGCCAAGACCCACCACAGTGAAGGAGGTGCGGCAGTTCCTTGGACTGGTGGGCTACTACCGAAGGTTCATTGATGGTTTCACCAAGATAGCAGCGCCCCTTCAAGATCTCCTGGTGGGCCAGCCAAAGCAGGCTAAGAAGCAGAGCCCTCCATTTGAATGGAGCAGCCAACTGGAAACATCCTTTGTCCGGCTGAAAGGGGCTCTCACGGGAGAAGAAATTCTGGCCTACCCTGACTACAGCCAACCGTTTGTACTGTATACAGACGCCAGCAACGTGGGACTGGGAGCAGTTCTGTCCCAGGTACAGGGAGGCAGAGAGAGGGTGATAGCGTACGCCAGTAGGAAGCTTCGGCCCACAGAAAGGAATCCAGAAAACTACAGTTCCTTCAAGCTGGAGTTCCTCGCTATTGTTTGGGCAGTGACTGAACGCTTCAAGCACTATCTGGCATCGGCCAAGTTCACCATCTTCACGGACAACAATCCGTTGACACACCTGGCAACAGCCAAGTTAGGTGCGATGGAACAGCGATGGATGGCCCGGCTGTCTAACTTTGACTTTACCATCAAGTATCGGGCTGGCAAGAAGAATAACAATGCTGATGCGCTGTCCAGAATGCCTCACTTGCCCGAGTCTGGAGAAGACATGGATGAACTCGAAGAGATAGAGTTACCGGCTTTCCATCACCAAGGTGTGTCCCAGTGTGAGCATGCTGTGGGAGTGAAGCGCTCAAGCCAGCATGGGGTCTCGGTCAACCCCTTACTCCACCATAATTGGGAAGAAACACAGAACGGTGACCCGGCCGTGCGATTGGTCAAAGAGAAGCTAGCGCAAGCTGAGACCCATCTTGGCCCAGACGCTCCAGAGGAAGCCCAGCAGCTGTGGAAGGAGAGGGGACGACTGTTCACCTACCAAGGCAAGCTCTGCAAGAGATATGTCAACTATCGAACAAATGAACTTGTCTGGCAGATAGTGGTTCCGCAGAGAGATGCTCCAATGGTCCTAGCAGCGTATCATGATAACGCAGGACACTTCGGGTGGAAGAAGTTGGAGGCCCTACTCCGTGATCGGTTCTATTGGGTGCACATGAGAAAGATGATCGAGAAGTGGTGCCGAGACTGTGGCCCGTGTAACCTGAGGCGGAAAGACGATGCCAGCCAAAGGTCTCCCTTGCAGCCAATTGTCACAAAGCAGCCCCTGGAGTTGGTGGCCCTGGACCACGTGAAGTTAACACCAAGCCGGTCAGGCTATGTGTACGCCCTCACCATTGTGGACCATTACTCTCGTTTCCTGGTAGTAGTGCCTGTGAAGGACCAGACAGCCAGGACAGCAGCTAGAGCGTTCCAGGCATCCTTTTGCCGACCTCACGGCTATCCGGAAAGGGTACTGACTGATCAGGGTCCTGCATTCGAGGCTGAAGTGTTCCAAGAGTTCTGTAACATGTACGGTTGTAAGAAAATCCGAACCACACCGTACCACCCCCAAACCAATGGACTGTGCGAGAAAATGAACCATGTGGTTATTGATATGCTGAAGACCCTACCGCTGGAGGAAAGGAACCAATGGCCAGAAAAGTTGCCAGATCTGGTAGACCTGTACAACCACATCCCAGTGAATTCGACCAACTGCAGCCCCGCTTACCTGATGCGAGCCAGACCAGGCAAGTTGCCTGTAGACTTTGAGATGGGGACTGTGTCGCCTGAGGCGGTTCAAGAAATAGAGGATTGGGATACAGAACGGCAGCAGCGGTACCGTAAGGTCCAGGAGTGCGTAGAGAGGAGCCTGTCTCAAGCAAGAACGAGACAAGAACAGCATTACAATCAAACAGCCCCAGCAACTCCCTTAGCACCTGGAGAACAAGTCCTCAAGAAGAAGCGGAAGGCGCATAAATTGGATGATCAGTGGGAAAGCGAGCCCTACACCATTATCCCCTCCAACTTTGACAATAGTAAGGTATGCCTCATAAGCAAAGATGAAGGCAAGACCTATCAAGCAATTTCCCGAGACCGCCTGAAAGCGTGCCCTGAACGGTGCAGAATCCAAAGAGAAATGGAAGGAGTACAAGGAAGTCCCCAAAGTCAAGAGAAAGAAGGGGAGATGATTCAAACCATCCTTGGAAAGTTCCCCAAAACTTGGACCCGAATAAACAATGCCATAGTGGTACCAGTTTTGACGTTTCCGCAGTTGGTCGAGCCAGAAACGGAAAAGGTTCCGGATCCACCTAAAGAATCGTCCGCTCCAGCACGAGATGACACGCCAGCAGTGGAACAGGAGGATCAACCCCCTGTCAGTGGTGAACCTGTCATACCCTTGGCGACTCTTAGATCACAAAGGCAACCATCACGCTTACCTATGGGGGTTAGGCCCACCTGTAGTGCTGAGATAGAAGACGCACCACGTAGTCAGGGGCAAACACCAGAGCTACGTAGGTCCCAGCGCAGCACTCGGGGACAACCCCCTCTAAGGTATAGGGAGTCAACTGTATAAGGGAAAGAGTACTTATTAGAATGTAAATAGTTATGCAAAATGTCTGTCATGTTGTGTACAAAATGTTTTCTTTTTCTTTGATTGCGAAAATGGACAATTGGGCCACTGGACTATGGGTGGCCAACACCTAAATTGTTCATAGTTAGCACCAGTGTGCTCAACACCCCTGAAGAAAAACCCGTCCGGCGTGCATAGAGTGGGGTCATCAATGCTCTGACGCACGCCCAGAGCCTACGTTGGGGGTTTGAACGCGGCGGGTCCCCCATGGAGCAGTGTAATGGACACCCGGCAGGGAGCCACACTGGACTCTTATAGTAATGTTTAAGGTTGTAACGTTAAAGTATTTGCGCCTCCCATAATGGGATGAAATGTTCTAACATGTCATGTTTGTTTCTACAGTCCGGGAGTACTGAATTTAACTAAGGGGGAGTGTGGCGCCCCAGGACCTGGTCGCCACAACAGCATTGCCCTCCCAAAAGGGTTAATGCTGAGCCTGGAGGTAATTGGGAGATCTATTGGCCAGTAAGTTAACACTCAACACAGTTCTCCCTCCGGCCAGCAGGGGGAGCTCTGAACCTGGAACTTCAGGGAGCATTCCTTAAGTCTGGCTGGGAGGAGGAAGTGGTGGTTAGTCTGGAGACAGGAGTGAAAGAGTGCAGACACAGAGTAGTGCTGCCTTGTAAACTGGGGCCTGGAGCTGGGATAGCTTGGCCCAGTGAAGCAAGGGGAGCAGAGAGGCACAGCAGGGACTCGGACATCGGAGTCTGTAGTTGCCAGGGCATAAAATCCATCCCTGGTAGCTGAATCCGGAGGGCAGGAGAGCTGCAAGCCCCCTGTCCCAGAAGCAATCTGAAGGTACAACTGCATCCCAAGGGCCTGGTGTGGGCTCCAGCAGAGAAGCACCAGAGAGGGCCTGCGCAGTCTACCACACAGAAAAGGGGACGAACAACAAGTCCCAGCAGCAAGAGGGCAATTGCAAACCTAAAGTGCAGTGTCCTAAAACAGCAGAGAAAGATTAAGGAGTAGGCCTCATACTCAACTGGCCAAAGATCACCCCAGGCACTTCCAGGCCGGCCGGATCATCTTTACCATCTGTGACGGTCTCTCTGGACTAAGTTTCTGCCGAGTAAAAGAGGAGAAGGTAAAGAGACTACTGTTTGTGCCTGTTTCTTTCATTGCTGGTCGGCCCTGCACCGTGTTAGTCACGCAGCACCATAGACTTCCACAAACACCAACCGTGCCCCGGGCATTGCTCCACCTGTGGGGAGCAGTACTACCATTGCTGCCATAACATCATCCCGGAGGCCTCACACAGCAGCGGCGGCTTAGTAGCCGCATACCACAGGTGGCGTCACGAACACAAACTTTAATTCAAGCCACATTTCAACTGACACCCACCAGGGCCACGGAGCCGGGCCCAGCCACCACTGACTACCACCGGACTAGTCCGGTCCGGCACCGGGTGTCCCATAGCCCTGGGGTGGGCGAGTCAATTGCGTACCACATTCTGCAGATACTCCTGTATACGTGCGTCTATTTCTATGGCAGGAATTAGTTCGCCAAATTTTGTCTTGTACCGGGGATCTAACAGTGTGGCAACCCAGTATTCAGGATTACTTCAAATTCATACAATCCGAGGGTCATGTAGGTAGTGCAGCAAGAAGGCGCTCATGTGTCTTGTGCATCCAGGAGGACCAAGTCCTTGGTGTGTTGGTGGCAGAGAGGTGAGAATCGTGCATCCTTCCTCTGCCCTCTCCCCACAACCTCGCACAACCGAAATGTGAGCAAGCTCTCACTCATCTGCTGAGTCTTCCATGCCCATCGCCTGTTCGTCCTCCATTTCTTCATGGGCTCCTGCACTTTCATCAACACTTTTTGCTGATACTATGCGCCCTTGTTAATCCCTCTCCCTCACCATGACTGCCGCATAGGTGCCGCTGACCATCTGGACCTCGTAGATCTTGTTATCCCTTCCGCATATGACTCCTCCTGTACTTCCTCCCCTTCCTCTTGTCCCAACACCTGACTCCGAATAATAATTACAGTGTGCTCCATCATATAGATGACCAAAATTGTCACGCTGAGAATGACATTGCCAGTGCTAAACATCTTCGTCGACATTTGTGAACTGTGTAGCAGGGTGCATAGGTCCTTGATCTGACACCACTCCAGCAGCGTGATCTGCACCACCTCTTGATCAAGTTATCCCAGGCTATATGTCATACCGTATTTCAGCAGGGCTCTGCGGTGCTGCCACACACGCTGCAACATGTGCAGATTCCAATTCCTGCGTGTCGGAACATCGCATTTCCGGCGTTTAACTGCCAGACCCTAAGACTTCCGGAGTGATGAAAGTTGTTGAGCTGCTGTGTGCGCACGATGGAAGTGAGCACATAGCGAGCGTGCCCGCTGCACAAGGCCATGTAGGCCGTGATGGTGTTTTAAAAATTGCTGGAGAATTCGGTTCAACACGTGAGCCATACAAGGCACGTGTGTCACATTGCCCTGAGGATGGCCCGCAGCCAGGTTTGCATCATTGCCGCACACGGCTGTTAAGTCACCAACGGAGTCCGCTCCGTCAATTTGTACTCCGGTCGCCAGGTGACAACGTGTCCTTTCATGAATAGTGCTGATGATGGGAGAGTAGTCGATGCCAGCGGCGCAGGTGGACGCAGGTTATGCTCACCCACTGGGCTGCATTACCTTGACAGATGCAGAATCTCTGGCTGAATGTAGCTGGTGGGTATCTCACAGATGAAATACCATCATTCAGCTACAACCAATGGGAAGACACCACACCCTTTTTTATGCCCATCCTGTCTGCAGACCACTGCCAGACATAGCTATGAACCTCTGGTTAATTTTACCCCCAGTTCAGTTTTATGATTTTGTGTGCTTGTTACCTGACTACTTTTCCTGCTTGCTGTTTATGTACCTTGTTGGCCGATCCGCATTTCACCTTTGCTTGTTTTCTGATTAAGTCCTGGCTGTCCCATTCTGTTCCTGTTCCTCAATTAATGTTTTGACCCTGCCTGACTACTATTCTCTGGAATAGCGGTGTGACTCACATTTCCCATACATTTCAAAGTAAAACTTTGACCGCCTGATGGCATTGAGCTCTGCTGCCAGCATAGTAAGGAGGTGTGTGGTAGTCCTTGTGCGCAGTTGCAAGGAAGGGTGGCCTGACCACACAGGGTTTGCGCCAAGGTGGAGGACCCACACGAGGTTGAAGAGGCAGAAGCAGTGTATTAACTTCTACATACAGAAGAAGGATTGAAACAACTCGTGGGGACGGCAAGACTTGTACAGCAGACCCTTCTCCATCTCTCACCATAGTTTGCCAGTGCCCAGTCAGTGACATGTAATGACCCTGTCTATGCTTACTGGTCCAAGTATCTGTGTTGAAATGCACCCTGTCGCACACAGATTTTCTCAAGGAAGTGGTGATGTTGTGTGCGACATGCTGGTGTAGCGCGGGCATGCTTTTCTTGGAGAAGCAGTGGTGATTGGGCATCTGGTACTGGGGCACAGCGACAGACATAAGGTCTGTAAAATCCTGTGTGTCCACTACGCGTAAAGGCAGCATTTCGGTAGCCAACAGCTTACAGAGGGATAGAGTCAACCACTTAGCTTTGTCATGGGTCGCAGTAAGTGGCCTTTTATTTGACCACATCTGAGGGACAGAGATCTGGCTGCTGTCTGTAGACGGTGTTGAGTAGGGTGTCCCTGGAAAAATGCAGGTTTGTGAGGAAAGTGCAGGCGGAGACATGATGTTGCCTTCATCTTGCCTTCAGATCTGTTCATCTTGTATCATTTTTAAAAAACACAGCAAGCAAGGGTTACTCCAAGCGGAGTCTACCTTTTTTCCAAAAATTGGGCACACAGACACCCCATCAGTGGCAGCACTTGTGCCCTAGTTGCAAACAGGATGTTTTGATTTGCATCAAGCACATTCAAAAATACGCCATAATTAACCGTCCCCAGCATGACACCGGGGTAGGTAGATAAAGTCTTTGCTGAACCATGACTTGGTCATCTTGGCTCCTTTTAAAAACAATGTAAGCAAGGGTTACTCCAAGCGGAGCCTCCCTTTTTTCCAAAAATTGTGCCCCACACACACCCACCCATTCAGTGGCAGCAGTTGTGCCATAGTTGTACACTTCACAGCTAGATTTGCATCAAGCACATTCCAAATCCACAAGCATTTACTCTCCCCAGGATGACACAGGGGTTGTAAATTCCTTCTGGATCCATGACTTGTTAATTTTGATGAACGTCAGTCTGTCCACATTGTCACTGGACAGACGCGTGCGCTTATCTGTCAGCACACACCCAGCAGCACTGAAGACACGTTCAGAGACAACGCTGGCAGCTGTACACGACAAAATCTCCAAGGCGTAACTGGATAGCTCTGGCCATTTTTCTAGATTTGAAGCCCAAAATGAGCAAGGCTCTATTTGCAAAGTCATGGCATCGATGTTCATTTGTAGATACTCCTGTATCATCCTCTCCAGCCGTTGACTATGTGTCAGACTTGTTGTCTCTGGTGGCCTTGCAAAGGAGGGTCTAAAAAAATTATGAAAAGATTCCATTAAATTGCTGTTACCAGCACCAGATACGGTCCTACTGGTACGTGTAGACTGTTGAAGATGACGAGACCGTCCCATGTTTGTCAAGTTACAACTGGGAGATTCCCTCCCTGCACCTGCACGGTTGTTTGGTGGAAAAGCGGATCTAAGATCGAGTAACAGCTTCTGCTGATACTCCTGCATAAGTGCGTCCCTTTCTATGGCTGGAATTATGTCACAAAATTTGGACTTGTACCGGGGATCTAATAGTGTGGCAAGCCAGTAGTCATCATCACTTCTAATTTTGACAATACGAGGGTCATGTTGGAGGTAGTGCAACAAGAAGGCACTCATGTGTCTTGCGCAGCCATGCGGACCAAGTCCACGCTGTGTTTGTGGCATAGAGGTGCTACCCGTTCTTTCTTCCTCTGACATCTCCCCCCAACCTCTTTCAACTGAAATTTGACCAAGGTCCCCCTCATCTGCTGAGTCTTCCATGTCCATGGACAGTTCGTCCTCCATATCTTCATGTCCTCCTGCACCTTCCTCAACATCTCGCCTGCTACCATGCGCCCTTGTTGATCCCTGTCCCCCATGGTCCCATGCCTGCCGCGTTGGTGATGATGAATGTCTGGACCTTGGTGATGTTGTTGTGTCTTGCGCATATGAATCCTCCTGTAGTTCCTCCCCTTCCTGTTGTCCCACCCCCTGACTCCGAATAGTGTTTAGCGTGTGCTCCAGCATGTAAATGACTGGAATCGTCATGCTGATAATGGCATTGTCAGCGCTAAACATATTCGTCGCCATGTCGAAACTGTGCAGAAGGGTGCATAGGTCCTTGATCTGAGACCACTCCATCAGGGTGATCTGCCCCACCTCTGCATCTCGTTGGCCCAGGCTATACGTCATGACGTATTGCACCAGGGCTCTGCGGTGCTGCCACAGTCGCTGTAACATGTGGAGAGTTGAATTCCAGCGTGTCGCCACATCGCATTTCAGGCGATGAACCGGCAGGCCGAAAGACTTCTGGAGCGATGCAAGTCGCTCAGCTGCGGCGCTTGAACGGCGGAAGTGAGCAGACAGTTTTCGTGCCCTGTTCAGAAGGCCATCTAGGCCGGGATAGTGTGTTAAAAATTGCTGGACGACAAGGTTCAACACGTGAGACATACAAGGTACGTGTGTCACCTTGCCCAGGCGAAGGGCCGCACCCAGGTTTGCAGCATTGTCGCACACGGCCTTACCAGGCTGCAGGTTGAGTGGAGACAACCATTTATTAAACTCGGACCGCAGAGCTGACCACAACTCCTCAGCTGTGTGACTCTTATTCCCAAGACATGTCAAGTTAAAGACCGCCTGATGCCGTTGCGCTCTGCTGCCAGCATAGTAATGAGGGGTGCGTGATTCCTTCTGCGCAGTGAGAACGCTGGTGGCCTGACCAGGCAGGCTTGGGGCGGAGGTGGAGGACCCAGATGAGGTGGAGGATGCAGAAGCAGTGGCGGAACTTGGACAGACAGAGGATTGACACACAAGTCGTGGGGACGGCAAGACTTGTGCAGCAGACCCTTCACCATCTATAACCATAGTTACCCAGTGGCCAGTCAGCGACATGTAACGTCCCTGTCCATGCTTACTGGTCCAAGTATCGGTGGTGAAATGCACCCGTTCACACACAGAGTTTCTCAAGGAAGCGGTGATGTTGTGTGCGACATGCTGGTGTAGCGCGGGCACTCCTTTCTTAGAGAAGTAGTGGCGACTAGGCATCTGGTACTGGGGCACAGCGACAGACATAAGGTCTCTAAAATCCTGTGTGTCCACTAGGCGGAAAGGCAGCATTTCGGTAGCCAACAGCTTACAGAGGGATAGAGTCAACCTCTTAGCTTTGTCATGGGTCGCAGGAAGTGGCCTTTTCTTTGACCACATCTGAGGGACAGAGATCTGGCTGCTGTCTGTAGACGGTGTTGAGTAGGGTGTCCCTGGAAAAAT
Organism: Anomaloglossus baeobatrachus; assembly: GCF_048569485.1. NCBI lineage: Eukaryota > Metazoa > Chordata > Amphibia > Anura > Aromobatidae > Anomaloglossus > Anomaloglossus baeobatrachus. Next base: position 287,262,908 of record NC_134353.1, on the reverse strand, counting down.
GCAGGTTTGTGAGGAAAGTGCAGGCGGAGACATGATGTTGCCTTCATCCAACGTTGGTGCTATCGATGTTTGAGAGAGCTGTACACAATCACTTGTTTCCCCTTCCAAACCAACTGACGACCTACCAAGCAAACTGCCTGTTGCGGTTACAGTGGTGGAAGTTGTGGGTGGAAAAACAGGTGTGACAGCTGTCCCCACAGTCCTACAAGATGACGAGCGCGCGGATGCACTGGAAGGGGCAGGCGGTGGATGGTTAGCTCCGCTAGGCCGCATTGCAGCACGGTGAGCTTCCCACCAGGCCATATGATATTTATTCATGTGAGGATTCATGGAAGAAGTTGTCAAACTGCTGAGGTTTTGACCTCTACTAAGATAACCATGCCAAATGTTACAGATCACATAATTTGGGCGATCTTTTTTTATGTCAAAAAAGGACCAGGCTAGGCAAGGCTTAGAGGCCATGCGACCTGTTGATCCACCCCGAATAATGCTCAGAGGCAGAGTGGTGGCTGAGGATGCAGTTGTAGACGTGCTACCAGTGCTACGACTGTGTCCAGGAAGGCGCAAGGTTACTTCGACGTCGGTTGCATCCTCCTCCACCACCTCTGTTGACCTCCTCGAGTGTCTGACTGTGGGTTGACAGTAGGTGGGATCTAGAACTTCATCATCAATTGTTGTGTTTGCACTCCCCTCCCCCTCAGACCGAGCCTCTTTTTGCCCTGACCGAATATTTAAGTTGTCATCCCAATCGGGTATCTGCGTCTCATCTTCATCAGTATGTTCCTCATTGTCTATAACCACAGTTGTTGGAAAGGCAGCATTTTGGTAGCCAACAGTTTGCAGATGATGAAAGTCAACCTCCAAGCCATGTCATGCCCTTCTAAAAGCATGTTAAACACAGCGAGGGGACTCCAACCACAGTCTCCCTCGTTTCCACTAACTGGGCCACACACACCCCTCTTGACTGACATCAGTTGATGCCCCTTTTCAAAATGAAAAAGATGCTTTGCATGAAGCACTCTCAAAAATACGCGTGCCTTTCCCGTCCCCTGGCTGACCCAGGGGAAGAAAAGTCCTCTGAGAGCCATGACTTGTTCATCTTGGTTCTTTTAGAGACACAGCGAGGGGACTCCAACCACAGTCTCCCTCGTTTCCACTAAATGGGCCACACACACCCCTCTTGACTGACATCAGTTGATGCCCCTTTTCAAAATGAAAAAGATGCTTTGCATGAAGCACTCTCAAAAATACGCGTGCCTTTCCCGTCCCCTGGCTGACCCAGGGGAAGAAAAGTCCTCTGAGAGCCATGACTTGTTCATCTTGGTTCTTTTAGAGACACAGCGAGGGGACTCCAACCACAGTCTCCCTCGTTTCCACTAACTGGGCTACACACACCCCTCTTGACTGACATCAGTTGATGCCCCTTTTCAAAATGAAAAAGATGCTTTGCATGAAGCACTCTCAAAAATACGCGTGCCTTTCCCGTCCCCTGGCTGACCCAGGGGAAGAAAAGTCCTCTGAGAGCCATGACTTGTTCATCTTGGTTCTTTTAGAGACACAGCGAGGGGACTCCAACCACAGTCTCCCTCGTTTCCACTAAATGGGCCACACACACCCCTCTTGACTGACATCAGTTGATGCCCCTTTTCAAAATGAAAAAGATGCTTTGCATGAAGCACTCTCAAAAATACGCGTGCCTTTCCCGTCCCCTGGCTGACCAAGGGGAAAAAAAGTCCTCTGAGAGCCATGACTTGTTCATCTTGGTTCTTTTAGAGACACAGCGAGGGGACTCCAACCACAGTCTCCCTCGTTTCCACTAACTGGGCCACACACACCCCACTTGACTGGCATCGGTTGAGCCCCCTTTTGAAAAAGAAAAAGATGCTTTGCATGAAGCACTCTCAAAAATACGCGTGCCTTTCCCGTCCCCTGGCTGACCCAGGGGAAGAAAAGTCCTCTGAGAGCCATGACTTGTTCATCTTGGTTCTTTTAGAGACACAGCGAGGGGACTCCAACCACAGTCTCCCTCGTTTCCACTAACTGGGCCACACACACCCCACTTGACTGGCATCGGTTGAGCCCCCTTTTGAAAAAGAAAAAGATGCTTTGCATGAAGCACTCTCAAAAATACGCGTGCCTTTCCCGTGCCCTGGCTGACCCAGGGGAAGAAAAGTCCTCTGAGAGCCATGACTTGTTCATCTTGGTTCTTTTAGAGACACAGCGAGGGGACTCCAACCACAGTCTCCCTCGTTTCCACTAACTGGGCCACACACACCCCTCTTGACTGACATCAGTTGATGCCCCTTTTCAAAATGAAAAAGATGCTTTGCATGAAGCACTCTCAAAAATACGCATGCCTTTCCCGTCCCCTGGCTGACCCAGGGGAAGAAAAGTCCTCTGAGAGCCATGACTTTTTCATCTTGGTTCTTTTAGAGACACAGCGAGGGGACTCCAACCACAGTCTCCCTCGTTTCCACTAACTGGGCCACACACACCCCACTTGACTGGCATCGGTTGAGCCCCCTTTTGAAAAAGAAAAAGATGCTTTGCATGAAGCACTCTCAAAAATACGCGTGCCTTTCCCGTCCCCTGGCTGACCCAGGGGAAGAAAAGTCCTCTGAGAGCCATGACTTGTTCATCTTGGTTCTTTTAGAGACACAGCGAGGGGACTCCAACCACAGTCTCCCTCGTTTCCACTAACTGGGCCACACACACCCCTCTTGACTGACATCAGTTGATGCCCCTTTTCAAAATGAAAAAGATGCTTTGCATGAAGCACTCTCAAAAATACGCGTGCCTTTCCCGTCCCCTGGCTGACCCAGGGGAAGAAAAGTCCTCTGACAGCCATGACTTGTTCATCTTGGTTCTTTTAGAGACACAGCGAGGGGACTCCAACCACTGTCTCCCTCGTTTCCACTAAATGGGCCACACACACCCCTCTTGACTGACATCAGTTGATGCCCCTTATCAAAATGAAAAAGATGTTTTGCATGAAGCACTCTCAAAAATACGCGTGCCTTTCCCGTCCCCTGGCTGACCCAGGGGAAGAAAAGTCCTCTGAGAGCCATGACTTGTTCATCTTGGTTCTTTTAGAGACACAGCGAGGGGACTCCAACCACAGTCTCCCTCGTTTCCACTAAATGGGCCACACACACCCCTCTTGACTGACATCAGTTGATGCCCCTTTTCAAAATGAAAAAGATGCTTTGCATGAAGCACTCTCAAAAATACGCGTGCCTTTCCCGTCCCCTGGCTGACCCAGGGGAAGAAAAGTCCTCTGAGAGCCATGACTTGTTCATCTTGGTTCTTTTAGAGACACAGCGAGGGGACTCCAACCACAGTCTCCCTCGTTTCCATTAACTGGGCCACACACACCCCTCTTGACTGACATCAGTTGATGCCCCTTTTCAAAATGAAAAAGATGCTTTGCATGAAGCACTCTCAAAAATACGCGTGCCTTTCCCGTCCCCTGGCTGACCCAGGGGAAGAAAAGTCCTCTGAGAGCCATGACTTGTTCATCTTGGTTCTTTTAGAGACACAGCGAGGGGACTCCAACCACAGTCTCCCTCGTTTCCACTAACTGGGCCACACACACCCCTCTTGACTGACATCAGTTGATGCCCCTTTTCAAAATGAAAAAGATGCTTTGCATGAAGCACTCTCAAAAATACGCGTGCCTTTCTCATCCCCTGGCTGACCCAGAGGAAGAAAAGTCCTCTGAGAGCCATGACTTGTTCATCTGGTTCTTTTAGAGACACAGCGAGGGGACTCCAACCACAGTCTCCCTCGTTTCCACTAACTGGCCCACACACACCCCACTTGACTGGCATCGGTTGAGCCCCCTTTTGAAAAAGAAAAAGATGCTTTGCATGAAGCACTCTCAAAAATACGCGTGCCTTTCCCGTCCCCTGGCTGACCCAGGGGAAGAAAAGTCCTCTGAGAGCCATGACTTGTTCATCTTGGTTCTTTTAGAGACACAGCGAGGGGACTCCAACCACAGTCTCCCTCGTTTCCACTAACTGGGCCACACACACCTCTCTTGACTGACATCAGTTGATGCCCCTTTTGAAAATGAAAAAGATGCTTTGCATGAAGCACTCTCAAAAATACGCGTGCCTTTCCCGTCCCCTGGCTGACCCAGGGGAAGAAAAGTCCTCTGAGAGCCATGTCCACATTGTCAGTGGACAGACACGTGTGCTTATCTGCCAGCAGACCCCCAGCAGCACTGAAGACAGGTTCCGAGAGAACGCTGGCTGCAGGACACGACAAGATCCCCAAGGCGTACGTGGCGAGCTCAGGCAATTTATCCAGATTGGAAGCCTAAAATGAGCAGGGCTCAAGTTGCACATTAATGGAATCGATGTTTCCTTGCATATACTCATATATCTGTGTGTCCTCCTCTTTTTCCTTGTACAGCTCTTTTGTTTTCGCATGAGTATATGTCTTTGTCACTTTCCCATGTGTTGTGAGTTGTTTGTCACCTTTTGGACACCTTTGAGGGTGTTTTCTAGGTGTTTTTCTGTGTTTGTGATTGCCTGCCATTGTTTCTTATGCAGTTCGAGTTCGGACGAGCCGAACTCGAACGGGACCTCCGTTCGGCGAACCGACCTCGAGCCGAACCAGGACCGGTTCGCTCATCTCTAGTGAAAACAGGCTGGGGGCTGAAGGGGTTAATAACATGCAAGTTTTGCAATATTCAATATACAGGCTGTACGACGGGTCCTTTGAAAGTCAGAATCAGAAGACATCTTTCTGAAGTCTTTAAACAAAACGCAATTGCTATATCTGCGGTATCTAAACACTTTGCCCTAGTGCATAAGGGTGACGTTAGTGGTTTCCAATTCATGGGTGTTGAACAGATACACAGACCGATCAGGGGTGGAGATCACAGAAGGAAACTACTAAACAGAGAATCCTTCTGGATCTTCACCCTTAATACCAGACATCCAGAAGGTTTGAATAACCGGCAGGATCTGATATTACACTACTAAATATAACCGGATCCTGTTCTTTTCTTATTATATCAGGACTGTGTTCAGTGAGGTTAACATAACTTACACCCTAATCTATACTATGCGTTTTTTCACTTACATGCTTATACCTATAAAATTACGGAATTTATTCCTCTAAAATAATTATGAAAATTTGGATTAATGTGCAATATACTTTTTTCAATACATTGCACTACTTGCATGCTATTTATATGGTATATAAAATTGATATGATGCATTAAACATAAATTTGATCTTTAATATCAATTTGATTCTTAATAAAACCTTTTTCCATCCAGGGTATGTAAGTCACATATATGCTGATATATTGAGTGATTTGTTGGACTATTCTATATTGAACTTATATTATCCATTAAGGGGAATCGGTCCACAGTTTTTTAACATGTATGTGATTTTATATTTCTGTCCTATGTTGTTCTATGTTACTTTTTATATGTTTCATCCATACGAATTTACCATTGTATACTCCTATTTTTTCGGATCTCTTGCAATTACTATGTGAGGAATTGCCTTGAGTAAACCTACACGTGTGATTATAATTATTGGAGGAGGGATCCGATAAAAGGTAGCTGGTCACACTTAAAGTCAGAACATGACTAAGACCTGAAGCGTCGAAACGCGTTGTTCTGCATTTTTTCTGACATTTATATGGTACCTGCTGGATTTTTACTGCTTGTCATTCAATAAAAAAGGATTTTATACTTTATCCTTGGCGCTGGAAATTCCTTTCTTATTTTTACACTGGATGGTTGCCGAGCCATATTCCGTGCGCAGGATTCTAAATACTACCAGCAGGTCAGTCTTTGGTGAGCTGGACTTTTCCCCTTTTCCATGCTTTTATTCAGTTACAGTAGGATATATGTTCATAATTTTTCCCTTGGTCTTTCTTTGTCTAACGGCCAGTGTGAACATGAGCTTACAAGCTGCATGTATGCCATCTCATACTCCGGCTCACTTTTTTGCTTTTATGTAATTACAGATTGAAATAGAATGTGTCAATATATACTTATACTTTTAAAAATCATTAGAACGATACAGTGTGTGTTTTACCATATAAAACCTCTTTGAAACGTGCTGCTTCGGGTGACCGAGAAGGTGATTAATAACATGTACTGCTGCATATTAATAATTCCCTTTTCGGTCACCTGTAGCATCACATTTCAAAGTGGTTTTATATGGTTAAACAAACAGAGTATCATTCTAGTCATCCCTGTAAATATAAGTATATATTGACACATTCTACTTCGGTCTCTAATTATCTGCAAAAAATGGTACTACCTTTCTAACAATATAAAATTTTGGTATATTTTTACATCTCAACAATGTCAATATCCCCACACAATCACAATCTAACATAGTACATAACACTAATACACTTCACTTCTTTAACACGATATACTTGTGTACACAGGTTTAAATCAAATGTTTTATTAAACAGTGGTATGGTTTTTATTTTGAAAAATTAGCCCTCATTTTAACTTTTGTACATTTTTTTTCTTCTTTCAACTGTTAAGGTTACTCCTTTGTCAATGTAAACATGTCATATATTGTTTCATTCAGTCTTTTTTTTCATTATATCTGGTAACTGCTTGCCCTTTATCAAATGTCAGTATATATATATATATATAAAAAATGTCTCCTATGTACCCATATCAATGTACATTTGTGATGCTACTGAGGGAGGACAAACCTCTCCGATATACATTGCAAATAAATCACTTTCAAGTCATCCTGATGGGTTCATCTTTCCACAAAAGCGTGGTGTTTTAACCCTTTCTTCTCCAGTCTACTGATAACAGGTATTATAGTAGACAGTCCCAGTTGTGGTCTTTTCCACAACCTTCTTTAGCATGGCCTTCAACATTTTATTAAACCGTTCCATGAATCCATCCATCTATCTGTGGGTGGTATACTGAATAGAGTTGAGCGTGGTTCGCGGTTCGAGGTTCTCCAGTTCGAGGCTCGAGTGATTTTGGGGGCTGTTCTAGATCGAACTAGAACTCGAGCTTTTTGCAAAAGCTCGATAGTTCTAGATACGTTCGAGAACGGTTCTAGCAGCAAAAAGCAGGGCTTTTTACAGCTACAGTGTGCAGGAGCCATCGCTGGCAGCCTGCCACAAGCTGGTAACCAAGATAAACATCGGGTATCCAAGCAAAGCGCTTTGGTTAGTAACCCGATGTTTATCCTAGTTACGTGCAGGAAGCCCACACTTCCCCGCTCAGCTCGCTCCACCCCCTCCTGCCCGCGGCATGTACACACGTACACACACACACACACACACACACACACTGCACTCTGCACACATGGTCCCGCGCGGCTTACCTGCGGTGATGAAGTCCCGACCTCAGCGCTGTCACTGTCCTCCATGGCCGCCGCTTGTCACATCACCTTCTCTCGCTTCCGACCCGAGACTGACTAGCGGTGACGTCACGGGCCTCTCGCGATGCTTGGCTGTGAAGGTGGCGATCACTGAACTCAGTGACAGGTGCTGTCAGTGTGCTGGAGATCAGCGCAGGTAATGTACCTCGCTGACAGCAGCACTTGTCATGCCCTGCAGTGACCTGGGCTGACCCATTGATGTTAGCTCAGGTCACTGCACTGCTCTCCCAGCCAATGGGGAATATTCTGCTCTTCATTGACTGGGACAGTGTGGATCACACCAGACCTGGATTTCATTTTCTTTCTAATAAATTGGTTAAAGAGGGAATGTTTTGGGGAGTGTTTTTTCAAATAAAAATGTGTTTGTCATCTATTTTTTTTTATTACTGACTGGGTTGGTGATGTCGGGTATCTGATAGACGCCTGACCTCACCAACCCCAGGGCTTGATGCCAGGTGACATTACACATCTGGTATTAACCCCATATATTACCCCGTTTGCCACCGCACCAGGGCGCAGGATGAGCTGGGGCGAAGCACCAGGATTGGCGCATCTAATGGATGCGCCACTTCTGGGGCGTCTGCGGCCTGCTATTTTTAGGCTGGGGAGAGTCCAATAACCATGGACCTCCCTAGTCTGAGAATATCAGACCCCAGCTGTCTCCTTTACCTTGGCTGGTGATCCAATTTTGGGGGGACCCCTACGTGTTTTTTTTTTTTAATTATTTATTTAATTTAAAATAACAGCGTGGGGTGCCCTCAGTTTTGGATTACCAGCCAAGGTGAGGTTGACAGCTGTGGTCTGCAGGCTGCAGCCGTCTGCTTTACCCTAGCTGGCTACAAAACTAGGGGGAACCCTACGTCATTTTTTTTTTTTTCATTTTTTTGACTAAATACAAAGCTAAGCACCCCTTAGTGCCACATGAAAGGCACCAAAGGGTGCAAAATTACAAAATGCAGGAGAGTGGGACATTATGTGTCTTTCTGCCATTATAATGACAGAAAAGACTGATATGAAGTGCACAAGCACAAGAAAATCACCAGAGCGCTCTACGCTGTGAAAAGCAGTAGAAAATGGCACTGGAGTGAACATGTGACCGCCTCATGTAGGATGAAGCTATGGATCCTGGGTAAATTTATGCATTTACCCTCCTTCAGTTTTTTTGCAGTACACAAAAAAAAACGGAAGGCACACGGATGACAAACAGATGACATACGGACCGTCTACGGAACGGAAACGGATGCCACACGGATGCACCCGTGAAAAAAAACGGACTGTTTTTTGCAGACCGCAAAAATGGATCGGTCGTGTTAGTGTAGCCTTATTCTGATCTGCCGTTTATAAACAGCAGGCAGAAATAAGTGAATAACGCCCCCCGGCGTCAGAAAATCTCCGGGGTTTCAGGGCTAGCTGAGACCCTGGAAATCATGATTCAGGACGGTTTTTCCGGTCACCGCTCACGTGATCACAGGTATACACCGTACACCGATCATCACGTTACAGTAAATGACAACGCCGGTAAAAAATTATTTATCTCCCATCTGGCATGAACAAACACTTCTTCTCCACTTCTTCTCCACTTCTCCACTTCTTCTCCACTTTTTCTCCATTTTTTCTCCACTTTTTCTCCACTTTTTCTCCACTTTTTCTCCACTTTTTCTCCACTTTTTCTCCACTTTTTCTCCATTTTTTCTCCATTTTTTCTCCACTTTTTCTCCACTTTTTCTCCACTTTTTCTCCACTTTTTCTCCATTTTTTCTCCATTTTTTCTCAACTTTTTCTCCACTTTTTATCCACTTTTTCTCCACTTTTTCTCCACTTTTTCTCCATTTTTTCTCCATTTTTTCTCAACTTTTTCTCCACTTTTTCTCAATTTTTTCTCCACTTTTTCTCCACTTTTTCTCAACTTTTTCTCCACTTTTTCTCCACTTTTTCTCCATTTTTTCTCAACTTTTTCTCCACTTTTTCTCAATTTTTTCTCCACTTTTTCTCCACTTTTTCTCCACTTTTTCTCCACTTTTTCTCCACTTGTTCTCCATTTTTTCTCCACTTTTTCTCCACTTTTTCTCCACTTTTTCTCCACTGTTTCTCCACTTTTTTCTCCACTTTTTCTCCACTTTTTCTCCACTTTTTCTCCATTTTTTCTCCATTTTTTCTCAACTTTTTCTCCACTTTTTCTCAATTTTTTCTCCACTTTTTCTCCACTTTTTCTCAACTTTTTCTCCACTTTTTCTCCACTTTTTCTCCATTTTTTCTCAACTTTTTCTCAACTTTTTCTCCACTTTTTCTCAATTTTTTCTCCACTTTTTCTCCACTTTTTCTCCACTTTTTCTCCACTTTTTCTCCACTTTTTCTCCACTTGTTCTCCATTTTTTCTCCACTTGTTCTCCATTTTTTCTCCACTTTTTCTCCACTTTTTCTCCACTTTTTCTCCACTGTTTCTCCACTTTTTTCTCCACTTTTTCTCCACTTTTTCTCCAGTTTTTCTCCACTTTTTCTCCACTTTTTCTCCACTTTTTCTACATTTTTTCTACATTTTTTCTCCACTTTTTCTACATTTTTTCTCCACTTTTTCTACATTTTTTCTCCACTTTTTCTCCACTTTTTCTCCACTTTTTTCTCCAGTTTTTCTCCACTTGTTATCCACTTTTTCTCCAGTTTTTCTCCACTTGTTCTCCACTTTTTCTCCACTTTTTCTCCACTTTTTCTCCATTTTTTCTCCACTTTTTTTCCAGTTTTTCTCCACTTCTTCTCCACTTCTTCTCCACTTTTTCTCCATTTTTTCTCCACTTTTTCTCCACTTTTTCTACATTTTTTCTCCACTTTTTCTCCATTTTTTCTCTATTTTTTTCTCCACTTTTTCTCCACTTTTTCTCCATTTTTTCTCCACTGTTTCTCCACTTTTTTCTCCACTTTTTCTCCATTTTTTCTCCACTTTTTCTCCACTTTTTCTACATTTTTTCTCCACTTTTTCTACATTTTTTCTCTATTTTTTTCTCCACTTTTTCTCCACTTGTTCTCCACTTTTTCTCCACTTTTTCTCCATTTTTTCTCCACTTTTTCTCCAGTTTTTCTCCACTTCTTCTCCACTTCTCCACTTTTTTTCCATTTTTTCTCCACTTTTTCTCCACTTTTTCTACATTTTTTCTCTACTTTTTCTACCTTTTTTCTCCACTTTTTCTACATTTTTTCTCCACTTTTTCTCCACTTTTTCTCCACTTTTTCTCCACTTTTTCTACATTTTTTCTCTACTTTTTCTACATTTTTTCTCCACTTTTTCTCCACTTTTTCTCCACTTTTTTCTCCAGTTTTTCTCCACTTGTTCTCCATTTTTTCTCCACTTTTTCTCCATTTTTTCTACATTTTTTCTCCACTTTTTCTCCATTCTTTTTCTATGGTCGGTCTACCCATTAGCTCTTCCATGCATAGTGTAGCTCTACACCTACTGCACATGTTACTTTATGATTGACATCTCTTTCGTACCAGAGCTGTCTAAGCCTACTCTGACCCCATATTTGTCATTACTACATTGTCCTTGCACTGTATTATGACATTTGTATCATGTGTTTCATTTCTTGCTGTGTTGCAATTTTTTTGCTGCATCCCAATTGTACCTCTACATTGTTCGAGTTTATGCTATTGTTCTCTCACTCTTATGTGATACTGATTATTGTCATTTTTCAGGATTACATGCAGATAAGTCCAATCTGACGAAGGCTCAGGCCGAAACGTCATTTGTAACTTGTTTTGGACAAAAACATATATGCTTATGAAAAATGTTTTTTTCTTAATACGGACCAATAAAGAGTGATTTTGCATTACTATCCGTTGTGACTTACTGACTTAGTCTGGGAGATTTAGAGTGCCGAGGTTACTCACTAATTTTATCTATTATTACCTCTGAGCACCTATATACCAGTGAGCAGAGCTTCCTCTACAGTTCTCCTGATTAGGCATGCCCTTACCTCATAAGCAGGGCATTGCAGTTTTGGTAGCAACCATTACGACATGGACTCTGCTGCTGTGGACCCGGGGAGAGTGAGTGCAGATTCATTGCACCCACACTCCTCACATGAAGGGTCCGCACTCCTAGAAAATGGGGGATACGTTCCCTGAGTGTCTCCCCCCCATATTCTAGATGGTCCAGAGTCGTCGTGGGACCCCTTTATTTTTTACTTACAATAAATTGGTGAAAGAGGAAATGTTTTGAGGACTGTTTTTTCAAATAAATTTCTTTGTCGATTTTTTTTTTTGTTAGTACTGACAGTTTATGATGTTGGGTATCTAATAGACGCCATGACATCACAAACTGCTGGGCTTGATCTCAGGTGACTTTACAGCTAGTATCAACCCGATTTATTACCCCGTTTGCCACTGCACCAGGGCACGGGATGAGCTGGGGTGAAGCGCCAGGATTGGCGCATCTAGTGGATGCGCCACGTCTGGGGTGCCTTCGGCCTGCTATTTTTAGGCTGTGAAGGCCCAATAACTATGGAGCTTCCCACCCTGAGAATACCAGACTACAGCTGTCCGCTTTTCCTTGACTGGTGATCCAATTTGGGGGGGACCCTAATTTTTTTGTGTAATTATTAATATTTATAAAATAATTATAAAAAAAGAGCCTGGGGGGACCTCCACATTGGATCCCCAACCACGGTAAAGCTGCCAGCTGTGGTTTTCAGGCTACAGCCGTCTGCTTTACCTTAGCTGGCTATCAAAAATGGGGGGACCTAACGTCATTTTTTTTTTTAACTATTTTTTAAATAGAAAAAATTAATGGGCTTCCCTGTATTTTGATTGCCAACCAAGGTAACGGCAGGCAGATGGGGGTGGCAACCCATAGCTGTCTGCTTTATCTGCGCTGAGAATCAAAAATACCGCGGAGTGCTACGCCATGTTTTTTAAAGATTTATTTTTACAACACTGTGATGTCCAGCAATCAAAATACAGGGAAGCCCATTTTGTTTTTAGTTATTTAAATAAATAATTAAAAAAAATATATATGGGCTCCCGCTGCATTTTTTGTATTGCTAGCTAAGGGTAATCCAAGCAGCTACTGGCTGCTAACCCCCACTGCTTGGTGTTACTTTCACTGGCAATGGAAAATCCAGGGAAGCATTTTTTATTTTTTTTGCCAAAAAACTACAAAAAAAAGGACGTGAGCTTCGCCATATTTTTGTATGCTAGCCAGGTATAGCAGGCAGGTGCTGGAAGAGTTGGATACAGCGCCAGAAGATGGCGCTTCTATGAAAATGCCATTTTCTGAGGCGGCTGCCGTCTGCAATTCGCAGCAGTGGGGCCCAGAAAGCTCAGGCGAACTTGTGCTGCGGATTCCAATCCCCAGCTGCCTAGTTGTACCTGGCTGGACACAAAAATGGGGCGAAGCCTACGTCATTTGTTTTCTAATTATTTCATGAAATTCATGAAATAATAAAAAAAGGGCTTCCCTTTATTTTTGGTTCCCAGCCGGGTACAAATAGGCAACTGGGGGTTGGGGGCAGCCGTACCTGCCTGCTGTACCTGGCTAGCATACAAAAATATGGCAAAGCCCACATAATTTTTTCAGGGGGCAAAAAACATCTGCATACGGTCCTGGATGGAGTATGCTGAGCCTTGTAGTTCTGCAGCTGCTGTCTGTCTGTATGGAGAAGAGCAGACAGCAGCTGCAGAACTACAAGGCTCAGCATACTCCATCCAGGACTGTATGCAGAAGTTTTTTGCCCACCAAAAAAATGACGTGGGCTTCGCCATATTTTTGTATGCTAGCCAGGTACAGCAGGCAGCCACGGGCTGCCTTCAACCCCCAGTTGTCTATTTGTACCCGGCTGGGAACCAAAAATATAGGGAAGCCCGTTTTTTTTAATTATTTCACTTATTTCATGAAATAATTAAAAAACAAATGACGTGGGCTTCGCCCCATTTTTGTGTCCAGCCAGGTACAACTAGGCAGCTGGGGATTGGAAACCTGCAGCACAGGTTAGCCCGAGGTTTCTGGGCGCTTCTGCTGCGAATTTCAGTCCGCAGCCGTCCCAGAAAATGGCGCTCTCATAGAAGCGCCATCATCTGGCGCTGTATCCAACTCTTCCAACAGCCCTGGAGCCGGGTGGCTTGTTGGGTAATCATGAGTTAATACTGGCTTTGTTTTACTAGCCAGTATTAAGCCAGAGATTCTTAATGTCAGGCACGTTTGACCCGGCCATTAAGAATCTCCAATAAAGGGTTAAAAAAAAGGCACCACACAGAGAAAAAATACTTTAATAGAAATAAATACACAGACACATTAGAGACTCCATCTTTATTACCCCCTGTCAGCCCAATAAATCCCCAATAAACCAGCGCTGATAAGAGGTTTTTAATAGAGGCTTAAATTATAAGCAGCAATTTCAGCGTTCCAAGTGCCTTTAAATGAATTTGAAGAAACTGCACTTCAGGATTGTAGTGAGGATTGTAGTGAGGATGAGGTGCCCCAGCCCATTACTTGATGAGCTGGGGCACCTCATCCTCACTACAATCCTCACTAGTGTAGTAGTAGGGACGATTGTAGTGAGGATGAGGTGCCTCAGCTCATCAAGTAATGGGCTGGGGCACCTCATCCTCACTACAATCCTCACTAGTGTAGTAGTAGTGATGATTGTAGTGAGGATGAGGTGCCTCAGCTCATCAAGTAATGGGCTGGGGCACCTCATCCTCACTACAATCCTCCCTACAATCGGGAAGCAGCGTGCAGCCTTCACTCCGTGAGTGATCAGTGCTGCTAGCGGTAACAGCGGTAACGCTGACAGACACGTTACCATAGCAACGGTGCTCCCGGAGCCGCGGTTAGCGGTGACGTCACCGCTAACTGCGTTGCTATGGCAACGGTGATCTCCGTTAATGACCGGCTGTGTCAGCCGGTCCCTAACGGAACGGGGAGTCGACCGTGTGCTAGAGCATATCGCCGGTACACGGCGATACACAAATGTGGACCATGTACCGGAGAGATGCACTCGCAGGTCCTACATGACGCGTCATAGTCATGTGACCAGTCTGTAGCCAATGAGATAATAGCCACGTGACTGGTCACATGGCTATTTTGACGTCACGATAGGTCCTGCTTCTCTGCTGGCAGTGCCGGTCACCGGGAGGATTCAGCGATCATCGGATGGAATAGCGGCAGGAGACAGAGTGCAGGAGGGATCGCGGGTACCGGTAAGTGTTATGGCAATGTTTATTTACTGTATGTGTACATTTATAATGCATTTTTATGTGTTTGTGATTGCCTCCCATTATAGCCTATTGGTTCGAGTTCGGTTCGTCGAACGTTCGACGAACCGAACTCGAACGGGAGCTCCGTTCGGCGAGCCGCCCTCGAGCCGAACCGCGACCGGTTCGCTCATCTCTAATACTGAAGTCCTGAGTTGTGTGATCTGCAGGGTTTTGTTCAATTCCCTCATAACCTTAAACATGAATTTTGTCCCTTGGTCCATCAGGATCTCTTTCGGCAGTCAGGTCCAGGAAAATATCTGGGCCAGTTCTTTAGCAATAGCAGAGGAATATCTCAATGGTACTGTCTAGCATAATCAATGACCACTAGGATATACTGATGTCCTCTTGCAGACTTAACCAGGGATCCTTCTAAATCCATTGCTATGCGATGAAATGGAACCATCAATTATGGGTAACAGCACTACGGGGCTACACAAATAAGCAACCGGGGCTGTTAGCTGGCAGATGAGACAAGACCTACAGTAATTGAAAATGTCTTGGTGACAAATGATGCAATAGAACCCCTGGAGTATATGTTCATATGCTTTGTCTACCTCAGATAATCATCTAAGACTTGACTATGTGCCATGCCTAATACCCTATGTCCATAGGGTACTGGTACCAACAATTCCTGTACAAACTCATATCTTTCTTTGCTGAAATAATATAACTCCCCATTTACAGCAAAATATGAGTACTTGGTGTCAGCCCCCGACTCTTGACCAACACCGTTTAAAACAGTTACACTGACACGCAAAGATGTAACAATGTTTTGAACTTTTGACTTTCAGGCTCCATATCTCACCATCCACTATTGCATTGAGCATGAGACTACCTTCATTTTATTCATAATCATCTTGGCTATCGTGTACATAAATTTGATTTGCAACCATATAGGATATGGTTAGTTATGCAGATTCTTGTCATTTCACTGCATGGTTACTGTTTTGCTCCTGGTGTTTGAATTTTTTTTTCTTTTTATATACTACAATTTACAACCTTTTCTCACATTCCCAAATAGTTCAGTGTATTATTAGGTCGTTTCTAAAGCGAAAGGTCACTGGTTTAACTGAAAGAGCAGCCATAAAGAAGATTTACAAAGAAAAGGGAAACAGCAACATCCAGTTCTTTGATAGTGGTCTCTCAGACAAGAAAATTGCAGCACTGCATGCATGTGAGTGCCATGACAGTTGGAAGAATACAAAATGAAATTTGTTCATCCAATCAAAAGTCAAGAAGTCAAAAAAAGAAGTATGGCACTCTGTTATTTAGATGGTGCCAGAATAGGGTCCAAACACAATATATTAGAAAAAAGAGTCCGGCACTCACAGTGAGTGCCAGATTCTTTTTTCTAAGAGTCAAGAAGTCGACATACAGACAAAATATCGGAGTCAACAAGCTGGATTATCACAAGGTCTATCAGTTCTGGAGCAACAAGTACGGCTGTTGAGGTGTCTGAAATGGTGATCCGAAAAAAGGCGAAGAAGCCTTGACTTTAATATTGTCATAAGAAGCGTCGGCTGAGTTTGCCTGAGTTTGCAAAGAAGTATGAGACTGGACAGTACAAGATTGATTTGGAGCAATGAGATGATTGTCAATATAGTAGACTTTGATGGGTGCAAACGAGTCTGAAAGGTACACAGGAAAAAGTGGCTAATGGAGCGAGAAATTGAAGGAACTCTCAAGTGGAGGAAGTTTGATAATATGGGGTTGTTTCACAGCCAAAGAAGTTGGAGACTTGACCAGGATCAATGGTAGTCTCAGTGCTCAGCTACATATGAGTATCTGACAAGATGAGTTACTTCGTACATGCAAGTACTGAGCGTATGAAAAGGACGACAGTGTTCCAGCAACACAACTTCCCGATGCATACACAGAGATTGGAGAAGAAATGGTTCATTGACAATGAAGTAGAAGTGTTGGATTGACTTCCAAAGTCTGCAGACCTCAACCCAATTGAACACTTGTGGTAGAGTTGAAGAAAAAGCTGTATTCATACCCAAGTAAGTTGACCAGTATTCACCAATCTTACAAATGTATAGAAAAGACCATGGATCAGATTTCGGTTGAAACTTACTTCAGTCGTCTAATCAAGAGCATGCAGAGAAAAATTCAGGCAGTTTTAAAAGCCAAAGGAGGATGTAAAAAATATTAACAAAATATAAGAATTTAAATTTATATTTTTAGGAGCAAAAGTGTAACAATGCACTAACATGACAATAATATGCTTAACTAAAAGTTCAAAATATCGCCTTTGGACAGTTTCAAAATTCCAGCCAGATACCCCCAGCTCATGAATGTTAGTTTCAAAGTGGTTTGCCTAATATTTATTGCCAACCAGCACACAACGGGGAAACCCATCAGACTCAGGCTGCGACGGGGTTTCTTTAGAGGTTCCTCGTTTTTGCAGCTCAGCAATTCCTTTTTTCCCCATAAGTCCCAAAACAAGACAAAGTCTTGGCATATTATAACAGGATGTGCCAAGTTCTTGAGTATGCCAATATCATGGGACTTAGTGCCACAGTTTGCATTTATTTCCACCCAGGCCAAAGTCCCTGACCCTTGTTGCAGTCCACATCGGCTCGGCAGTTATGGGACAACGGGCGGCTACGTGACATGGGGCATGACACCTGCAACAAATTACGCTGTTAGCTGGGGCCTTTGGCAATAACTCAGATGCCCCTTGTGACATTGGATGCCCCCATTTTCGGCTCTAGTTCCCTACTTTTGGGTGTCAGCCTCCCTTTGAGAACTTCACTATTGAGATGCTATGCCCCCTTTTTTCTTCAAATATCTCTCAACTATCTGGTACCTTTCTATTAAGCCCACCAGGTCATCGACAGTCTAGAATTTCCCTGGACAAGCCAGGACTGGACTGCCCTCAGAAGGGAGTGGATGAACTTGTCCATGATGACTCATGTGCATTGGGGAGGAAGATTCCAATTGTAACCACTTATGAACCAGATGTAATAAGTTAAATATTTATGACCAGGGAGATTTGTCACTGTCAGTGGTGCACATCTTGCGTCCTAAGTGCGCTAAGATCTCTGTTTTCAATTTGGTGCACTTTTTTGCATCCTGCAGAGCCAAGTCATAATAGACCTTCTGCAGTTCCCTATTAGATATGCCACCAGCACCCCCATCCATTGCTCAGGAGTTAATTTCTTCCTTTCCACCACCTTTTCAAAAACCATTAGGAATGCCTGCACATCATCACCCGGTGTCATCTTTTGCAAGACTTCCACCCATGTAAATGTTCACCTTGACTTGGTGGGTGTTGTGGCCTCCCGGGGGTGGACTATCTCAAACAGGAGTGTCATCTGCTGCTGCAGCTGTTGCTGCTTTTGTTGTTGCTGTTGCCTTTGCTGTTCTTCATGCTTCTACTGCTGTTGCTGTTCCTGATGATGCAGCTGTTATTGGCAATTAGCCTACAGCAGCTGCTTTATTAGCTTCTTTATGTTGTCTGTTTTCAGTCCTGCAGCCAATTTTACCTAAGACATGCAGTTTCCCTGCAGCAGTCAAGCGTGCCCTTTAGCATTTGTGCCCATGCTTCACTAAGTGACGTTTGAGGTAGGCACAGGAGGCAACTTTAAACAAAACATCCAGGCTGCTTTATTAAAATTGCATAATGCAAGCCACACACTAGGAAAAATAAATAGCCTTTCTTTGAAGGAAATTAGGATACACAGTCCTAACACTGGCACTTCAATTTTAGACCAGCATATAAGACCAAGCATGGAGACTTCACATAGGAGGACTTCATACCTCCACACACAGACAGGTACTGAATCTGTCTGGACTTTCCTATGTCCACAATTCCACGCCCCTGGATGGAAATATGTGAGCAGCCAGTTCCACCCATTTCCTTGACTGCTCATAAACCTTACCCTTGTCAGCCCTATTAACCTTCTCAGCACTATATGTATTGAACCTAGCTTCCAGGCTTACATCACAGAGGATAACCACCTCTGTAATACATATCTCTCCTCCATTATGTGTCCAGCTGCCATTTTACAGTAGGTACTAAGTACTGCATACTGGGAATATCCCACAGTGCCTATTATTTTGGAGATGATCAATCCCATTTTGGCTTTTGTTAAATACATCAAATTCAGTAAATGACAGATCACTTCATCTTAAAATATCCTTCCTTGACAAGTTTTAATGACCTCCATTTTCCAAGCTCTTTTTACATTTGCATCGGATGCTCCATTATGAGTCTTTATCGCAGATTTTGCAATTTTATACTACAAAAAAAATTGGCAGCAAACTGTTACCATTATCACGGTCACTGGTAGGTGTTTGAGCTTATCATCTAATTGATACTTTCTCTCTTATATCAGAAAAGCCGAATTTCTAACTCAGATGGGACAAAGGCTTAACGTTAATATAAGCATTCAACATTAATAGAAGCTAAGCAGTATTACCATTACACAGCGTATGGAGCTGTGGTATCATGGCTCCATACAATGTCTACTGCTGTCAATAGCTGATCGGGGTGATGCTTGGTTTCAGGACTGAGGACTTCAGGTCTTTTAAACAATTTTTTTGCTTGGGTTCAGGCACCCAACAATAGGACATTAATGACCTATCTAAAGCATAGGTCATCAATACTGCAGTACTGGAAATCTCCTCTTAAATAATAGTTTCTCCAGGATTTCCCTTTTTTAGGCCATGTGCCCACATTGCGATTTTTCATGTGTTTCCGCATCATTTTGAACTGCAGCGTTTTAATGCAAAAATGCATGCGTTTTGATTTCCAGGCAAAGGCTATGGGAAATAGGACTTTCTTGTGCGCACTATGCATAAAAAAAAAACGCGTTTTTGGTGTCAAAAATTTGTCAAAATTTGTCAAAATCTCTGCGTTTGAAGAAGCAACATGTCAATTGTTTTTGCCATTTTGGCTGCGTTTTGCTAACATTGAAGTCAATAAAAATTATCAAAACGCATCCTAAATCAAATTCCTAGCGTTTTTCATGCATTTATGATGCAAAAGGCATGCTTTTTTGACAAAATCAAAGCATGCGTTTTTGGCATTATAGTGAGGTCATGACGTTTCCATGTGCCCTAACATCCAGCCCGACTATAAAAAAAAGTGTCAAACATGAATTTAATGTTATTTTATACGGAAATATTAAATCACAATAATCTTTTTAATAAAATTAGCTATTTTGTGTATGATTTAAAGCATGACATTTTTTTACCTTTTTTTTCTTTTTTTTTCCAAGTGTTTGAATGTATAAACTTTATTTCGTAGTGTCTTTGTATTGAAAACACATCTGACTTTAAGCACCGAAAATGCATGCATATTTCCTGCGTTTTTGTGGTCACAGACAAATTTGACAATGACAAATTCTGCCAGAGGATGCGTTAATTTCTGCAAGGTATAGGATGCAACGTGCGCGCATAGCCTAAGGGGTACTTTGCACACTACGACATTGCAAGCCGATGCTTGCGATGCCGAGCACGATAGTCCCCGCCCCCATCGCAGCTGCGATATCTTGTGATAGCTGACGTAGCGAACATTATCGCTACGGCAGCTTCATATGCACTTACCTGCCCTGCGACATCGCTTTGGCCAGCGAACCACCTCCTTCCTAAGGGGGCGGGTCATGCGACGTCACAGCGACGTCACACGGCAGGCGGCCAATAGAAGCAGGGGGGCGGAGATGAACGGGACGTAAACATCCCGCCCACCTCCTTCCTTCCTCATTGCAGCCGGGACGCAGGTAACGCGATGTTCCTCGCTCCTGCGGCTTCACACACAGCGATGTGTGCTGCCGCAGGAACAAGGAACAACATCGTAACATCGGTCCTTCTGAAATTATGGAAATGACCGACGCTACACCGATCATGCGATTTCGACGCTTTTGCACTCGTTAATCGTAGTAAAAAGGATTCACATACTCCGATGTCGACAGCGACGCCGGATGTGCGTCACTTTCGATTTGACCCCACCGACATAGCACCTGCGATGTCGTAGTGTGCAAAGTACCCCTAATACTGTACAATGCAGCTCTATGTGATTATATTGGCTCTTTACCTTACCACATAGAAAGTTTTTAAACTAGAGGCAAGAAAACTTCCTTGGACCATCTAAGTGTATTGCCTGATAATCTTCTTTGCTAATTTTATAGTACTTTTCATATGGGTACTGTGTAGTCTTCAAATAGACATTGTGCAGCACTACTAATTCTATGCTGAAAACACAGCATTTTTTAATTGGTCACTTTGGCAGCAATCAAGAAATATGAACTAATAAAGTGACTTTTAATTTCAGTGGTTTTATAAGGGTAGGGATAAAATCACAAACAGATTATCATTGAAAATGCAGTATTTTAGTAGTAGTAATACTGAGGGAAAACGTATCTTCTATTTACCATTTTTAAATATTCATTGCTTCATCCTTAGCAAACAAAATTCAAACCTTTCTTTATATTTTACAGTCAACTGAGACTTTAAAATTGTACTCTTATGATTGAATTACAGGGCTGAAGCAATGTTCCCCTGCAGCTGAATTTTAATCGTCTTTTCACAATATACAATATAATATAATTTGCTCCTGTGAGATTCTTCCTCTATATTTGTATTAAAATCTGCTTTATTGTGGCCAAATGGTTTAACTGCAACAGTAAGATTCCAAAATAATCTATAGACAGCAAGAATGAAATAGAAATAGTAGGATTTTTTTTAATAACACAGGCATAAAAAAATTTTGTTTATGAATTTTTTTCAAATACAATGATTCTTATGTTTTTTTATGCCCTGATTCAGAAAAAAACTTCTATTTTTAACCATCACATAAGGATTTTACATAAAACGCATGTGAATTATGTACAAGAGAAATGAAGAAGAAAAATCTCTATCGTAGCCCAAAATTTACACATTACCGTATTTTTCTGATTTATAAGACGCACTTTTCCTCTCAAAAAATTGGGAGGAAAATGAGGGGTGCATCTTAAAATCTGAATGCACCTTACCAGGAGGTAGTGGAGAGGGATTGCAGAAGGCAGGCGCTGTGCTGGGACCTGTGAAGTGTCTTGCTGTGGCTGAGCCCTGTGTGGCAATGGGCTGTGCTGGGGTGGGTGCAATGGTGGCCTGTTGGAGGTGCGGGATTCAAATAATGACGCCCAGAAGCGGCACCTTCGCACATGGAGTTCTCGGCTCAAGATCTCATCTGTGCACTCACCACCTCTGGCGCATTGCTCTCCCAGCAAAGGACTTAACAAAAATGGCGCTTGGAAGTGGTGTGTGCAAGGAGATCTCAGCTTGTCATTGTACCGATAGCTCAATCAGTGCACATGCTGACTCTGGGCGCTATTTCTTTGAAGCTTGCACCACCGACAGTTTCTGGAAGCTGCCTTCCACATAGCCTCTGGGGCACCCACCTTCCGCACCACCCGCAGCATCTTCCTTCTCCACCACCGCCCCTGCCTCCTGTGACCCTGCTACCCCACCGCTGCCACTCCACCAGTAACAGACCACCGGATTGTATGATGGACCCCATTTTTCGACCCTTTTTCTCCTCTAAATTTAGGATGTGTCTTATAATCCGGTGTGTCTTATAAACCGAAAAATACAGTAGATATAAAAATTAATTGAACATTCATTCTGCAACTTTTTGGAAATTATTTTCCTTTTGTCTTTAAAGGGAACCAATCACCAAGATTTTTGTATATAAGGTAAAGCCAGTGCTATACTGGCACTATCTGGCTGATTTTTTTCATACCTTTAGTGGTCAGCTCGGATGTATGGGTTTTGAAACCGAAGAAAGTAAAGTTTATAAAATCGGCAGCTTCTTGAGTGACAGCAGCTAAGGATCACATAATAGCTGGGGGGGGTATTCAGAGTATCTCCTCCCCCTGTTAGAATTAGCATAAGCATTATACAAACTATTCACTTTTTTCCTTGCAGGACCTGTATGAGGTCATACCCATGTGACCAGAAGGGGAGGAGGCTCAGCAAACAAAGCTGATACCACGAAGCAACATTTTTCTGTTGGCTGAAGCCCTGCCCCTTCTGGTCACATGGGTATGACCTCACAAAGGTCCTGCAAGAGAAAAAGTGAATAGTTTGTATATTACTTATGCTAATTCTAACAGGTGGAAGGGATAACTTTGAATATTACCCCCCAGATATTATCTGATCCTCAGCTGCTGTCACTCAAGAAGCTGCTGATTTCATAAACTTTACTTTCTTGGGATTCAAAACTTAAACATCCGAGCTGACCACTAAAGGTATGTAGAGAATCATCCTGATGTTTAGGTTATATGTGAAAATCCTGATGATTAGTTCCCTTTAAAGCTTTTCTTGATACATTCTCTCTTGTAGAAGGCCTTCTCTGTGAAGCATTTAGCACTAGTCCCCCATCATGCTCACGTTCCATCTACCTTAGTATCATCTTTCCATCTTCTTAATATCCTGATTAAAACTTTCTCCTTGCTCTTCAAATGGGAATGTAAAAATTGTAACTTCAAATTCATCAAGGCTGTAAAACATTTCTTCATATTCTCCATGGACTTATATTTTGGATCTTTGTTGTTCCCTACAAATCTACAAAAACAGGAACATGTCCCTGCACCCAGAATCAAGGCTACCATCCAAGAATAATTGAAAACCAGATTACAAGAGCCACCTGGATTTCAAGAAACCATCTCCTACATTATAAAACTAAAGAAGAAAACAACCGGGTGCCTCTTGTGCTGACCTACAATCCAAATATGGTGGTGTTAAGAGGAGCTGCATGGAAACTACTACCATTACTGCAAAAAGATGCCAGATTAAAATCTATTTTTCCTGACCCCCACTTCTGTGTTTTAGATAGCCCCTGAATCTAAGAAGTATTATTGTCAGAAGCTCCCTGTCCTCTTCTACAACAACAGGTACATTTCCCTGCAACCAGAAAAAATGTAAGACCTGTCCATTTATATTGACAACAGACAAGATAAAGATTCCCAGATCACATCAGGACTACAAGATCTTTCAGCTGCACCACAACCAATGTGGTGTACTTAATTATATGTACCAAATGTCTAACTGGGGGTCTATATGTAGGAGACAACAGCTCAGAACAAGGATGAATTCTCACCGCCACACAATTAGAGAAAAAAGGATAGATCTACCTATGGCCAAACATTTTTGTGACCCTGACCACAGCATCATGGACATGAAATTGCTGGTATTGAAAGGAAACTTCAAATCCCAGAGAGACAGAAGAGTCTGGGAATATAAACTTATGATGACCTTTGACACATTCAGAGGAGGAATGAATGTGTCACATGGATTTCTTTTCTTAAATCAATTAAGAAATGTGCTCCTCAGAGCATCTGGGGGCATCACAACTCTGGACCAGACCTCAATCAGAGGACAATAAAACTTTCACACTCTTTATCTATGAAGTGCTACAATATTTACTGCCACTACTGTTTGTCTCATTCTCATATTGATAGTTCTGCTTCACATAACGTTTCTTATTTACTGTTCCATTCTATGTCCAGTTGTGTATAAATATGTCACTCTTCAGATTTTGTGTTATACTGAGCCTGATGAAGAGACCTGAGTAGTCTCAAAAGCTTGCAATTATTACCATCTTTTCAGTTAGCCATTAAAAGGTATCGACCACTGAGGACTCTCAGTTCTTTTAAACATTTATTTTGTTGCCATCTAGAAATTTCATGAATAGATTTAATTTTTGTTTTGTACACGTTACCTTTCATGAGTTTCTTAAAAACTGGACAAAATGCCTTCCTTCACTGAAACTTGATAGACAGGTACTTAGGTCAACTAAGTCAAGTTAACTTGTTTGGCTCCAGTAAGGAGTTCTATCTCAGCTGTCCTATTCACAGAAAAAGCATGGGATCTTCGTGTATCCTCCTTGCTGCCCATGGAGCAAGGAGAGAACTTTCAGATCATTACGTATTGACCATCCTTGATGCTCGTTGTTAACTTTCTTGAGAATAAAGTCTAACTTCTCATATCTTTCCTTCATGTGCACAGAATGCCCTACAGATACTAGAGCATAAATGCTGTTATTGTGCAGTAGCAGCTTTCAGACTTTTTTGAATAAATCAATAATCTCAACTCGCTCACATTGTACTCAATATTAAACATTTTTAGCATCCCAAGAACATCACTGCAATACAATAGAGCACCGTCTTGAGAAAAGTATGGAAGAATTTCCTTTTCTCTACTTCTGTACCTTGAAAAACAGGTACTAGGAGCTAGAAGGTTCTTTTCCTGACATCAAATGACACCAAAATCATATACCAAAGGTGACAGAAAGGGGTGTAGTGAAACAAAAAGCCTCTGGAGTCAGTGTTCGTGAAAAAACTGTAAGTGTTTGATTTTTTTTCAATATTTTTACTGCTTTCACAGATTGAAAGTATATAAAAATCCCCTGTTTCTTTTCAATCAATTTTACCCTTGTAGACTTGTGTATTCTTACATCAGTCTATCTATTCACATCACTTACAGTGGGTTAAATAAGTATTAAACAAGTCACCAATATTCTAAGTATATATATTTCTAAAGATGCTATTTGCTAATTGTTGGCAACAACCCATCCAAACCACAAAGGGAAAAAGGTATCGAACACGAAATTTACCCAGTACGTCATACAAAAGCCTTTGTTGGTGATGACAGCTTCAAAACGCCTCTTTTATTGAAAAACTAGTTGCTTATATTCCTCATGTGTGATTTTGGCTCATTGCCCACACAAACACTCTTCAAATCCTGATGGTTTTGTGGGCTACTTATATGAACTATGAGCTCTAGTTCCTTCCATAAATTTTCTATTGGATTCAAGTCAGGTCATTAGCTGGGCCATCCTAGCAGCTTTATTTACTTTCTCTGAAACCAATTGGACAGTGATGCACAAAGAAATCCTGGAGTCCCATAGAAAAACTCTGAATGGGGCACCCCACCCAAAAAAACGTAAATTAATCAACAGACGTTTTTTTAAATCCAGGCATGCATGTAAAAGTTAGCGGCAAACATTGTCCAAGAAAGAAATTGCCCTGAATTTGTGCCATGTGCCATTATACATCAAGCAATAATACATCGTGCCATGTGCCATAATACATATTGCCATGTGCCATCATACAAGGTGCCATGTGCCATAATACATATTGCCATATGCCATTATTTATCACACCATAATACATTGTGCCATAATAGATCATGTCATGTGCCATTATACATCGTGCCATCATTGTGCCATGCGCCATAATATACTGTACTATACAATACACAGTGCCATGTGCCATAATACATCATGCCACAAAAAATTGTGCCATTACACAATAATACATCAAGCCACAAGACATTGTGTCATAATACACGGTGCCATGTGCCATAATACATTTTGCCAAGTGCCATAATACATGGTGCCATAATACAATGTGCCATCCACCTGTGACTGCAAATCAGGCTGCCGCGACTGAAGTGAGCCATGCGATCAGCGGAGATGTTATTTCAGTGAGTCCTCTGTGACGCCCTGGCCAATCAGGTCGGTGCAGTGTATTGTCCAATCTGCCCTTCTGTGCAATATCCACCTCCTCCTTGGTTACGGGTCCCTAACCAAATGGTGTTGCCGAAGACCAGCTAGTCAAAATCCTAGGAACACTCTGCACCACACCCACCAGACACACCAGTGGACAGTTTGAGTTTAATAGGGTCACCCACTTGGGGGGTTGGTTAAGGGGGGGTCAGGAGTGTCAGGGGCAGTTCAGTTGGAAGTGAAAGAGAGAGGAGGTCAGGAGCTGGGCTCCTTGAAAGTACTAGGTAGGAGACGTTAGTCTGGGCCTGGTAGGAGCTGGACATCTGGTCGCAGGGGATCGTGACAAGGGACACGGCATTGTCGTGGAGGACAGCCGGTGGCCTTGTACCATCACCGGGCTGGGACCAGGGCACGACGGGGTACGTGGACCGTAGGTCAGGGAGTAGCTTCATGCAACCTGACAATTTACCCGATGAGAACGGAGCCTTCAAGATCCGCTCTCCACCCGCTCCAAAATCAGGGTACTGGCGCAACGAGAGGGATAGGACTTTCCACAAATACGGTCCAAGAAATCCCAAGCGTGAACCCTGAGAGCAAGCCCCCTCAGTTAGCCATACTGGGGAGCGGGACCCTACTAGCTTCAGGCTATAGGGACCAACCAGTGAGAAACAAGGTGCCAAGGGAAAGGTCACAGATCAACAGGCAACGCCAACAGAAATGGGACCCAGGTGGGCTCCCCCTCAGTGGCAGCGGTGTCCAGAACTTTGGTTTACTACAGTTGTCGGTGTCAGCGTTACTGGACTGAGTAAGTACGCAAGTGACCCTTACCTCCCCAACGGCACCTCCCTGTCACCATCACCGAGTCCCGGACATTCCCCCTATCCGTGGAGGGGTTAAACACCTGGCTGCCACTCCATTGCCATCGGGTACTCCCAGCCGCAGTGGTGGTACTCCACCTTACCACACATCATGGGCGGCGTCACAAACTATTCCATACAATACCCCCTGTATATACCCCCCCTTTTTTCTATTCGAGTGTCCGCGAGACCTCCCGGGTCCGGATGCCCCTCAAGCCACCGCGGATCCGGATCCGAGCAGCCTGGCTTCTGTCACGGGGGCGGTACACCTCCACCTGAGACTCACTTCAGTCACGGACTCCAGGATACATGGACTCCCGTCGTGACCGCAAATCACCCGAGTGACGTCACCGCTTATTTCGCGGCTCAAGTCAATTTCTGCATGAAGCTCAGAGTGAGCAGTCATGTTTTATGACACGCACTGTGACAGGACTTGGATGTAGCAGAGCTGAATCACTGTGGGACCTCGTGTCGATTATGTCAGACCTGGAGGGATGTTTGGGGGTTTAATAAAGTGGTGAAAGAGGGTACTTTTTTGTTTTTTATTTCAAAAGGATTTTTTGGGTATTTGTGTTTATTTACTTTCACTTACAGATTAATGATGGGTGGTGTCTCATAGATGCTTGCCATCACTAAGCTAGAGTTTGGTAGCAGTTGTGGGCTGTTATTGACTCCTTATTACCCTGATTGCCACCACACCAGGGCAACAAGAGAGCTGTGCCCAGCGCCAGAATTGGCGCATCTTATGGATATGCCACTTCTGGGGCAGCTCTGGGCTGCTATTGCTAGGCTGGAAAGGGCCAAATAACGATGGCCCTTCCCACCCTAATAATATCATCCCCCAGTTGTTTGCTGTACCTTGGCTGGTATTAGAAAAATAGGGGGGACCACACATCATTTTTTAAAAAAAGAAATAAATCAAATAATAAAAAAAAATTGTGGGATTCCCTCTATTTTTCATAACCAGCCAAGGTACAGCAGACAGCTGAGGGTTGCAGCCTGCAACTGCTGCTGTTCCTGTGCTGGGTATGAAAAATATGGGGGACCCCATGTCATTTTTTTACCCTCAAAATGTAAGAAATAGCTGTCCAAGCTAGCTATCCCTCTATCAAGCTATTTTGTTATTTCTATCTATTCTATCATATCTGTGCTTTCTTATTAGCTATCCTATATGTTCTTTCATAGTTACATAGTTACTAAGGTTGAAAAAAGACCTAGGTCCATCTAGTTCAACCTTCCTCCACCAGTTCTACATTTGGTCACTAAGTCATTTATAACCAACAATGTTGTGTGTACTGAGGAAACCATCCAGCCCTTTTTTGAAAGCTGTTATAGTGTCTGCCATTACTACCTCTTGTGGTAGGGTATTCCACAGTCTGACTGCTCTAACTGTAAAGAACCCTTTCCTATTTAGCTGTCGGAATCGCTTTTCTTCCACTCGCAGTGAGTGCCCCCTGGTCCTTAGTATTGTCTTCGGAAGAAATAAGTCATGTGCCAGTCCATTATATTGACCACACATATATTTATACATATAAATGAGATCTGCTCTGAGACGTTTTTTTTCTAAGCTAAACATATCTAACTTTTTCAACCTGTCATCATATGGGAGGCTTTCCATTCCTTGTAGTAGTCTAGTTGCCCGCCTTTGAACTGACTCTAACTTCTGAATGTCCTTTTTAAAATGTGGAGTCGAAAACTGGATCCCATATTCCAGATGTGGCCTTACAAGTGATTTATAGAGGGGTAATAATACGTTGGGATCGCGGGATCTAATCTCTCTTTTTATACACCCTAGAATCTTGTTTGCTTTTGCAGCTGCTGCTTGACATTGAGTGCTGCTGCTCAGCTTATTTGTAATGAGAATACCCAAGTCCTTCTCCTGTTCTGTAGTCCCGAGTTTACTTCCATTTAATGTATACGCAGTTATAGGATTACTCCGTCCTAGGTGCATTACTTTACATTTATCAACATTAAATCTCATTTGCCAAGTATCTGCCCATTCTGACATCTTATCCAGATCTTTTTGTAATATTATACTATCAAGGTCAGTTTTTCATATCCTACATAGTTTGGTGTCATCAGCAAAGACTGACACTTTACTATCAATCCCATCCACAAGGTCATTAATAAAGAGATTAAAAAGAATTGGTCCTAGCACAGATCCCTGCGGCACCCCACTGCTGACTATGGCCCATTTAGAGAATGTTCCATTTATGACTACTCTTTGTTTCCTATCTTTTAGCCAATTCCTTACCCAGTTGCATATAGTTTCCCCCAGTCCTTGCTTCTGGAGCTTTAGTATAAGCCTATTATGTGGTACAGTATCAAATGCCTTTGCAAAGTCCAAATAAATCACATCAGCTGCATTACCAATATCCAGGTTTGCACTTACCCCCTCATAGAACCCCAACAGGTTGGTTAGACACAACTTATCTTTCATGAATCCATGCTGTCTGTCAGTTATTATATTATTTTCTGCAACATATTTTTGCATGTCATCCCTTAAAATGCCCTCAAAAACTTTGCATACTACTGATGTCAAGCTTACTGGACGGTAGTTGCCTGGATCTACCCTCTTACCTTTCTTAAATATCGGTACCACATCAGCAATCCTCCAATCCTGAGGCACCAACCCTGTTACAAGCGAGTCTAAAAAGATGAGATACAGCAGTCTGTCAATTACGGAGCTCAATTCCCTCAATATTCGTGGATGAACGCCATCTGGCCCTGGGGATTTGTCAATGTTTAATTTACTCAGATGTAGGCGTACTTCTTCTTGTGTTAAATTGATTATATCTGGTGGGGAACTTTGATTTTTCACTTGTTGAATGATGCCTGGTACAGTCAGTTCCTTGGTGAACACAGATGAGAAATGCCTATTTAATATCTCAGTCTTTTGTTTGTCCTCTATAATTAACTTGTTATTATATTTTAAGGAGCCAATACTATCCTTTGTTTTCCTTTTGGCATTAATGTATTTATAAAAGATTTTGGGATTTATTTTAATGTCATTGGCGATTTTTGTTTCAGTAGTTAGTTTTGCTTGTTTGATTTCTTTTTTGCAATGCCTATTGATATCTTTATACTCCTGCAATGCTATTTCTGTATTCTCAGCCTTCAAGATTTTAAACGCCCTTTGTTTTTGTTTTATTATACTTTGTACAGTCTTATTTATCCAGAGTGGTTTCTTTTTATTCCGGGACGTTTTATTACCAGAGGGTATAAGTTTTTTTACAGGACTCTAGCAATATATCCTTAAACTTTCCCCATTTATGTTCAGTATCCCCAGTTACCATGACTTTGTCCCAATCTACACATTTAAGCTCTTCCCTTAATTTGTTGAAGTCAGCTTTCCTAAAATTCCAGGTTTTAGCATTTCCCCTTTGAAATGTTCTATTGAATATTACGTTGAAGCTTACCATATTATGATCGCTGGTGCCCAAGTGCTCCCGGACCTGTAGATCTGAAATGATATCGGTCTATTTGACAGGACCAGATCTAGCAAGTTATCTCCCCTCGTCGGTTCATCTACCATCTGAGAGAGGAAATTGTCTTGAATGGTAGATAAGAATTTACAGCTTTTAGCACAACCAGAAGATTCTATGTCCCACTGTATGTCTGGATAGTTGAAATCCCCCATAATAAGAACCCGATTATTATTATTAGCTGCCTTTTCAATTTGTTCCAGCATTTCACCCTCTATTTGTTCAAGTATGTTAGGAGGCTTATAGCAAACTCCAATTAGCATTTTTCCATTATTCTCCTCCCCATGTACATTTACCCATACTGACTCTACATTGTTGCAGTTCCCCCCAATGTCATCATTCAACACAGGTTTTAGGTTAGATTTGATAAATATACATACCCCACCACCTTTTTTGTCTTTCCTGTCCCTCCTAAATGTACTATAACCCTGTATGTTTGTCACCCAGTCATGGCTTTCATCCAGCCAGGTTTCCGTAATGCCCACCACATCATAATCCATGGTTGACATACAGGTAGGTCCAGAAATATTTGGACAGTGACACAAGTTTTGTTATTTTAGCTGTTTACAAAAACATGTTCAGAAATACAATTATATATATAATATGGGCTGAAAATGCACACTCCCAGCTGCAATATGAGAGTTTTCATATCCAAATCGGAGAAAGGGTTTAGGAATCATAGCTCTGTAATGCATAGCCTCCTCTTTTTCAAGGGACCAAAAGTAATTGGACAAGGGACTCTAAGGGCTGCAATTAACTCTGAAGGCGTCTCCCTCGTTAACCTGTAATCAATGAAGTAGTTAAAAGGTCTGGGGTTGATTACAGGTGTGTGGTTTTGCATTTGGAAGCTGTTGCTGTGACCAGACAACATGCGGTCTAAGGAACTCTCAATTGAGGTGAAGCAGAACATCCTGAGGCTGAAAAAAAAGAAAAAATCCATCAGAGAGATAGCAGACATGCTTGGAGTAGCAAAATCAACAGTCGGGTACATTCTGAGAAAAAAGGAATTGACTGGTGAGCTTGGGAACTCAAAAAGGCCTGGGCGTCCACGGATGACAACAGTGGTGGATGATCGCCACATACTTTCTTTGGTGAAGAAGAACCCGTTCACAACATCAACTGAAGTCCAGAACACTCTCAGTGAAGTAGGTGTATCTGTCTCTAAGTCAACAGTAAAGAGAAGACTCCATGAAAGTAAATACAAAGGGTTCACATCTAGATGCAAACCATTCATCAATTCCAAAAATAGACAGGCCAGAGTTAAATTTGCTGAAAAACACCTCATGAAGCCAGCTCAGTTCTGGAAAAGTATTCTATGGGCAGATGAGACCAAGATCAACCTGTACCAGAATGATGGGAAGAAAAAAGTTTGGAGAAGAAAGGGAACGGCACATGATCCAAGGCACACCACATCCTCTGTAAAACTGTAAAAAAAAATGGTGGAGGCAACGTGATGGCATGGGCATGCATGGCTTTCAATGGCACTGGGTCACTGGTGTTTATTGATGACATAACAGCAGACAAGAGTAGCCAGATGAATTCTGAAGTGTACCGGGATATACTTTCAGCCCAGATTCAGCCAAATGCCGCAAAGTTGATCGGACGGCGCTTAATAGTACAGATGGACAATGACCCCAAGCATACAGCCAAAGCTACCCAGAAGTTCATGAGTGCAAAAAAGTGGAACATTCTGCAATGGCCAAGTCAATCACCAGATCTTAACCCAATTGAGCATGCATTTCACTTGCTCAAATCCAGACTTAAGACGGAAAGACCCACAAACAAGCAAGACCTGAAGGCTGCGGCTGTAAAGGCCTGGCAAAGCATTAAGAAGGAGGAAACCCAGCGTTTGGTGATGTCCATGGGTTCCAGACTTAAGGCAGTGATTGCCTCCAAAGGATTCGCAACAAAATATTGAAAATAAAAATATTTTGTTTGGGTTTGGTTTATTTGTCCAATTACTTTTGACCTCCTAAAATGTGGAGTGTTTGTAAAGAAATGTGTACAATTCCTACAATTTCTATCAGATATTTTTGTTCAAACCTTCAAATTAAACGTTACAATCTGCACTTGAATTCTATTGTAGAGGTGTCATTTCAAATCCAATGTGGTGGCATGCAGAGCCCAACTCGCGAAAATTGTGTCACTGTCCAAATATTTCTGGACCTAACTGTATATATAAAATCTTGCAACGTTCCAGGTGCCTCCAGATAAAGTAGAGAGACTGCTCTCCGGTCAGTCTAAGCCGACAATGTGGTAGGGCACCGGTTCATACAGTTATTTCAACAAGGCTTTTTACCTGCACTTTGATTTGGGCAGGAATCCCCGCAGATTTAGTTGCTGCACACACCTCCTTTATAACTGGAGCCGTTTGAATGCAGGAGTCCCCTGTCAAAGCTTCCAGAGCGAACAGTGCAGAGCCGGTGATCCACAATATAGTGCTGGCTCTGCAGCTTGATTTGGGCAGGAATCCCCGCAGATTAGTTGCTGCACACACCTCCTTTGTAACTGGAGCCGTTAAATGCAGCATTCCTCTGTCAAAGCTTCCAGAGCGAGCAGTGCAGAGACGGTGAACCGCAATATAGTGCTGGCTCTAAGGAGGGGTACAGTTGGTCCAGATGTCCCCTATTACCGCTTCCAGAGCAAACTGAGCAGAGCTGACAACGCTAAGCAAAGCTGGCTCTGAGGAGAGATGTAAATTGAGCAGTCCAGAAGTCTCCTATTAGCAAGCGAAGCAGAGCTGGTAAAGCACTTATTAATAGTGCTGGCTCCAAAGAGGAATACAATTTAAGTACAAATTGCAGCTTCTCCAACTCTTCAAGTGGCAGCCTAGGCAGTTATTTTCATTTTATTTAAAATAGGAAAGGACAGGAAAGGGGCTGATGGTGGCCAGAGAAACACCCTGAAAAATTCCAAATTCCTGATAGTACAAAAAGGCCCTCAGATCGCACGATCTGCACTCCGTCCTATATCAGGCTCTCTTGTCATACCAATGAACAGAAAACAAGAATCATTACAAATTCAAAGAGCAACAAACACATGGACTTATAGGAGCAATACTCCAAACATAACTGCAGGGAGTTTCCCAGCTGAGCAACTGCGAGGGAAGATCCCTGCATGCAAATAAACTGAAAACAACCACAGCAAAAGACAAACTCAGATAAGAGTAAAAGAACCAAACAACAAATAAAGAGCAAAGCACTTATCTGGGATAGATGTGGTGTGGAACAGAATGAAGCAGGCTGGTGAACAAAGAACAACTGACATCTGGCATAGCCTATCAGACCAGGATTTAAATAAGCAGAGAGTTAGCAATGGAAACGCCCATTGCTCAACACACCTGGTCTATGTCCAAACCATTCCTGGCCACAAGAGGGAGCCTCCCAGCAGCCAAAGCATAACTGACATTCACAACACTTTTGCTTCAGAGTACGATCATCGCTGTGCTGCCCGGTAACCAATGGACCTTCCATGACATCATAGCATGTGACCAGTCACGTGTGAATGTTGTATTATCTCATTGGCTACAGACTGGTCACATGTCCTGTAGTGTCAGCATGCTCGCCGATACTCGGTGCAATCGCGAATCTGTGGAAAGAGCTGAAAACTGCTGTTCACAAACGCTCTCCATCCAACCTCACTCAGCTCGAACTATTTGCAAAGGAAGAATGGACAAGAATTTCAGTCTCTTGATATGCAAACCTGATAGACACATACCCCAAGCGACTTGCAGCTGTAATCGCAGCAAAAGGTGGTGCTACAAAGTATTAACTTAAAGGGGGCCGAAAAATTCAAGGGGGCCGAATACTTTCACAAGGCACTGTATTTATATACTGCTCTGGCAAAAATTAAGAGACCACTGCAAAATTTTCAGTTTCAGTTAAAATATAAATTGTTCTTTTATTCTATAAACTATTGGCAACATGTCTCCAAATTTCCAAGCAATACATTTTGTATTTATTTTCTGAAAATACTAGTTTATAGAATAAAAGAGCAATTTACATTTTACCATTTTAATCAAAAATGTACCTGTAAATCTACCTATAAAGAGAAAAATCAGAAAAACTGAAAATTTTGCAGTGGTTAATTTTGGCCAGAGTTGTGTGTATATATATATATATATATATATATATATATATATATATACACATACACACACACAGACAATATATAGTTGTATAAAAAGGAATAATTTAAATAAATTACGCAGCGCTCCGCGGTATTTTTGATTCTAAGCGCAGATAAAGTGGACGTCTTCCGCCGTATTTTGATTGCAAGTCAGGTAAAGCCAGGAAGCTAGGGGCTGGGATTCTTGGCAGCCCGCAGCCGCCCCTGGAAATGGTGCATTGTTTCTTAGCACCATTTAAAGGGGCTTTACCCAGCTCATACAGCGGCCCTGATGCCGGGTGGCTGACTGGGTAATAAAGGGGTTAATACTAGAGATGAGCGAACTGGTCCCGGTTCGGCTCGAGGCCGGTTCGCCGAACGGGGGTCCCGTTCGAGTTCGGTTCGTCGAACGTTCGACGAACCGAACTCGAACGTATAGGCTAGAATGGGAGGCAATCACAAACACATAAAAATGCATGATAAATGTACACAAACAGTTAATAAACATTGCCATAACACTTACCGGTCCTCGCGATCCCTTCTGCACTCTGTCTCCTGCCGCTATTCCATCCGATGATCGCTGAATCCTCCCGGTGACCTGCACTGCCAGCAGAGATGCAGGACCTATCGTGACGTCAAAATAGCCATGTGACCAGTCATGTGGCTATTATCTCATTGGCTACAGACTGGTCACATGACTATGACACGTCATGTAGGACCTGCGAGTGCATCTCTCCGGTACACGGTGCACATATGTGTATCGCCGTGTACCGGCGACATGCTCTAGCACACGGTCGACTCCCCGTTCCGTTAGGGACCGGCTGACACAGCCGGTCATTAACGGAGATCACCGTTGCCATAGCAACGCAGTTAGCGGTGACGTCACCGCTAACCGCGGCTCCGAGAGCACCGTTGCTATGGTAACGCGTCTGTCAGCGTTACCGCTAGCAGCCAGCAGTGATCACTCACGGAGTGAAGGCTGCACGCTGCTGCACGATTGTAGTGAGCATTGTAGTGAGGATGGAGGTTCCCCAGCCCCAAGTGATGAGCTGGTGAATCTCATCCTTCCTCACTACAATCGTCACTACTACTACACTAGTGATGATTGTAGTGAGGATGGAGGTTCCCCAGCCCCAAGTGATGAGCTGGTGAATCTCATCCTCACTACAATCGTCACTACTACTACACTAGAAAGAAAGAAGACAGAAGAGCAGGATCGTGGAGGGCTGACAGGGGGTAATAAAGATGGAGTCTCTAATGTGTCTGTGTATTTATTTCTATTAAAGTATTTTTTCTCTGTGTGGTGTCTTTTTTTTAACCCTTTATTGGAGATTCTTAATGGCCGGGTCAAACGTGCCTGACATTAAGAATCTCTGGCTTAATACTGGCTGGTAAAACAAAGCCAGTATTAACTCATGATTACCCAACAAGCCACCCGGCTCCAGGGCTGTTGGAAGAGTTGGATACAGCGCCAGATGATGGCGCTTCTATGAGAGCGCCATTTTCTGGGACGGCTGCGGACTGAAATCCGCAGCAGAGGCGCCCACAAACCTCGGGCTAACCTGTGCTGCGGATTCCAATCCCCAGCTGCCTAGTTGTACCCGGCTGGACACAAAAATGGGGCGAAGCCCACGTCATTTGTTTTTTAATTATTTCATGAAATAAGTGAAATAATTAAAAAAAACGGGCTTCCCTATATTTTTGGTTCCCAGCCGGGTACAAATAGGCAACTGGGGGTTGGAGGCAGCCCGTGGCTGCCAGCTGTACCTGGCTAGCATACAAAAATATGGCGAAGGCCACGTCATTTTTTTGGTGGGAAAAAACTTCTGCATACAGTCCTGGATGGAGTATGCTGAGCCTTGTAGTTCTGCAGCTGCTGTCTGCTCTTCTCCATACAGACAGACAGCAGCTGCAGAACTACAAGGCTCAGCATACTCCATCCAGGACTGTATGCAGAAGTTTTTTGCCCCCTGAAAAAATTATGTGGGCTTCGCCATATTTTTGTATGCTAGCCAGGTACAGCAGGCAGGTACGGCTGCCCCCAACCCCCAGTTGCCTATTTGTACCCGGCTGGGAACCAAAAATAAAGGGAAGCCCTTTTTTTATTATTTCATGAATTTCATGAAATAATTAGAAAACAAATGACGTAGGCTTTGCCCCATTTTTGTGTCCAGCCAGGTACAACTAGGCAGCTGGGGATTGGAATCCGCACCACAGGTTGGCCTGAGCTTTCTGGGCCCCACTGCTGCGAATTGCAGTCTGCAGCCACCTCAGAAAATGGCATTTTCATAAAAGCGCCATCTTCTGGCGCTGTATCCAACTCTTCCAGCACCTGCCTGCTATACCTGGCTAGCATACAAAAATATGGCGAAGCTCACGTCCTTTTTTTGTAGTTTTTTGGCAAAAAAAATAAAAAATGCTTCCCTGGATTTTCCATTGCCAGTGAAGGTAACACCAAGCAGTGGGGGTTAGCAGCCAGTAGCTGCTTGGATTACCCTTAGCTAGCAATACAAAAAATGCAGCGGGAGCCCATATATATTTTTTTTAATTATTTATTTAAATAACTAAAAATAAAATGGGCTTCCCTGTATTTTGATTGCTGGACATCACAGTGCTGTAAAAATAAATCTTTAAAAAAATGATGTAGCGCTCTGCGGTATTTTTGATTCTCAGTGCAGATAAAGCAGACAGCTATGGGTTGCCACCCCCATCTGCCTGCCGTTACCTTGGTTGGCAATCAAAATACAGGGAAGCCCATTAATCTTTTCTATTTAAAAAATAGTTAAAAAAAAAAAATGACTTTGGGTCCCCCCATTTTTGATAGCCAGCTAGGGTAAAGCAGACGGCTGTAGCCTGAAAACCACAGCTGGCAGCTTTACCGTGGTTGGGGATCCAATGTGGAGGTCCCCTCAGGCTCTTTTTTATAATTATTTTATAAATATTAATAATTACACAATAAAAGTAGGGTCCCCCCCAAATTGGATCACCAGCCAAGGTAAAGCGGACAGCTGTGGTCTGGTATTCTCAGGGTGGGAAGGTCCATAGTTATTGGGCCTTCACAGCCTAAAAATAGCAGGCCGCAGGCACCCCAGACGTGGCGCATCCACTAGATGTGCCAATCCTGGCGCTTCACCCCAGCTCATCCCGTGCCCTGGTGCAGTGGCAAACGGGGTAATAAATCGGGTTGATACTAGCTGTAAAGTCACCTGAGATCAAGCCCAGCAGTTTGTGATGTCATGGCGTCTATTAGATACCCAACATCATAAACTGTCAGTACTAACAAAAACAAAAAATCGACAAAAGAAATTAATTTGAAAAAACAGTCCCCAAAACATTTCCTCTTTCACCAATTTATTGTAAGAAAAAAAATAAAGGGGTCCCACGACGACTCTGGACCGTCTAGAATATGGGGGGGAGACACTCAGGGAACGTATCCCCCATTTTCTAGGAGTGCGGACCCTTCATGTGAGGAGTGTGGGTGCAATGAATCTGCACTCACTCTCCCCGGGTCCACAGCAGCAGAGTCCATGTCGTAATGGTTGCTACCAAAGCTGCAATGCCCTGCTCATGAGGTAAGGGCATGCCTAATCAGGAGAACTACTGTAGAGGAAACTCTGCTCACTGGTATATAGGTGCTCAGAGGTAATAATAGATAAAATTAGTGAGTAACCTCGGCACTCTAAATCTCCCAGACTAAGTCAGTAAGTCACAATAGATAGTAATGCAAAATCACTCTTTATTGGTCCATATTAAGAAAAAATTTTTTTTCATAAGCATATATGTTTTTGTCCAAAACAAGTTACAAATGACGTTTCGGCCTGAGCCTTCGTCAGATTGGACTTATCTGCATGTAATCATGAAAAATGACAATAATCAGTATCACATAAGAGTGAGAGAACAATAACATAAACTCGAACAATGTAGAGGTACAATTGGGATGCAGCAAAAAAATTGCAACACAGCAAGAAATGAAACACATGATACAAATGTCATAATACAGTACAAGGACAATATAGTAATGACAAATATGGGGTCAGAGTAGACTTAGACAGTTCTGGTACGAAAGAGATGTCAATCATAAAGTAACATGTGCAGTAGGTGTAGAGCTACAGTATGCATGGCAGAGCTAATGGGTAGACCGACCATAGAAAAAGAACGGAGAAAAAGTGGAGAAAAAGTGGAGCATAAGAGGAGAAAAAGTGGAGAAAAAGTGGAGAAAAAGTGGAGAAAAAAGTGGAGAAAAAGTGGAGCATAAGAGGAGAAAAAGTGGAGAAAAAGTGGAGCATAAGAGGAGAAAAAGTGGAGAAAAAGTGGAGAAAAAGTGGAGCATAAGAGGAGAAAAAGTGGAGAAAAAGTGGAGGAAAAGTGGAGCATAAGAGGAGAAAAAGTGGAGAAAAAGTGGAGAAAAAGTGGAGAAAAAGTGGAGCATAAGAGAAGAAAAAGTGGAGAAAAAAGTGGAGAAAAAGTGGAGCATAAGAGGAGAAAAAGTGGAGAAAAAGTGGAGAAAAAGTGGAGCATAAGAGAAGAAAAAGTGGAGAAAAAAGTGGAGAAAAAGTGGAGAAAAAGTGGAGAAAAAGTGGAGATTAAGAGGAGAAAAAGTGGAGAAAAAGTGGAGCATAAGAGGAGAAAAAGTGGAGAAAAAGTGGAGAAAAAGTGGAGAAAAAGTGGAGCATAAGAAGAGAAAAAGTGGAGAAAAAAGTGGAGAAAAAGTGGAGCATAAGAGGAGAAAAAGTGGAGAAAAAAGTGGAGAAAAAGTGGAGAAAAAGTGGAGCATAAGAGGAGAAAAAGTGGAGAAAAAGTGGAGAAAAAGTGGAGCATAAGAGGAGAAAAAGTGGAGAAAAAAGTGGAGAAAAAGTGGAGCATAAGAGGAGAAAAAGTGGAGAAAAAGTGGAGAAAAAGTGGAGAAAAAGTGGAGAAAAAGTGGAGCATAAGAGGAGAAAAAGTGGAGAAAAAGTGGAGCATAAGAGGAGAAAAAGCGGAGAAAAAGTGGAGAAAAAGTGGAGAAAAAGTGG
This sequence comes from Anomaloglossus baeobatrachus, assembly GCF_048569485.1. Classification (NCBI taxonomy): domain Eukaryota; kingdom Metazoa; phylum Chordata; class Amphibia; order Anura; family Aromobatidae; genus Anomaloglossus; species Anomaloglossus baeobatrachus. The sequence goes on along the minus strand of NC_134353.1, from coordinate 287,223,314 downwards.
AGCATAAGAGGAGAAAAAGTGGAGAAAAAGTGGAGAAAAAGTGGAGCATAAGAGGAGAAAAAGTGGAGATTAAGAGGAGAAAAAGTGGAGATTAAGAGGAGAAAAAGTGGAGAAAAAGTGGAGCATAAGAGGAGAAAAAGTGGAGAAAAAGTGGAGAAAAAGTGGAGAAAAAGTGGAGCATAAGAGGAGAAAAAGTGGAGAAAAAAGTGGAGAAAAAGTGGAGCATAAGAGGAGAAAAAGTGGAGAAAAAGTGGAGAAAAAGTGGAGCATAAGAGGAGAAAAAGTGGAGAAAAAAGTGGAGAAAAAGTGGAGAAAAAGTGGAGCATAAGAGGAGAAAAAGTGGAGAAAAAGTGGAGAAAAAGTGGAGCATAAGAGGAGAAAAAGTGGAGAAAAAAGTGGAGAAAAAGTGGAGCATAAGAGGAGAAAAAGTGGAGAAAAAGTGGAGAAAAAGTGGAGAAAAAGTGGAGCATAAGAGGAGAAAAAGTGGAGAAAAAGTGGAGCATAAGAGGAGAAAAAGTGGAGAAAAAGTGGAGAAAAAGTGGAGCATAAGAGGAGAAAAAGTGGAGAAAAAAGTGGAGAAAAAGTGGAGAAAAAGTGGAGCATAAGAGGAGAAAAAGTGGAGAAAAAGTGGAGAAAAAGTGGAGCATAAGAGGAGAAAAAGTGGAGAAAAAAGTGGAGAAAAAGTGGAGCATAAGAGGAGAAAAAGTGGAGAAAAAGTGGAGAAAAAGTGGAGAAAAAGTGGAGAAAAAGTGGAGCATAAGAGGAGAAAAAGTGGAGAAAAAGTGGAGCATAAGAGGAGAAAAAGCGGAGAAAAAGTGGAGAAAAAGTGGAGAAAAAGTGGAGCATAAGAGGAGAAAAAGTGGAGAAAAAGTGGAGAAAAAGTGGAGCATAAGAGGAGAAAAAGTGGAGATTAAGAGGAGAAAAAGTGGAGATTAAGAGGAGAAAAAGTGGAGAAAAAGTGGAGCATAAGAGGAGAAAAAGTGGAGAAAAAGTGGAGAAAAAAGTGGAGAAAAAGTGGAGCATAAGAGGAGAAAAAGTGGAGAAAAAGTGGAGAAAAAGTGGAGAAAAAGTGGAGAAAAAGTGGAGCATAAGAGGAGAAAAAGTGGAGAAAAAGTGGAGCATAAGAGGAGAAAAAGCGGAGAAAAAGTGGAGAAAAAGTGGAGAAAAAGTGGAGCATAAGAGGAGAAAAAGTGGAGAAAAAGTGGAGAAAAAGTGGAGCATAAGAGGAGAAAAAGTGGAGATTAAGAGGAGAAAAAGTGGAGATTAAGAGGAGAAAAAGTGGAGAAAAAGTGGAGCATAAGAGGAGAAAAAGTGGAGAAAAAGTGGAGAAAAAGTGGAGAAAAAGTGGAGCATAAGAGGAGAAAAAGTGGAGAAAAAAGTGGAGAAAAAGTGGAGAAAAAGTGGAGCATAAGAGGAGAAAAAGTGGAGAAAAAGTGGAGAAAAAGTGGAGCATAAGAGGAGAAAAAGTGGAGAAAAAAGTGGAGAAAAAGTGGAGCATAAGAGGAGAAAAAGTGGAGAAAAAGTGGAGCATAAGAGGAGAAAAAGTGGTACGAAAGAGATGTCAATCATAAAGTAACATGTGCAGTAGGTGTAGAGCTACAGTATGCATGGCAGAGCTAATGGGTAGACCGACCATAGAAAAAGAACGGAGAAAAAGTGGAGAAAAAGTGGAGCATAAGAGGAGAAAAAGTGGAGAAAAAGTGGAGAAAAAAGTGGAGCATAAGAGGAGAAAAAGTGGAGAAAAAGTGGAGAAAAAGTGGAGCATAAGAGGAGAAAAAGTGGAGAAAAAGTGGAGGAAAAGTGGAGCATAAGAGGAGAAAAAGTGGAGATTAAGAGGAGAAAAAGTGGAGAAAAAGTGGAGCATAAGAGGAGAAAAAGTGGAGATTAAGAGGAAAAAAAGTGGAGAAAAAGTGGAGCATAAGAGGAGAAAAAGTGGAGAAAAAGTGGAGAAAAAGTGGAGCATAAGAGAAGAAAAAGTGGAGAAAAAAGTGGAGAAAAAGTGGAGAAAAAGTGGAGCATAAGAGAAGAAAAAGTGGAGAAAAAAGTGGAGAAAAAGTGGAGAAAAAGTGGAGCATAAGAGGAGAAAAAGTGGAGAAAAAGTGGAGAAAAAGTGGAGAAAAAGTGGAGCATAAGAGAAGAAAAAGTGGAGAAAAAAGTGGAGAAAAAGTGGAGAAAAAGTGGAGAAAAAGTGGAGATTAAGAGGAGAAAAAGTGGAGAAAAAGTGGAGCATAAGAGGAGAAAAAGTGGAGAAAAAGTGGAGAAAAAGTGGAGAAAAAGTGGAGCATAAGAAGAGAAAAAGTAGAGAAAAAAGTGGAGAAAAAGTGGAGCATAAGAGGAGAAAAAATGGAGAAAAAAGTGGAGAAAAAGTGGAGAAAAAGTGGAGCATAAGAGGAGAAAAAGTGGAGAAAAAGTGGAGAAAAAGTGGAGCATAGGAGGAGAAAAAGTGGAGAAAAAAGTGGAGAAAAAGTGGAGCATAAGAGGAGAAAAAGTGGAGAAAAAGTGGAGAAAAAGTGGAGAAAAAGTGGAGAAAAAGTGGAGCATAAGAGGAGAAAAAGTGGAGAAAAAGTGGAGCATAAGAGGAGAAAAAGCGGAGAAAAAGTGGAGAAAAAGTGGAGAAAAAGTGGAGCATAAGAAGAGAAAAAGTGGAGAAAAAGTGGAGAAAAAGTGGAGCATAAGAGGAGAAAAAGTGGAGATTAAGAGGAGAAAAAGTGGAGATTAAGAGGAGAAAAAGTGGAGAAAAAGTGGAGCATAAGAGGAGAAAAAGTGGAGAAAAAGTGGAGAAAAAGTGGAGAAAAAGTGGAGCATAAGAGGAGAAAAAGTGGAGAAAAAAGTGGAGAAAAAGTGGAGAAAAAGTGGAGCATAAGAGGAGAAAAAGTGGAGAAAAAGTGGAGAAAAAGTGGAGCATAAGAGGAGAAAAAGTGGAGAAAAAAGTGGAGAAAAAGTGGAGCATAAGAGGAGAAAAAGTGGAGAAAAAGTGGAGAAAAAGTGGAGAAAAAGTGGAGCATAAGAGGAGAAAAAGTGGAGAAAAAGTGGAGCATAAGAGGAGAAAAAGTGGAGAAAAAGTGGAGAAAAAGTGGAGCATAAGAGGAGAAAAAGTGGAGAAAAAGTGGAGCATAAGAGGAGAAAAAGTGGAGATTAAGAGGAGAAAAAGTGGAGAAAAAGTGGAGCATAAGAGGAGAAAAAGTGGAGATTAAGAGGAGAAAAAGTGGAGAAAAAGTGGAGCATAAGAGGAGAAAAAGTGGGGAAAAAGTGGAGAAAAAGTGGAGAAAAAGTGGAGCATAAGAGAAGAAAAAGTGGAGAAAAAAGTGGAGAAAAAGTGGAGAAAAAGTGGAGATTAAGAGGAGAAAAAGTGGAGAAAAAGTGGAGCATAAGAGGAGAAAAAGTGGAGAAAAAGTGGAGAAAAAGTGGAGCATAAGAGGAGAAAAAGTGGAGAAAAAAGTGAAGAAAAAGTGGAGAAAAAAGTGGAGAAAAAGTGGAGAAAAAGTGGAAAAAAAGTGGAGAAAAAGTGGAGAAAAAGTGGAGATTAAGAGGAGAAAAAGTGGAGAAAAAGTGGAGCATAAGAGGAGAAAAAGTGGAGAAAAAGTGGAGAAAAAGTGGAGAAAAAGTGGAGAAAAGTGGAGAAAAAGATGAGCATAAGAGGAGAAAAAGTGGAGAAAAAGTGGAGAAGAAGTGGAGAAAAAGTGGAGCATAAGAGGAGAAAAAGTGGAGAAAAAAGTGGAGAAAAAAGTGGAGAAAAAAGTGGAGAAAAAGTGGAGAAAAAGTGGAGAAAAAGATGGAGAAAAAGTGGAGAAAAAGATGGAGAAAAAGTGGAGAAAAAGTGGAGATTAAGAGGAGAAAAAGTGGAGAAAAAGTGGAGCATAAGAGGAGAAAAAGTGGAGAAAAAGTGGAGAAAAAGTGGAGAAAAAGTGGAGAAAAAAATGGAGAAAAAGTGGAGAAAAAGTGGAGAAAAAGTGGAGAAAAAAATGGAGAAAAAGTGGAGAAAAAGTGGAGAAAAAGTGGAGAAAAAAATGGAGAAAAAGTGGAGAAAAAGTGGAGAAAAAGTGGAGCATAAGAGGAGAAAAAGTGGAGATTAAGAGGAGAAAAAGTGGAGAAAAAGTGGAGCATAAGAGGAGAAAAAGTGGAGAAAAAGTGGAGAAAAAGTGGAGAAAAAGTGGAGAAAAAGTGGAGCATAAGAGGAGAAAAAGTGGAGAAAAAAGTGGAGAAAAAGTGGAGAAAAAGTGGAGAAAAAGTGGAGAAAAAGTGGAGATTAAGAGGAGAAAAAGTGGAGAAAAAGTGGAGCATAAGAGGAGAAAAAGTGGAGAAAAAAGTGGAGAAAAAAGTGGAGAAAAAAGTGGAGAAAAAGTGGAGAAAAAAATGGAGAAAAAGTGGAGTACCCTTTGGTACCTTTCATGTGGCACTAAGGGGTGCTTAGCTTTGTATTTAGCAAAAAAAATGAAAAAAAAATGACATAGGGTTCCCCCTAGTTTTGTAGCCAGCTAGGGTAAAGCAGACGGCTGCAGCCTGCAGACCACAGCTGGCAACCTCACCTTGGCTGGTAATCCAAAACTGAGGGCACCCCACGCTGTTATTTTAAATTAAATAAATAATTTAAAAAAAAAACACGTAGGGGTCCCCCAAAATTGGATCACCAGCCAAGGTAAAGCAGACAGCTGGGGCCTGATATTCTCAGACTAGGGAGGTCCATGGTTATTGGAATCTCCCCAGCCTAAAAATAGCAGGCCGCAGCCGCCCCAGAAGTGGCGCATCCATTAGATGCGCCAATCCTGGTGCTTCGCCCCAGCTCATCCCGCACCCTGGTGCGGTGGCAAACGGGGTAATATATGGGGTTAATACCAGATGTGTAATGTCACCTGGCATTAAGCCCTGGGGTTGGTGAGGTCAGGCGTCTATCAGATACCCGACATCACCAACCCAGTCAGTAATAAAAAAAAATAGACGACAAACACATTTTTATTTGAAAAAACACTCCCCAAAACATTCCCTCTTTAACCAATTTATTAGATTGAAAAACAAATCCAGGTCTGGTGTAATCCAAGGGGTTACCATGACGATCCACACTGTCCCAGTCAATGAAGAGCAGGATGTTCCCCATTGGCTGGGAGAGCAATGCAGTGACCTGAGCTAACATCAATGGGTCAGCCCAGGTCACTGCAGGGGATGACAAGTGCTGCTGTCAGCGAGGTACATTACCTGCGCTGATCTCCAGCACACTGACAGCCCCTGTCACTGAGGTCAATGACCGGCGCCTTCACATCAAGTATCGCGAGAGGTCCGTGACGTCACCGCCAGTGTCAGTCTCGGGTCGGAAGCGATAGGTGATGTGACAAGCGGCGGCCATGGAGGAAAGTGACAGCGCTGAGGTCGGGATGGCGGGACTTCATCACCGCAGGTAAGCCGAGCGGGGGGGGTGTGTGTGAGAGTGTGTGTGTGTGCGTGTGTATATGTATGTATACATGCCGCGGGCAGGAGGGGGCGGAGTGAGCTGAGCGGGGAAGTGTGGGCTTCCTGCACGTAACTAAGATAAACATCGGGTTACTAACCAAAGCGCTTTGCTTGGATACCCGATGTTTATCTTGGTTACCAGCTTGTGGCAGGCTGCCAGCGATGGCTCCTGCACACTGTAGCTGGGAGGGGGGGGGGTGTGCGTGAGTGAGAGTGTGTGTGTGTGTGTGTATATGTATGTGTACATGCCGCGGGCAGGAGGGGGCGGAGTGAGCTGAGCGGGAAGTGTGGGCTTCCTGCACGTAACTGAGATAAACATCGGGTTACTAACCAAAGCGCTTTGCTTGGATACCCGATGTTTATCTTGGTTACCAGCTTGTGGCAGGCTGCCAGCGATGGCTCCTGCACACTGTAGCTGTAAAAAGCCCTGCTTTTTGCTGCTAGAACCGTTCTCGAACGTATCTAGAACTATCGAGCTTTTGCAAAAAGCTCGAGTTCTAGTTCGATCTCGAACAGCCCCAAAAATCACTCGAGCTTAGAACTGGAGAACCTCGAACCGCGAACCGCGCTCAACTCTAGTTAATACCAGCTTTGTATTCTCAGATGGTACTCAGCCCGAAATTCGTGGTGTCACGCCAAATTAGACATGGCCACCATGAATTTCTAGTAAACAGTAAAAGAAAAACACAACACAAAGAATTTTTTTTATTAGAAATAAAACAAAAAAAAAATGTAGAAACTCCGTTTTATTATAAGAAATCCGTAGTCCACAGGTACAGCAATGTCACCTCTGCTTCATCACTCTGTACAGACAGTCAATACAGTGTGAGAAGTAGAGAGAGAAATGAACAATGTCAACTCTGCTACATCACTCTGTATAGCAGCGGCTATTCAGAGGGAGATGCAGGCTGACACTGAGGCCGAAGTTTCACTTATGTGTGACTCGTGCAGTCTCGCATGGGCATCTCCCCGAACGGACTGACACTCTCCGGACACGAGCTCCTGTCAGGAGAGTGTGCGGCCGTACTGGGAGATGCCGATGCGACACTAGCACAGTGACAGTCAAAGTTCAGTTACCAGGACCTTCAAGACGTCATAGTCATGTGACCAGTCTGTAGCCAGAGGTAATACAGCATTCACACATGACTGGGTCACATGGTATGACGTCATTGAAGGTCTTTTAAGTCTCAGTGCTAGTTACCGGGCAGCACAGCAATTATCGGAAGGACGCGAAAGCAGAAGCGCCAGGAGGCAGAGTCACCAGGACGCGTCGTGGGACCTGCAAGTATGATCATAATGGTTTTTCAAAATGTGATAATTTTACAGCCCCTGAACCCGATATGGACCCGATCTGGACCTGGTCTGGACCCAATCTGTAACACGAATTTCTCAGAAAAGCTTTACAGTTCGAGATCGCCCATCCCTACTCTACAGGATTCTGAGCCCTGACACAGGGAGATAGAATAGAAGGCATCTGTCATCTTTGGGGAAATATCTACATATAGTTGGTCGGCTCATCACATTTTTTTTTTAGTTTTTCATCACCATTGAACTGAAATTACACTACTGTTTGATCTGATTTAAAGGAGAAAAATGCCCCGACAGTGTATCAATCATCCAAACAGAATCTGGTATGTGTGTGGTTATTTTATACCAAAAAGCCAAGTACGTTCAATCACTCATGATATTAATAAGATGTACCAGATGTCCTAAATGTCCACTTGGTGATCAAGACCAAAGCTGGGCCCCTCATGTGATATGCTCAAGTTGTTCAAATGGTCTCCGTGACTGGTTGAATATAGAAAGTGGCTAAGCCATTTAATTTTCCCATAATTTGGAGAGAACCCAAAAATCATGTGATGTCTGCTACTTTTGTTTTGTCAAACTGAAGGGCTTTTCTACAAAGCACAAACTTGAATCTGCAATAAGGCCAGGTCCACGCCATGGTACCTTGCCAGTTCCTGTACCACCATTGTCTGGTTTGGATGAAAATAAATACTATGGAGCTGAAGCTACTGGTGAAGACAGGGAGACCTCAGGTCAAGATGAGTATGTTTCTGATGGAGCCAGTACAGTACCAGGCAGTCCAACTGTTGAAAAAAATGGAATTTTTTATTTATCTAATCCAGTTTGTGAAAAAGTTTCGGTTAGAGACCTTCTTCAGTTCCCATGCTGGTGATTAGAAGCTGCCAGGATTAGGGCAATACAGTGCAAAGCGGTGTCTACCGCTGTCTGTGAGGCAGGCTTAGAAACATGTCTACTTTTTTTTATTATTTTAGTTGTGAAATTTATTTTTAAAGTTTGTATAAAAAAAAAATCAGGAGGTTGTGTTGTTATTTTCTGTCATTTTCTGAAGCATTTTCACTATTTGTTTGCTAGAGATGTGTGATAGCTTATGTTTTCTGGGGCAAGACAACATTTTTATTGATACCATATGGGAATAGATAAGACTATTGATTACTTATTACGGCATTTTTTTGTAGTATTGCAGCAACCAAACAAAATTAAATTTTTTAATTTCTGCGTTCTTGAATTTTATTTGCTTACAACGTTTACCGATCGAGTTAATTATTTTTATATTTTGACAGATTGGACTTTTTTGAAAGTGGGGATACCATATATGTGTATTTTTTATTTCTTTATTTTTAAAGGGGCAAAAGGAGGGTGATTTGAACATTTTTCTTTTTTTTTTCATATTTTAAAAAACTTTTTCTTTTCACTGTTTATAATAGTTCTCCTACTATAACCCACAAGTGTCTGATCTCATGTGCTATATAAAGCAATACTGTGGCATTGCTGTATATAGCAGAAATCACAGTCTCCTTTGAAGCCCGGCCATAGAGTAGATTTCAGAGGAGTGCTGTAATGACGAGTACAGAGCTTTTCAGCAGACCCCCTCATGTCATAGCAACTCATCGGTGACCTGCGAATAAAGCACGGGCGCTCCAAAGGGAGCTGAAAATGACGGAATGTGTGTAAATTCCTGCTGTTAGAGTTTGACAGCAGAATTTAATAGGTTAACAATCGTGGGCAGAATTCTGCCCCACCCACCATTGTAACGCCCAGCTGGGTATGCAGCGTGATCACACACCCTCTTCCGACATGCGCCATACATGTACCGCAAATGTGTAGGGCTTAAGATTCGCACGAAAGCAATTTAAGTAAAAAAATAATCAAAGCTCCTGAATTCGAATTTCAAAAGTATCGGTCTTCTCTAGTCATGAATTTTCATGACCTGACATATGCTTTAAACATCATGTTAACATTTGGGTGACAGTGCGGTAAATGGAGACAAGAAACATATTTGGCAAGATGAATTTACATAACTGCAGTGCGCAATTCAGATATATTTTTATAAGGAAATTTCAGCTTTTCCTAATTCCATCATTGTCATTGTAGAATCCCCAAAGTCTATTCAGCAGCCATCTAAATAAGCCTCACTGAGGCAAATAAATCGATTACTTATGAGTTCTCCAAATATAACTTGTTTAGTGGATCCCACAATACATATGTCTTTAAGTTATGTGATAATATATTTATTTAAGGGTAGAGCTGCATGCAGTATTTTGTTGGCCCCTCTTTCTCATACCATATGTTTCTAAAACCAACTAACACATTGTTAGCCATATGCAATCTGTTAGCCATTATGTTATCACTCTGCTTGAAAACATAGAGTAGGGATTTGGTTAGTACAAATATATATATTGTTTCTGTCAATATAGATACAATGATTCCAGAGCTCCCGCTGATTCTTTAAGGTATTCTGTATTTACAGATCTGTGTAATAAATTTGGAGATTTGTAATTTTTTATTAGTTAAAGAATTAGGATTTGTTTAATCTTGCACTAAAACCTTTGCTATTATAGAGCATTATTAGATTGTCTTAACTATAGCAGCATATAATGGCTGAATGTATTTGAACATTTCTATTATGCTATTTTCGCTTTGCTTCTATTTAATTTGTATGATAAAGAGAAATTCGAGCGTCTGTGCCTTGCTCTTGTCCTATATATGATTTTTTAACTCATTCTAGAAAGCTATACATTTTGAATATTTTCTATGATAGTCCCTTCCTGATTGGCTGCATTATACCATATGATGTCATAGCTGTAAAGAATTATTGGGTTGTGAGTGTGGTAAAGCCTGAGGTCATGGCAGCCTTCTATGACTAATGCCATTCTAATGCATTGTGTTACCATGTATTTTTTTGGCGATTCTCTCAATTTGAATTGCATATTGTTTGAGTTAATGATTTATACCTACATATTTCATATGATATTCCCTTTTCAATCCTTACCTATCCCCTAAGTAAAATATATATCCACATCTAGTGACAGTGCTGTTCCAGTGGTGTCGGTAGTAGGACTCCCAGGGCTTGCATGACATTAAGTCATGTTATCCTTGTGGCCAATCAGCGGCTGCTTCACTGTCCCCTCCTGTGAAAAAATTAGATATCCAGAGGAAGTGAGAACTGCAGCTTTAAACTGCAGCTTTTACCATCATGTACATAGCTTTAATTTTCAGTGGATTATTGCATAAAAAAAAACTCTGTTAAATTTTATGTACACCATTTAGATTGATAAATAGCATACCTTTACTATATGTTTTGTATATATATATATATATATATATATATATATATATATATATATATATATATATATATATATATATTATATAAAAAAATGTTTTTTCTGTTTATTAAATTTTATATAAGATATTTATTTAAGCATTTTTTTTTGTATTTTTGTTTCCTTAGAGTTGTTTTTTTATAATCCTATTGGGGTATTCTTACTTTTTATTTGATAATACACTTCTACTTGTGATCATAGAACGCACATGCATCTGTGAGGGCATACTTAAAAGGGCTGTCTGGCCCAAAACAGCAAGACTCAGAAGAAAAGCTAAAGAATGTATGTCTGGAACACCAATGGTGTGAACATGGTGGAAGACTCAAAAAACATAACTATACAATAGGATAAAGAGTTGCAAAGTCACAATGTATATGGGAATGATGAAAAGCAAAATTGTGATGGGAATACTAGACTGAAAATTACAATAAACTATCTGAAAAAGTGAAATAAGCATGAAAAATGGAATATGCATAACTGCTATGAATAATAGGAATATAAGAGATGTTTAGCCATTGTATTGATTAATGCAAAAGAACCCTCAAACCAACGCCAGGGTAATCTCTATTTTTGGGGTCCCTAGCCTATGTGTAACCTCACCTGCAGTTTAAAAACGTGCTCTGTATGGGAAGCAAAGGACCAAGCTATATATGTGAAGTGAATGTTTTGTCTGAGAACCCTGCCCCACCCACAGCCATTTGTTTCACTACACATATATAGCTTGGTTCTTTGCTTCCCATACAGAGCAAGTTTTTTAACTGCAGGTGAGGTTACACATAGGCTAGGGACCCCAAAAATAGAGATTACCTTGGCGTTGGTTTGGGGCTCTTTTGCATTGATCAATACAATGGCTAAACATCTCTTATATTCCTATTATTCATAGCAGTTAAGTGTGACGCCCTGGCCCATCAGGTCGTCACAGGATATTGTGCAATCTGCCCTTCTGCATGATATCCATCTCCTCCTTGGTTACGGGTCCCTGACCTTTGGTGTTGCTAATCAAGCTAATCAAAACCCTAGGAACACTCTGCACCACACCCACCAGACACACCAGTGGACAGCCTGAAGGGAATAGGGCTGGCCACTTGGGGGGTTGGTTAAGGGGAGGTCAGGAGTGTTGAGTGGTGACTCTCAAGTGGAGAGGTCAGGAGCTGCGCTCCTCATTTACTAGGTGGCAGACATTGGGCTGGGCCTAGTAGGAGCTGGACCCCAGTCGCAGGGGATCATTGACAAGGGGCATGGACTGTCGAGGAGGACAGCTGGCAGCCTTGTGCCATCACCGGGCAGGGGCCAGGGCACGACGGGGTACGTGGACTCCATGCCAGGAAGTAGCTTCAGGCATCCTGGTAATTCACCCGACGAGGACGAAGCCTTCAAGATCTGTTCTCCACCCACTCCAAAATCGGGGTATTAGTGCAACAAGGGGGATAGGACTTTCCCACTGCCTAGTCCAGAAAATCTCAAGCGTGAACCCTGAGAGCAAGCTCACTCCATTAGCCATACGGGTGAGCGGGACACATTTAGTTTTAAGCTGAAAGGGACCAACTACAGAAAAGAGGTGCCAATGTCAAGGTCATAGGCTAACAAGCAACACCAATGGGCACAGGCTCCAAGCAAGCTCCCTTCCTGCTGTAGCGGCATCAAGAACTTTAATTTACCACGGTTGTCAGCGTTAGTGTTATTGGACTGAGTGAATACGCAATTAACCCTTTACCGGCCCGATGGCACCTCCCCGACACCATCACGAGTCTTGGGGCATCCCCCCTACCCGTGGAGGGGTTAAACACCTGGCTGCGCACACCATCCCCACCGGGTACTCCCAGCCACAGCAGTGGTACTTTACCCTTGTCACACACTACGGGTGGCATCATGAACTTTTCACACCATCCCCTGTACATAGCCCCCCTTTATTTGAGTGGACGCACAACCCCCGGGTCCGGACGTCTCTTGAGCCACCGCGGATCTGGATCCGAGCAGCCCGGCTGCTGACGCGGGGGTGACACACTTCAAATTTCTGGTGTCACAAACAGAATCCGAGCAGGACCCACTTACCTGGGTGACGTGCGCCTTGAAGCCGAAAACCACGAGACAAAGTTCCCAGAAGGCCACAGGACGCGAAAGAGTGCTGAGTGAAAACCGAGGGGATGTGCCGGAATGTAACAACAGCGGAAATGAGGCAGGGACACCAGGACTCTGCGATAACGTTCCTGGACAGCACAGAGTCAAGATGGCGGAGAGGCGCAGCTATTCGGCAGAGGCTCCCGGAGCAGCTCCGCTGATGGAGACGCAGAGGATGGCTGCGGCAGTTCAAACCAGTAACATCGAAGTTCCACGAGTGGAGCGGTTAAGCGGTTACCCAGTCCCAGATGATTTCCCTAATCCGGCCGATGCGGCTGTGGGATCCGTGCTGCCCCTGCTCCAGGCCAGCACCCAGTCGCCGTCGCCTTCACCCTTCGCTGCGGCAGACCCGTAGGCGCTGCCTGTGTGGCGCCCTGGACAAGCCAGGACGTCACAAGCACTACACCAAGACACCCCACACTCCCGGTCAGGCACACCTAAGTCAGACAAAAACCCTAGTTGCCTCCCTCTAGGGGCTGATGTTCACACCAGGGGGTGGGCCAGGTGGTTGGCCCCGCCCACCGAGGAGTTCACAGTCCTGGAGGCGGGAAAAGGAGCGAGATGAGTTAGGGAAGTGGAAGTGAGAGTTAGGAAAGTGGAAAAGGAGCGGACGGAAAGTGGTCCGGGTGTGTGGCCCGGACGGAACAGCAAGGTTGGCAGACGGTGGTGACCGTCTGCAGGAGAGGCCTATTGGAGATAGCCGTAAGGACCGTGGACGGGCGGTGGCCTGGCGGTACCGGGCTGGTACGCAAAGAGAAGCCAGCACCATCCGGCAGGGGCTTACGGACCCCGGCAAGGCTAGGAGTCGCCGTGCAATTTGCCAAATCCGTTAGCAAAGGGAACCTCCTGGGTTTCCCAGCAGCCAAGTCCCGACAGAAGGCAACAGTCCAACCATTAGAGGGAAACACAGTCACCGCCAAGGCTAGAGTTCCCAGGGCCAGAGCCTGCGGGCAAAAAGGGGCTCCTTCGGCAACCTTCAAGCTGGGGAGCGGGTTACCGGTGGGAACCCATTGGAACCGTTTACATTACACAGGTGCAGGGAAAGGCAGTCACCATCAACCTGCTGGGAGAAACAACACCGCAGCCGTCTGTGGGACCCGTCCATCCAGCCGTTTGTTTTACCAGAGACTCTGTGTACATCATTGGCTGAGTGAGTACCACCGTGCTGTGCGGCACAGCGCTGCCCCTGCGACCCTGCACCTCGCCAGGCCCCGTAACCCGCCTGCGATCCATCCCTACCCCATCACCGGGCCCCGGGACAACCAACCCCCTACCCACGGAGGGGAGAACTAACATCAAAGCTGCTCCCTGTCACCGCTCCCGGGATCCCCGTCCAGAGCAGCGGTGGTGTCACAACCTCACCACAACCGTGGGTGGCGTCACGGACAATATCAAATCCCCACAATCAAAACCCCCTTTTCACTCACGGGCGAGGAACGCCGCTCGAGTCCCCGGGATCAGCCACCACCGAGCAGTAGCAGCAGCAGCAGCCGGACCCGAGCAGTGGGAGAGCGCAGCGTCCCCTCCTCCGCCCGCGAAAACTTGGCGTCACGAACAGGATCCTACCGCTCTGCCGTCTGGTAGAGGTGTGCCTTGTTACCGCCGGAGGTGTTCGGCCGGAAAATTTGAGAAGCCGCCATCTTTGGCGTGAAAGATTCCCGCTCGAGCGTCTCCTCAAGCAGTGGAGGCGCGAAGGCCAAAACCCCGCCCCTGTAGAGGAGGAGCCGGAAAGAGACTAAGGGGGATGGATGGCATATGGCCGCATGTAGCCCGCGGCTATAAAAGCAGGGACGCCAGGACCCTGCGGCCATCTTGTTGCTGGTTCCTGGAAGAGGCCGCCATAGCCATGTTTATGCCGTCCCGCAGCACCGTAGCCCCCGCGCCTGGAATCGTGGCGTGGGTGGAGATCCGGACCACTTAGCTCCAACAACGGCTGCAGGTCAAAATGCAGCTCCTCCTGGAGGAGTGGGAGGCCGACATGGCGGAGATTGTGGTGACCGTGCGGAGACGCGAGGAAGAGGGAGTTTCAGAAGGGAGGGTGAGTGACTCACGCCCCTGTGCCCCTAGTGGGTCGGTCATCGCGGCCGAGGGACGTGGTCCATACCCGCTCGCCCAGCTACCTCCCCCGCTACCCGTATCGGCTGCCGCGCCCCCGCCACTAGGCCCGCTACCACCACACCGGTAGCGGTACCACGCACGTCCGCCCAGGCGGATCGGCCTGCAGCCGGAGCCCGTGATCGACCAGAGCAGCTACCGTGGAAGGTGCCAAAGCCTGAACCGGCGGTATCTGCGGAGACTTTCCTCGAGCCGGAGCCGAAAGGCCGCTCCGTGCAGGAGGCCCGGCGGAAAAGGACCCCTGCGCCCATCCCCCACACCTCGGCTAAGGTTGCGCCGGGTTGCCGCTGCAGGGCAGCACCACAGGCCAAGTCACCGCGGGACCTTCCACCCAGATTGCCAGTGGTGGGCAGTGTCCAGAAGGTCTCGCGGGGCCCGACCCGTGCGCCGGAGTTCGCAGCAGCCCCATATTGGGACAGGGAGCCGACACCGCTGGGCCCGGAGATCGCGGAAAGGGAGAGGAAGAAGGCAGAGTTGGTGGCCCGCACGATCCGGGAAAAGGAGAGCCTCCGGCAAGCGACCTTCCGTGTCTGGGACCCCCCTGTATGAAGGGCAGGTGAGGCAGTTTGATGTCCGCCGGGGCTATGGCTTTATTTACGAGCCGGGCCTGGAGGCCGAAGTCTTTGTAGCCCGGCGGGATGTCAACGCCCACCTGCCGGAGGAGCACCCAGGCCGCAACCTGATGCCGGGAGACCTGGTGCAGTACACCCGGCACTGCGGGGAGAGGGGGTGGTTTGCGTTGGATGCAAAGTTGAGGGGCAGCCAAGAGGCCTGGGTGTCCACCGCGCCCCCTCCCCCAGCCGACACAGAAGAGTCTGAGTAAGGGCAGCGGAGTCCCGTTGCAAGTTGTCCCCGTTGGGACCACCAAAGTACCGTTTTGAAAGTTTTTAATGAATGATAAGTGAATGATAACCAAAGATGTCACCAGATTAACAAACCTTGATTTGCACCAGTCGTTGCCGGCAACTGTTGTCCCCGTGGGGACTGTTTGAAAAATTATGCGTAGGAACTACTACGGACAAGCCCGAGAACTGGCAGGGCAACCACGAACTTGTGGTGTGTAAATAAAAATGTTTTAAGACTTACACCGTGAACGCCTCCGGAGAGACAGATTGGAGGAAGGGCCCGCAGTGGAGTAGGCTGGGGCCCAGCCACCACCGGAACCGGTGGCGATCCTCCGGGGGTTTCAGGGGTTCCCCATGGACGTGGGTCCCCTGAAAAGGACAGAACCCGCTCGGGTTACTTGTGCTGGACTGGGGTCAAGGGGTGCTGCCCATTTGCTTAGGGGAAGCATCAGGGCCAGGTTGCTTGGGTGGGAGAGAGCGGAAGCCGAAACCGTTTAGTAACGTTAAGAATGTGCCTCCCGATGTGGGAAGAAGTTAATATACTTGTAATCTGTTTTCCCGTTTATCTTTTCAATTGTGAAAATAAAACCTGTGATGGACGGGCAGCCCGCGGATGGTCTGCGTTTTACTAAGGGGGAATGTGGTGCCCTGGACAAGCCAGGACGTCACAAGCACTACACCAAGACACCCCACACTCCCGGTCAGGCACACCTAAGTCAGACAAAAACCCTTGTTGCCTCCCTCCAGGGGCTGATGTTCACACCAGGGGGTGGGCCAGGCGGTTGGCCCCGCCCACCGAGGAGTTCACAGTCCTGGAGGCGGGAAAAGGAGCGAGATGAGTTAGGGAAGTGGAAGTGAGAGTTAGGAAAGTGGAAAAGGAGCGGACGGAAAGTGGTCCGGGTGTGTGGCCCGGACAGAACAGCAAGGTTGGCAGACGGTGGTGACCGTCTGCAGGAGAGGCCTATTGGAGCTAGCCGTAAGGACCGTGGATGGGCGGTGGCCCGGCGGTACTGGACCGGTACGCAAAGAGAAGCCAGCACCATCCGGCAGGGGCTTACGGACCCCGGCAAGGCTAGGAGTCGCCGTGCAATTTGCCAAATCCGTTAGCGAAGGGAACCTTCTGGGTTTCCCAGCAGCCAAGTCCCGACAGAAGGCAACAGTCCAACCGTTAGAGGGAAACACAGTCACCGCCAAGGCTAGAGTTCCCAGGGCCAGAGCCTGCGGGCAAAAAGGGGCTCCTTCGGCAACCTTCAAGCTGGGGAGCGGGTTACCGGTGGGAACCCATTGGAATCATTTACATTACACAGGTGCAGGGAAAGGCAGTCACCATCAACCTGCTGGGAGAAACAACACCGCAGCCGTCTGTGGGACCCGTCCATCCAGCCGTTTGTTTTACCGGAGACTCTGTGTACATCATTGGCTGAGTGAGTACCACCGTGCCGTGCGGCACAGCGCTGCCTCTGCGACCCTGCACCTTGCCAGGCCCCGTAACCCGCCTGCCATCCATCCCTACCCCATCACCGGGCCCCGGGACAACCAACCCCCTACCCACGGAGGGGAGAACTAACATCAAAGCTGCTCCCTGTCACCGCTCCCGGGATCCCCGTCCAGAGCAGCGGTGGTATCACAACCTCACCACAACCGTGGGTGGCGTCACGGACAATATCAAATCCCCACAATCAAAACCCCCTTTTCACTCACAGGCGAGGAACGCCGCTCGAGTCCCCGGGATCCGGCCCACCGCTCGAGCCACCAACGAGCAGTAGCAGCAGCAGCAGCCGGACCCGAGCAGTGGGAGAGCGCAGCGTCCCCTCCTCCGCCCGCGACACCTGCACCACCGACAGCTGACCCCTCGATTCCTGAGAGAGATGATCAGTCTGTGGCTTCCAACCAAATTGACCCGGTTACCATGGACTCAGAACCGGAAGTGATGGAAGAAGGCGATTCAGGTTCCAGTACCGCAGAAGCAGCATGGGTACCACGTTATGGAGGAAACGGCCGCAGGATGATACTGTCGTCACGGGCACAGTTGGCATTGCAGATCATGTATATGGAAGCAGAGTCCACTTCAGATGAGGAGATCTCAGTTAATGCTATGGAAGTGGTGCCTATCTACTGTCGCTGTGGTTTACCATGGCATTTTGCAAGAGTGTGCCCAGGAAGTACCCAACATTGAAGGCGGACCTGAACCTGCAAGTTTTAAAGTTTTAAATAGACTGAGCCTTCCTTGTTGAACCTTTCTCCCACTCTTTGTTCCAGGGAAAAGGCCATCAGGGCCTTGTACGGTGCAGTGCTGGTAGATGGCACCACGAAGCCCCAGTGGGGGTCGGTGCAAGGGGCAATGGCTAGCAGGTTGCTCAGGGCTTTTACAGAGAAGAGTGTTGAAAAATTTAAATGCCAGTAGTTTAACGATGCCATAGAACTGTTAGGTATCGGTGTTTTCCGTTGTTATTTTCCACAGTTTGTTATTTTCCATATAGAATTGTTAGTAAATAAGTGCCTAATTAACCAGTTTTAATGAACAGAGTGAAAATAACCAGATTTTCTAGAAAATTGCTAATGTGTGTACACCTGGTACATGGACTCCGTTATGTTTTTATATACAGTTAGGTCCAGAAATATTTGGACAGTGACACAATTTTCGCGAGTTTGGTTCTGCATGCCACCACATTGGATTTGAAATGAAACCTCTACAACAGAATTCAAGTGCAGATTGTAACATTTAATTTGAAGGTTTGAACAAAAATACCTGATAGAAATTGTAGGAATTGTACACATTTCTTTACAAACACTCCACATTTTAGGAGGTCAAAAGTAATTGGACAAATAAATCAAACCCAAAAAAAATATTTTTATTTTCAATATTTTGTTGCGAATCCTTTGGAGGCAATCACTGCCTTAAGTCTGGAACCCATGGACATCACCAAACGCTGGGTTTCCTCCTTCTTAATGCTTTGCCAGGCCTTCACAGCCGCAGCCTTCAGGTCTTGCTTGTTTGTGGGTCTTTCCGTCTTAAGTCTGGATTTGAGCAAGTGAAATGCATGCTCAATTGGGTTAAGATCTGGTGATTGACTTGACCATTGCAGAATGTTCCACTTTTTTGCACTCATGAACTCCTGGGTAGCTTTGGCTGTATGCTTGGGGTCATTGTCCATCTGTACTATGAAGCGCCGTCCGATCAACTTTGCGGCATTTGGCTGAATCTGGGCTGAAAGTATATCCCGGTACACTTCAGAATTCATCCGGCTACTCTTGTCTGCTGTTATGTCATCAATAAACACAAGTGACCCAGTGCCATTGAAAGCCATGCATGCCCATGCCATCACGTTGCCTCCACCATGTTTTACAGAGGATGTGGTGTGCCTTGGATCATGTGCCGTTCCTTTTCTTCTCCAAACTTTTTTCTTCCCATCATTCTGGTACAGGTTGATCTTGGTCTCATCTGTCCATAGAATACTTTTCCAGAACTGAGCTGGCTTCATGAGGTGTTTTCCAGCAAATTTAACTCTGGCCTGTCTATTTTTGGAATTGATGAATGGTTTGCATCTAGATGTGAACCCTTTGTATTTACTTTCATGGAGTCTTCTCTTTACTGTTGACTTAGAGACAGATACACCTACTTCACTGAGAGTGTTCTGGACTTCAGTTGATGTTGTGAACGGGTTCTTCTTCACCAAAGAAAGTATGCGGCGATCATCCACCACTGTTGTCATCCGTGGACGCCCAGGCCTTTTTGAGTTCCCAAGCTCACCAGTCAATTCCTTTTTTCTCAGAATGTACCCGACTGTGGATTTTGCTACTCCAAGCATGTCTGCTATCTCTCTGATGGATTTTTTCTTTTTTTTCAGCCTCAGGATGTTCTGCTTCACCTCAATTGAGAGTTCCTTAGACCGCATGTTGTCTGGTCACAGCAACAGCTTCCAAATGCAAAACCACACACCTGTAATCAACCCCAGACCTTTTAACTACTTCATTGATTACAGGTTAACGAGGGAGACGCCTTCAGAGTTAATTGCAGCCCTTAGAGTCCCTTGTCCAATTACTTTTTGTCCCTTGAAAAAGAGGAGGCTATGCATTACAGAGCTATGATTCCTAAACCCTTTCTCCGATTTGGATGTAAAAACTCTCATATTGCAGCTGGGAGTGTGCACTTTCAGCCCATATTATATATATAGTTGTATTTCTGAACATGTTTTTGTAAACAGCTAAAATAACAAAACTTGTGTCACTGTCCAAATATTTCTGGACCTAACTGTATAAGTAAACATGGACCACGGTCACAGGACTGGCGTGACCAACACAAACTCGTGTTTTATATATAGTTACACCTCCTGTGCCCACCAGAGTCGTCTAAAACAACACCTGGGACCTTAACCTGGTCAAGGACCCACCATAGGTTTGCAGGGGTTCAGGTTGTTTGGGTGGCGGGTTAACGGGATCCGGGACATTGGGACTGGACTGTTGTGGGTAGAGGCTGCAACGGAGCAGGTTGAGTCTCCGCTACCATTGAAACTGGTAGCGTCCCATTGTTAAAAAGATTAACTCATAAAAAGTTTAGCAACGTTTAAGAAAAGTGCCTCCTCTGTGTGGGATGAAAATGCGAATAAAAATATTAACCCCTTTTTCTACCTTTTCCAAAGTTTTGAAAAAAAAAAAATAAACCTCTGTTTTCCTGTAACTCGGGGGTGAGCTACGGTTAACCAAGGGGGAATGTGATGCCCTGGCCTACCAAGTCATCACAGGATATTGTCTAATCTTCCCTTCTGCATGATATCCATCTCCTCCTTGGTTATGGGTCCCTGACCTTTGGTGTTGCTAAGAACAAGCTAATCAAAACCCTAGGAACATTCTGCACTACACCCCCCAGACACACCAGTGGACAGCCTGAAGGGAATAGGGCTGGCCACTTGGGGGGTTGGTTAAGGGGAGGTCAGGAGTGTTAGGAGACATGTAGTGTTGAGTGGTAACTCTCAAGTGGAAAGGTCAGGAGCTGGGCTCCTCATTTACTAGGTGGCAGACGTTGGTCTGGGCCTGGTAGGAGCTGTACCCCGGTCGCAGGGGATCCTGAAAAGCGGCATGGATTGTCGAGGAGGACAGCTGGCGGACTTGTGCCATCACCGGGCAGGGGCTAGGGCATGACGGCGTACGTGGACCCCAGGCCAGGAAGTAGCTTCAGGCATCCTGGTAATTCACCTGACGAGGACGGAGCCTTTAAGATCCGTTCTCCACCCACTCCAAAATCGGGGTACTAGGCAACAAGGGGGATAGGACTTTCCCACTGCCTAGTCCAGAAAATCCCAAACGTGAACCCTGAGAGCAAGCTCACTCCATTAGCCATACGGGTGAGCGGGACCCGTTTAGTTTTAAGCTGAAAGGGACCAACTATAGAAAAGAGGTGTCAAGGTCAAGGTCACAGGCAACACCAACAGGCACGGGATCCAGGCGTGCTCCCTTCCTGCTGCAGCGGCATCAAGAACTTTGGTTTACCACGGTTGTCAGCATCAGCATTATTGTACTGAGTGAGTACGCAATTAACCCTTACCAGCCCGACGGCACCTCCCCAACACTATCACCGAGTCCCGGGGCATCCCCCTATCTGGACGTCCCTCGAGCCACCGTGGATCCGGATCCAAGCAGCCCGGCTGCTGACACGGGGGCGGCACATATGCATATTACATTTTTCATGTTTTTTTCATTTTTTCAGTCTAGTATTCCCATGGCAGTTTTGCTTTTCATCATTTTCATATACATTGTGACTTGTGTGCAACTCTTTATCCTATTGGAAGAAGAAAAGCTGGCACTCCCGGGAGTGCCTGGCTTTTCTTCTTATCTTCTGGATTTGGAACCTTCCGGTGCACCCAGACTTTTACCAGGAGTGCCACAATATCTCTATCAAAACAACAAGACTGCCTGCAGTTGCTCTGTGTGTCTGCAGACTTTTGAAGCCAAACAACTCACAAGCTGTGCTCTGTAAGCATTCTCCATTATCAGCGCTGAGAACGGCAATCACGTCCCTGCAAGAATGCTATAAGCAAGTATATTGCCGGAAACAATCTAGTGCACTAAAACTAAACAGTCATTTGTGTCTCTGCTATACTCAAGGTTGTCAGTATTAAACCATCAGCTCATGCAACTGTTTTTGCAAAATGTAAAAAAAAATACGATAAAGGCTAATCAGAGCAATATATTTTTACATTTTAACATAATATTCTGAAGTGTGCATTTTACAGCCTTTGTTCTAGGAGGTAAAACAATGGCCTTATGGTGTTTAGTTTTACTGCCAATATCAAAAGTTTTTCCTTACAGCAATAACTGTGTACAATTTAATTGAATTCTTTCCCTCTAAAAGCCCAAGTGATGATCTTAATATTTTCTTCCTGAGCTTCATAAGTTCTCTGAAATTCTGCCAATAGCCACAGGATGGTAAGTTTGCTATGTGGCCGTTAGTTTCCTTTCCAGTATTTTATCTTATATGTTCCAGAAATTATAGAGCATTTTTTAATAACACTTCCTTTAGTCCCAGAAGATTACTTTCTGTTCACCTCAATTTACCTTCCTAAAGAAAAATTATTCCACTAATCATGGAAATAATATTAGAATAATTATGTCATGTGAATTTTGACAGATATGTAAAACAATGCAAATATTTGGAGCAAGGTCAATGTTTACATTTGAATAACCAAACTGCTATTTTATTTTATGTCAATTCTTATATAACACAAAACAGTTGATTTTCCTTCTGGAGTTACTGGAACAACAATTCGAAAATAGTGCCATCTACTCAAAGGTTTCTAACAGTTCCATAAGTGGTCAGATGTTGACCTACCAGCAGGGGCATCTCTAGGGGAGCACACGGGGCAATTGCCCCGAGTATAGCCAGTAGGGAGCATCATCTGGTAGACTAATGCAGCTGTCCGACGTGTCTCCCTGGCAGCTGAAATTTGCCTTCCACCATAGTGGGATTCAGCCCTGCTCTGAGTTGGATGTCAAGGTAATAGCTGCTTAGAAAAAGTATGACAATCCAACAAACAAGAATGCGGTTCTGCACTACCTTGCTGAGCTCTTTGCGGTGCCAGGGAGGAGTAATCTGGTCAGTTCCTTCCATTGTATGGGTCTCGGGTGCACGTGGAAAGAAGGGAGATGAAGTTTAGAAACGTCCATAGGAGTAGAAAGTCCACGGCACATCCAATGAGTTTCCCAAAAGTGCTTTATTTTATTTCCATGTGTGCATTAAAAGAGCTAAGTTGGTCTACAAACTCCGAGAATAGCTCAGCCGAGCCATCCCACACAATGAATATGTCATTCACATATCTGATATAGAACTTAATGTTTTTGATGAAGGGATTTTTTGCCGAAAAAATGTAACGGATTTCGGAAATGCCTAGGAAAATGTTTGCTAAAGCGTTTTTTTAATTTAACTGTGATGGAGACCCGGTGTCCCCCATTTTAAGGGGAGGTGTCTCTGTCAACATTTGTGGACCCGTTGAAGTACCAAGAGGTATGACACAACCATCGTCCTTTAGAAACCTGTACCCAGTTCTCTGGGAGGGAAGGCGTTAGAAAAAGTATGACACACCAGCTCTCCGCATTCTATTATACTCTGATTTTTCAGGTGCAAATGCAAATAAAGAAGTCCTGACTGCTGGCACTTACAGCTCAGGGCGATATCAGCAATCAGCAGCATGATCAGGTCATCTGATCATGCTGCTGATTTCACTCTTCAGAACCGCATTGGCACAGAGAGTGTCAGTACAGCGAGTGCACTAAGCTTGAAGAGGGGGCCAATTAAAGAAAGGAGAGGTCAGTATGGAGGCTATGTACCATAAGAGGGACAGTGTATATGTGATATTTGGTGCACAGAGCACAGTGAGGGATAGTTATTTATTCAGGAGCACAGTGCAGGACAGATGTTTTTATTCAGGAGAATTCTAATCACACTGTTATTTTTAACCCCTTGACCACCTTACAATTTTTAAATTTTTGCTCTTTTGTTTTTTCCTCTTTTTCCAAGAGCCCAATTTTTTTTTTATTTTGTTATCAATATAGCCATATGAGGGCTTGTTTTTTTGTGGGATGAGTTGTACTTTTCAATGACACTATTCATTCTGCAATATAGTGTACTGGAAAAAAAATCCAAGTGTGTTGAATTGTGTTGAACATTACCATAATTAAGAACATGCTAAGAGTTCTTGAGTTATGCAATACAATTTTATATAGCACTGACTTGACATTGTAATTGATTTCACTATGGAGCTTGGTACAGTATTCCTGCCCTGATGGTGGTTCTGGTGATGAATTCATGTACGGATAGGGATTGGGATGCTGTATTTCTATACTGATGGTAGTTATAGTGATGTATTCCTGTAATTATGGTGGTTATGGTGCTGTATTTCTGTACTGAAGGTGATTTTTGTCATGAATTGGTATACTGATCATGATTGTGTTGAGGTATTCCTGTACTGATGGTGGTTCTGGTTATGTATTTATGTACTGATGCTGGTTCTAGGGATATATTTTTTTAACTGATTGTGCTTTTAGTGATGTATTCCTGAACTGATGGCAGTTCCGATCCTGTTTTTCTGATCCTGTACACTTGTTACAATCTTTAACTAGAAAGATTACATGATACATAGATATCTTAATAGTGTAGTGCTGCTTGAAAAGTTAGAAGCTCCTAAATTTGTATTTATGTTAGGATCTTTAAAGAGAGAACAGAATAACTGGTCAAACCAAGGGAAAGCACTGAGTTCTTGTTTTCAATCTTTGTCTGCCCTTTTCTGGCTCTATGAAACCAGAGTCATAATCAAAGAAGGAGTGGAAATGGATGAAAAAAACAGGTAGGAAAGTATATTTAACCCCTTCAGCCCCCGGGCACTTTCCGTTTTTGCGTTTTTGTTTTTTGCTCCTTTTCTTCCGAGAGCTGAAACTTTTTTATTATTCCATCAATCTTGCCATATGAGGGATTGTTTTTTGCGGGACGAGTTGTACTTTTTGTGATCGCACAATAGTTTTTGGGATGTTTTATTCACCGTGTTCACTATATGATAAAACTGATCTATCTATGTGATGCCTCAAGTCGGTGCGAGTTTGTAGACACCAAACATGTATAGGTTTACTTGTATCTAAGGGGTTAAAAAAATTCACAAGTTTGTCCAATAAAAGTGGCGCACGTTTTGCGCCATTTTCCGAAACACGTAGCATTCTTATTTTTTGGGATCTATGGCTCAGTGACGGCTTATTTTTTTGCGTCTCGAGCTGACGTTTATAATGGTACCATTTTTGCGCAGATGCTACGTTTTGATCGCCTATTATTGCATTTTGCGTAAAACTTGCAGCGACCAAAAAACGTAATTTTGGCGTTTGGAATTTTTTTGCCACTACGCCGTTTACCAGTCAGATTAATTGATTTTATATTTTGATAGATCGGGCATTTCTGAACACGGCGATACCAAATATGTGTATATTTATTTATTTTTTAACCCTTTAATTTTCAATGTGGGGAAAGGGGGGTGATTTGAACTTTTTTTTTTTATTCTTTAAAACTTTTTTTTTACTTTTTTTTTTATTTTACTAGTCCCCCTAGGGGGCTATAGCGATCAGCAATCGGATCACTATTATCTATCTGCTGATCACAGCTATACAGCTGTAAACAGCAGATTCAGTCACTTTGTTTTACCCTCTGCTCTCGGCCGAGGGAAAACGAAAGTGAAACATCATAACTGCAGGAGTCATCACATGACCCTGTGCTACGATGGCAACCACCGATAGTCACGTGATAACGCACGTGACTTCCAGGGGGCGGCGGTAAGTAAAAAACATGGCCGCGCGCATTTAGATCTTGCTGCCAGACTTTGGCAGCAAGATTTAAGGGGTTAATGGCCGCGGGTGGAAGCGATTCCACCCGCGGCTAGCAGGCACACATGTCAGCTGTTGAAAACAGCTGATATGTGTGCCAAACACCGCCGCCTGCCCGCGGCAGGGGGCGGGGCTTAACGGGACATGATCCTTGACGGATAGATCCGTCCAAGGTTGTGAAGGGGTTAATTGATTGGCTATGCTAATGTGGCGCCCCTGGGGCTTCAGTCACCACAGGAAGCTGCATCTCTTTTAAGATGTATTATTAATTTCGGGTAAGAGGAGGTTAATCTTTGGTGTTTGTTTCCTTTAAACAAAATCCAGTCAGTGAATCAGCCAGTTACACAAATCAGGAAGCCAAGCTGGGGAATTCCCGGTTACCAGGGCAACAGCTACTATGATTCATCAAGAAGGTGGGGGCTGACTGAGGTAGTAGGAACACACAAACAGTTTGAGTTCAGAATAGTCTGAGACTTTGAACAATACGGTATCTAGTGCTTCAGAGCTCTACTAGGTGGAACCGGCCAGACTGGAAGAGTGCGATAGGCAACCGGTGGAGATGGTGAGACAGAGGAGAACATGGTAGCTGGAGGTCGAGCTTAACAATGCATCAAGTGCCTGCACTTGGTTTGATCAGTCATTTTATGCTGACAAATTTCCTTTTAAAGGGGTTTTCCAGGCTTGTGATGGAGACTTCTGAATGCTCACAGTGCATGCACTGAATGATGTAAGGAATCTCTGGTCCAAACAGAGTGGGATGTCATGCAACCACATGTATGATATGCATACATGTGACATAAAAGAGACAGTTGCACTCTGTAGAGCTAAGATAGGTGTAACAATGAATATGGACAGAGAGATTAACAGAGAGATGCGTGCATGCTCTAAGCACACTTTCTGGAGACCTGTGCATCATGCGTAGACCCTGGGAGCTGGAAGGAGGAACAGGGACAGCCAGGAGAGTGCGTAGACTGGCGTCCCACCAGGAAGGAAGAAAAAGGATAGTGCAAGGACGCTGATAATAGTGTTACAGTACCCACCCTTATGCCCTCTCTTTTCCAAGCCTGAATCTCTTCAGAAGGAGGGCATTAATATTGTTTTTGGACTCCCATGACCTCTCCTCAGGGCCCAAACCCCTCCAATTTACTAGAAGAAGGGTTTAACCTTTCATCTTTTTCATGAAAAACATGCATACATGCAGTCACATGCAGACTAGACTTGTGCTGCCTTCTCAATTAATGTGCGGTGAGCCACGATGTGCACAATTAATTAGAATATGAAATAATTGTGGTTACATGGTCACTCTTGATGTTGGCACAGGCAGGAATCCTGACAGCATGAGTTCCCTGTGAGCATAAGAAGTCTTCATCACAAACCTGGACAATTCCTTTAAAGGAACTCTGTCAGCACAGAATGAATTTTGAGCCCAAGTACAGGTGCTCAGTGCATCATTGTGTGGTGAATCATTTACACTGATGAGCAAAAGGGTAACAATGTTTTGAATTTTTGACTTTGGATTTTAGGCTGCATGTCTCGCCATCCACAAAAGGTTTGAGTATGAAACTACCTTCCCTTTATAAATAAGCATCTTGGCTATCTCATACATAAATTTGTCTTGCAACTATTTAGCATATGATTAGTTATGCAGATTCTTGTAATGTCACTGGTATGGCAGATGCAGTAGATATGGCAGGTGCAACAGGCATGAATGGTACAGCAAGTACAGAGGGCAATGATGGTACAGCAGGTGCAGCAGGTATGGCAGGTACAGTGGGGACAGTTGGTATGGCAGCTAGAGGTTCTACAATATAGTTACGAGTTAGCAAGCACAGGTAATGGATACAGGATACAGGGAAAGAGAAACAGGACCTGACAACTAGCAGTGTGTCTCTATCAGTAAGACCACTTTGCTCAGGCACCTCCCATAGGGGGAGGATACCTTAAGTACCTACTACCTCTCAGCCATAGGATGAGAGGCACCTCCAGGTTAGGGCATGCTGGCCCTTTAAGAACAGAGAGCTGGGTGCATGTTCTAAGCGCATTCTCTAGAGCGTAAGCCCTGGGAGCTGGCAGGATGAACAGGGAAAGCCAGGAGGGTGATTATGCCGGAATCCCACCAGGGAGGAAGAGACAGGATAGTGAGAAGATGCTGATAATAGTGTTACAATACCCACCCTTATGCCCCCTCTTTTCCAAGCCTGACCAGAATCTCTTTAGAAGAGGGGGGATTAACTTACCGAATCACCGGCGCAGCTGTGACACTGCTCCCAGAGCCGCTCATTACCTTCATAAAATATGCACTGCTTCCCCCGCCCACTGGTGGCTGTGATTGGTTGCAGTCAAACGCGCCCCCATGCTGAGTGACAGCTGTCTGACTGCAACCAATCACAGCCACCAGTGGGTGGCTCTATATTGTACAGTAGAATAAATAAATAAATGATTTAAAAAAACGACATGCTGTCCCTCAGATTTTGATACCCAGCAAAGATAAAGCCTCACAGCTGAGGGCTGGTATTCTCAGGCTAGGGAGACTCATGTTATTGTGAGCCCCCCAGCCTAAAAATATCAGCCAGCAGCCGCCCATAATTAATTTGGCCATTAGATGCAACAGTCCCGGGACTTTACCCGACTCATCCTGATTGCCCTGATGTGGTGGCAATCGGGGTAATAAGGTTAATGGCAACACATAGCTGCCACTAAGTCTTAGATTAGTAATGGCAGGCATCTACCCGAGACACCTTCCATCACTAATCTGTAAGTGAAATTAAATAAACACAAACACCGAAATAATGCTTTATTTGGAATAAAAGACAAAAAAGCACCCTATTTCACCACTTTATTAACCCCAACACAACCCTCCAGGTCTGAAGTAATCCAAATGAGGTCCCACAATGCTTCCAGCACTGCTACATATCTAAAGCTCACAGTGAGCACCATAGAACAGAACTGCCCGCTGTGAAGTTCAGGTCGCAACTGAAGTAAGCCGCGTGCTCAGCAGTGACGTCACTCAGGTTAGCATGGCCACGGCCTCCACTTGTGACAGCAAATCCCCTGAGTGAAGTCCCGCTGATCGCGTGGCTCACTTCAGTCACTCGGGTGATTTGCGGTCACAGGTGGAGGACTCCAGCTGTGGCCACGGGTAATCTATTATCTATCTTTTATCTATTTATTATCTGTTATCTACAGTTAGGTCCAGAAATATTTGGACAGTGACACAATTTTCGCGAGTTGGGCTCTGCATGCCACCACATTGGATTTGAAATGAAATCTCTACAACAGAATTCAAGTGCAGATTGTAACGTTTAATTTGAAGGTTTGAACAAAAATATCTGATAGAAATTGTAGGAATTGTACACATTTCTTTACAAACACTCAACATTTTAGGAGGTCAAAAGTAATTGGACAAATAAACCAAATCCAAACAAAATATTTTTATTTTCAATATTTTGTTGCGAATCCTTTGGAGGCAATCACTGCCTTAAGTCTGGAACCCATGGACATCACCAAACGCTGGGTTTCCTCCTTCTTAATGCTTTGCCAGGCCTTTACAGTCGCAGCCTTCAGGTCTTGCTTGTTTGTGGGTCTTTCCGTCTTAAGTCTGGATTTGAGCAAGTGAAATGCATGCTCAATTGGGTTAAGATCTGGTGATTGACTTGGCCATTGCAGAATGTTCCACTTTTTTGCACTCATGAACTCCTGGGTAGCTTTGGCTGTATGCTTGGGGTCATTGTCCATCTGTACTATGAAGCGCCGTCCGATCAACTTTGCGGCATTTGGCTGAATCTGGGCTGAAAGTATATCCCGGTACACTTCAGAATTCATCCGGCTACTCTTGTCTGCTGTTATGTCATCAATAAACACAAGTGACCCAGTGCCATTGAAAGCCATGCATACCCATGCCATCACGTTGCCTCCACCATGTTTTACAGAGGATGTGGTGTGCCTTGGATCATGTGCCGTTCCCTTTCTTCTCCAAACTTTTTTCTTCCCATCATTCTGGTACAGGTTGATCTTTGTCTCATCTGTCCATAGAATACTTTTCCAGAACTGAGCTGGCTTCATGAGGTGTTTTTCAGCAAATTTAACTCTGGCCTGTCTATTTTTGGAATTGATGAATGGTTTGCATCTAGATGTGAACCCTTTGTATTTACTTTCATGGAGTCTTCTCTTTACTGTTGACTTAGAGACAGATACACCTACTTCACTGAGAGTGTTCTGGACTTCAGTTGATGTTGTGAACGGGTTCTTCACCAAAGAAAGTATGCGGCGATCATCCACCACTGTTGTCATCCGTGGACGCCCAGGCCTTTTTGAGTTCCCAAGCTCACCAGTCAATTCCTTTTTTCTCAGAATGTACCCGACTGTTGATTTTGCTACTCCAAGCATGTCTGCTATCTCTCTGATGGATTTTTTCTTTTTTTTCAGCCTCAGGATGTTCTGCTTCACCTCAATTGAGAGTTCCTTAGACCGCATGTTGTCTGGTCACAGCAACAACTTCCAAATGCAAAACCACACACCTGTAATCAACCCCAGACCTTTTAACTATTTCATTGATTACAGGTTAACGAGGGAGACGCCTTCAGAGTTAATTGCAGCCCTTAGAGTCCCTTGTCCAATTACTTTTGGTCCCTTGAAAAAGAGGAGGCTATGCATTACAGAGCTATAATTCCTAAACCCTTTCTCCGATTTGGATGTGAAAACTCTCATATTGCAGCTGGGAGTGTGCACTTTCAGCCCATATTATATATATATATAATTGTATTTCTGAACATGTTTTTGTAAACAGCTAAAATAACAAAACTTGTGTCACTGTCCAAATATTTCTCGACCTAACTCTATCTATTATCGATCTATTATCTGTTATCTATTATCTATATATTAGATAATATATATATATTAGATTTTATGACAGGGTGTTGATCCAGGGAACTAGTCTGATTGCCGTATGTGGAGTCAGGAAGGAATTTTTTTCCCCATTGGAGCTTGTTTGACACATTGGGTTTTTTTTGCCTTCCTCTGGATCAACATGGTAGGCTACGGGTTGAACTAGATGGACTTAGGCGGGCTTTGCACGTTGCGACATCGGTAACAATGTGTTACCGATGCTGCAGCGATAGTCCCGCCCTCGTCGCACGTGCGATATCTAGTGAAAGCTGCCGTAGCGATTATTATCGCTACGGCAGCTTCACACGCACATACCTGCCGTGCGATGTCCCTCTGGCCGGCGACCCGCCTCCTTCCTAAGGGGGCGGGTCGTGTGGCGTCACAGCGACGTCACACGGCAGGCGGCCAATTGAAGCGGAGGGGCGGAGATGAGCAGGATGTAAACATCCCGCCCACCTCCGTCCTTCTCATTGCAGCCGAGAGGCAGGTAGGTGATGATCCTCGCTCCTGCGGCTTCACACACAGCGATGTGTGCTGCCGCAGGAGCGAGGAACAACATCGCACCTGTCGCTGCACCGGCATTATGGAAATGTCGGAGGCTGCAGCGATGATACGATAACGACGCTTTTGCGCTCGTTCATCGTATCAAAAAGGTTTTACACGTTGCGATATCGACTGCGACGCCGGATGGGCGTCACTTTCGATTTGACCCCATCGACATCGCACGTGCGATGTCGCAACGTGCAAAGCCGCCCCTAGAGTCTCCCTTCAACCTTAAAACTATGAAACTATCTATCTATTATCTATCTATTCTCTATCTATCTATTCTAGCTATCTATCAATTATCCTAACCTATCATGTTTTGTTTCTCCTTTAAAAAACTCATTAACAAAAATGTGGTAAAAACACGGCAAAAACGCGACAAAACATCATGTGTTTTTGGACCACAAGCTGAATTTTTTGAGACCACAGGAAAAAGATGCACTTAAGATGCACCAAGATGCACTCAGAAAAAAAATGCCGCGTGTGAACAGCCTAATTTTGTCTTTGTACTCCCATGACTTCTCCTCAGCGCCAAACCCCTCCCCCCCAATCTACTAGAAAAAGGGTTTTACCTTTTTCATGGTCAGGATGGCTTTTTTCACAAAAAACATCTTCCACGCTGACTGGTGAAGGCAGGGTACCAGGATTCTTGAAGTAGAAGATCAGAATGACAGGCTTGAGCAGAAAGAGGAGAGACACATGAAAGGAAATGGAATATGCAAGAAGGCTGTAAGCTTCTGCTTGTAGGATATGGCATTAATCTGCTGCAGAACCTCGAAGTTACTAATAAAGCAGCAACCCAACTTGTAGAAAGGCATCTTGAGATGGACACATTTGGAAGAGAGCCATACCTTTTCTCCAGACCGGAAGGAGGAAGATTCCATTCCAGACACTTCTTATCTGCTTGCCCTTTAATCTGTTCTGACGACTGCTTCAGAGAGACCTTCGTATACTCCCAGATTTCAAAGAAACTCATGATGAGAGCATTGGCCGCAAAGTTACCGCAGGTGTTAGCCATAGGGAAATGGATATTGGCCCATATACACTGTAGAATGTGGAGTTGGTGGAGTATTCACTTATGTGATTGTTGTAGGAGAACTCGGTCCAAGGTAAAGGTTGGCCCAATCGCTGTGGTGTGCTCTCATGAAGTGCTTCTGGAAATTTAGTAAAATTTGGTTGAACCGCTCCCCTTGTCCATTGGACTGAGGATGATAAGCTGACAAGACATCAAAGGATACATTGAACAGCTTGCATGTAGCCTTCCAGAATCTGGATGTGAACTGAACTCCTGTGTCAGACACAATGTGGAAGGGTAGACATGCTGGACGATCTCCTCAACATCCACAGGAGCTGAAGAAAAACTGCACAAAGGAATGAAGTGGGCCATTTTGGAGATTCTGTCCATTACTACCCAAATGATGGAACAATCAGAGGACAGTAACGAAGTCCATAGAGATGTGCTGACAGGGAGTGGAAGGCACAGGTAGAGGTAGTAGTCACCCAAAAGGAAGCTTATTAGGTGTCTTATTGTGGGCACAGTCACACGAAGTACAGGCTGAAACAAAGTCCACCATGTCCTTGAACAGAGTTGGCCACTAGTCATGCTGTGAGATGAGAAAAGTAGTCTTCTTTTGCCCGGCATGACCTGCTAGCTTAGAGGAGTGACCCCACTGTAACAGTAGCTTTCTGTCTGCTTCAGCTACAAAAGTCTTTTCAGGAGGTACCCGAGCCAAGTGTAACGGAGCTACCGTGAGCATTTAGGAAGGTTCAATGATGTGTTGAGGCTCCTCCTCTATGTTGGCAAACAAAAAGAACCTGGAGAGTGCATCTGTCTTGACGTTCTTTTCGGCCAGCCAGCCAGCAATAGAGAACAAAGTCAAAGCAGTCAAAGACAGTGACCACCGGGCTGGGTGAGGATTCAGCCTCTGAGGTGAGTGGAGGTAGGCCAAGTTCTTATGGTTGGTGTAGATGACAACGGGACGCATAGACCCTTCCCTTAGTTATTTTCACCACTCCAGAGCCATCTTAATTGGCAACAATTTTAGGCCACCCAATCAAGCAGTTGTACTCAAGAGCAGAGAAGGCCTTGGAAAAAAAGCTGCAAGTTACTATCCGCCCGGGAAAGGATTTCTTCATGAGTACTACTCCAGCCTTGGAGGAAGAAGTGTTCACTTCAAAAAGTTGTTTGTTTATCTCTGTTCTATGCAGCGTCAGAGCCTCAGGAGTCAACATCTTAGTATTCACCTCCTTGCAGGTCAAGCCAGTGATGGGGATGATTCAGGAAGAGAAATGGGCAATAAATTGGCAATAGTAATTGAAGAAACACAGGGACCACTGAAATGCCTACACTGCATCAGAACAAGGCCACTACAGGACTGCTGGAACTTTCTCCGGATTTAGACTGTATTCAATCCAGTGTCAGAGACTATGTAACCCAGGAAGGGAAGGGAAGTCTGTTCAAAGACGCAGTTCTTGAACTTGGCATCCAGCCTATTCTCCATCAGCCTCTGTAGGACCTGGTGAACATTTCTCCTGTGTGTTAGTAGGTCAGGAGATAACACCAGAATGTCATCCAGGTACACAACCACACATGAGTAGAGAAGATCCTGTAAAATATTGTTTACGAATTCTTGGAAAATCGCAAGAGCATTGCTGAGCCCAAATGGCATTACTCGATACTCGTAATGGCCGTCATGGGTAAAGGTAGTCTTTCATTTGTTCCCTAACCATATACACACAAAATTATATGCACACTGAATGTCGAGTTTAGAGAAGATTTGGGAACCTCGGAGGCAGTATAAGCGGAAGTGAGTATTTATTCTTTACCGTAATTGGACTGAGACCTCTATAGTTTATACATGGCTGTAGGGAGCCATCTTTTTTCTTTACTAAGAATAACACAGCCCCAGTTGGTGAGGAGGACTTCTGTTTAATTTCCCTTGCCAGATTATTCTTGATGTACTTGGATATGTTTTGGATCTCCACCTGGGACATAGAGTAAATTCGACCACGAAAAGATGAGGATCCTGGAAGTATGCCAATGGGCAATCATATGGCCTATTTGGTGCCAGTGACTCAGCCTCCTCCTTGTGAAAGGTGTCCGCGTAGGACCAGTAGGCGGGTGGCAATATCCAAAAAATGTTATAGTGTCACTGGCGGTCTAACAGGATGGCTGGAATGAGACATTTCTCATTACAGGACTGACCCCATCTGAGACCTTCACTGGATCTCCAGTCCAAGACAGGCTTGTGCATACAAAGCCACAGCAGGCCCAGTAGCAGTGGATGTGACAGACCTAGAAGTATGTAAAAGCTGATCTTTTCAGAGTACAGCATTCGCAACAGAAGCTCCACTTGCTTGGTGATAAACTAAACTGCGTTAGTATAAAGTTTTCCATCTATGGGAATCTAGGGGAACCTGAAGTTGCTGGAGGGGAATCTGATACCGATCAACTACAGCCTATTGCAAGCAGTTCCCTGTGGAACTAGAGTCCAGATCGGCAGAATCGGGTGTTGCCGTAGGATATGGACAGAGGCAGGGGTGGAGAGGACTTGCTCACAGCAAGGGTAGCCTCTCCTATGGACCCTAGGCTTGGAAGTTTCCCAGCTTCAATGGACAGAAATGCATCTGGTATTTAAGACTTCCAGAGTAGAAGCACCCTCCCTCAGTGCGACAGTCCTCTGAACTAAAATTTGCCAAGTTCACATGATCCACTTGCATGCATTCAGGAGAAGCAGCGGGAACAGCACACTGCCGCATGATGGGTCTCTGAAAGATTGGAGCCAAGCACAATGACCTCCTCTCTCGACTCACCTCTCTTGAGTGTCCTTGGAACCTGAGATCGATACGGATAGACAGAGATACCATGTCATCCAAGGCAGAAGGAACATCTTGATGTGCCAGTTCAGCCTTCATGTTTCCAGAAAAACCCTTCAAGAATGCAGCTACCAACGCCTCATTATTCCAGCCAAATTCAGATAAGAGTGTGGAAACGGATGGCATACTGGCCTACAGTGAAACTTCCCTGGCGTAGTCTGAGAAGCAAGGATGCTGCTGAAGTGACTCGACCTGACTCATTGAATACCATGCTGAACGCCTCCAGGAAGGTTTGCAGGTTAGAGACAAATTAAATGGCATCTCTCCCATAGTGGATTGAACCAGGTGAAGACCTCAATAGTCAGATGTGGCATCACAAAAGCCACTTTGGCCCAATCCGAAGAAAACAGGTATGACAAACGTTCAAAGTACAGTGTGCACTGGTTTATGAATTACCTGCATTACTTAGGGTCCCTATCAAAATACAGAGGGGCAGACAAGCCAGAATTGAAGACAAGAACTGGATGTACTGCCGGAATACTGAACATCTGAGGGACTTTGGGGATCCCACCATTGCCTCGCTCAAGAGGCTTGAATATCACATAATCTCATTATTTACCAAGCAGAGTGCTGTACTGAACTGAGTTATTACGGTTACAAATATATGCTGTAGTGCTGTGCCTGGTGGTTTTCATCAAATTACCAGCAATTTCTAATTAATGGTACCATTTCTCAAACATTTCCCAATAAAGCATGCTTGAAATAGTGAAAATATTGAATAAATTCATATTAGAATCGTATTCCTACAGGATTCTCTCAAATTAACAGCGTTTCTTAATGCACATTGATATGATGTCAGTGTCCATGGCAACAGGCATCTTGTTTCTTGATTCATAAATCACAACAGTTTCTGCTTACCAACCATCTAGTTGTAACATCTATCAACTGCTGCTTGGCACAATATTTTTATGTGCTACGGACCACAATGAAACACATTGTAAATGAGATTTATTGAAACAAATACAGGCGAAATGTGGAGGAGTTGTCTATATCGACTTGTATAATTACATCTCTACTTCTTCTAACAATCTGTTCTTCCACCTTGTGTTCAATTAGATTTTACAAATTCAAATTTTTAAAATAGCTGCAATAAATTCACTATGATTTGCAAACTAATATGTATTTTTAGCATTTTGCTTGCAATGTGTATCCTTTACAATCATGCACTGTTATATTTTACACATACAAAGTACTATTAGTTTAGCTTGAATTTATAAAATAATTACATTTCATTGTGAACTCCAGAACTTCGCTTTGAATAATTTCATAGTATTGGTACAATACTTAGAGCTCTTATTTTCATTTGTCATCTCCATAGCCAAAAATATAAATATCATATTGATGCAGTAGGCTCCTCATAGTGATGACTGTATTGAGAACTTATTGTATCATCTACAGGAAAACTTTGGTCAAAGCTGATATAGTGAGCATATCAATATATATATATATATCTTAGAGTTAAGGCCCCATTACACGGGTCGATTTTTCGTGCGTTCAGATGTGCGATCGCACCTGCCCCCATCGTTTGTGCGTTACGGGTAATTTGTTGCCCGTGTCGCACACGTACTTACCTCCCGAACGACCTCGCTGTGGGCGGCAAATATCCTTTTCCTGAAGGGGGAGGGACGTTTGGCGTCACAGCGACGTCACACAGCGGCCGCCCAATAGAGCGGGACGTAACATCCTGTCCACCTTCTTCCTTCCTCATTGCTGGCAGCCGCAGGTAAGCTGTGTTCGTCGTTCCCGGGGTGTCACACGGAGCGATGTGTGCTGCCTCGGGAACGATGAACAACCGGCGGGCAGAAGGACGATCGATTGTTTGAAAATGAGCGACATGTCAACGAGCAACGATAAGGTGAGTATTTTTGCTCCTTCACAGTCGCTCATAGCTGTCACACGCTACGATATGTCAAACGATGCCGGATGTGCGTCACTAACGACGTGACCCTGACGACATATCGTTAGATATATCGTAGCGTGTGACGGGCCCTTTAGACAAGATGCACTAAGTTCATCATATATGAGGATCTATACAGATGCATCCCTCAGTGTGCATCTATAAGTGCATTGCAATGAATTAGAATAGAATTAATATGATGCACTTGGACACTCATCATCACTGCCCTCCATCCATCCCCTAATTATTGTGTCTGCTCCTTCCACAGGTTTCCACAATTATGTATGCAAAACTATTCCTCTTTCCCATGAAGTGTTTTCCCTGTCTCCTGCTGCATGTGTCCCCCTGGTATGTTTGCAAAACTACTCTTCTTTCCCAATAAATGATTTCCTTTTTCCTGCTGCATCTATCCCCCTGGTATATTTCTAATGGACCCCTCCATGACCCACCCCCACTCTTTTTTATCCAGGTAAAGAAGAGAAAGTGGCAGCTCACTCTGGGAAATAGCAATGTTTATTCTGTAAATACAGATATTATCAGTTAGGGGAGAGTGGAATGCGGGTGCAACAGATGGACAACAGCTGTTTTGAACTGTAACTAGCGCTTTAACGAGTCCTAGTCTAAATCATCAGCTGACTTCTTTTATGTGAGTCGTAAGTGCTGACGTAGTGAAGCTAAAAGAAAAAAACTGCTACAAAGCAGATTATCTATAGAAGATTGCAACAAAACATACATAATTTAATACTCGTACATTATTATGCTCAGAGCCAAGATATTAAATACAATTATAATTCTGTTAACAAAAACATAGAACAAATAGCAGAAAACACAAAACCAACAACTGTTCTCCACCACTTTGAATCTCTATACCATTATTGTCGATAAAGACATCTCCCTTGTGTAATCAGCTAATAGACATAGGGGTTGTCACATTGCGAAAAGGGGTATCTTTTTCAAGAACCCTCTTTTTACATAGTTTGTATTTGGAACTGAAAAAATTATTTTTTTGTTTATGGTACTATATGCTCAACGTGGTGGGAAGTGATCTCTCTCCGTTAAGCCAGACAAGCTAATCGAAGGGAAGGACAAAAAAAGAGAGAAAAGAAGCAGAAGAGAGAGGAGAGAAGAAAGGAAAGAAGCAAGGAGGGCAAGAATTAATATTGATTATTGTCATTGTATAAATTCCTTTTAGGGGCAAAAGATTTTACATTGTTTCCTTTTCATAGAAATACGGACATATATTGTGGTCATTCAGATCCAAAAGAACCATTGCCTTTACATCTATTATCAGGCGTGATTCTTTTTGTAATAAATGTTTATGAATGTCTCCTTCCCTCCCTGAAGGGGTAACCCTGAATACCCCAGCAAATTTGAGGACATCTGGGTTACCTGCATGATTCTCTTACATGTTTGATCAGTCTTGGGGATCCTATACCTGAATATATAGATTTATAGTGCTCATGGAAGCGGATGTAAAGGCAACGGATAGTTTTCCCTATGTAAAAGAAAGAGCAAGGACAGAAAATTACGTAGACCACATTTTTGTCTTACAAGAGATAAATTCGTTGACTGGAATACAAGTATCTCCTATGTGCAATATTTTTGCTGTCAAATGGAACGGCCAGAATTTGCAGTCTCCGCATTTATAGTTGCCTATAAGTTGGGTTTTATTCAACCATGTTGTTTAATTCTCTGCCATCAATTCTGTACTAATAAATCCCCCAGGTTCTTACTTCTAGGTGATTAATGGTCCTAAACTCACCCTATCTGTTAAGTCTGTTTCACTTTCTGAAATATGCCAATGCCTCCTTATACTGGCTTTAATCTGACTGTCCATTGAACCAAATCTGAAACTGAACAAGAATTTTTTGTTGCTGTTCTCTCTATTACTAGAATTCTGTCTCTGGTGAATTTTATTGGATTTTTATTAATGTTTTTTTATCCTCAGATCTGGAAAGGGTACGGAGCTTTGAGGCCTCAATAATAGAATGTGGATAACCTCTATCCAATAGTCTGGTTTCTAGATCTAGGAATTGTTTATCTAGAACGTAATTATTATTATTAATTCTGTTAATACGGAGAAATTTGCTAAATGGAAGGGATCTCTTGATGTGGAACGGGTGGAAGCTGTCAAAATGTAGCAGAGCATTTTTTGAGGTAGATTTTCTGAAAACTTCCCGTATTAATGTTCCGTTGTTTAATGTAAATTTAACGTCTAAAAATTCTAATTCGGAACTCCCAAAGATGCTGGTTAATTTCGTATTATATCGATTAGAATCATTTAAGAATCTTACAAAATTTTGAAACTCAGCTTCTGACCCGTCCCACACCAAAAAGATATCATCCACATATCTCAAGTATTTTTAATGTGTTTTAGAAATGGGTTATTCATATCATAAATTACAGTATTCTCCAAAGATGCCAAAAATAAATTTGCAAAGGAACAAGCTGCCGGGGTACCGCAATGGGTACCCCCGTAGCTTGTTCCTTTCTAATTTATTGTTGGAACCATTGCGCCCCAAATTTAAATGCATTATTTTTCAAAATCAGATCTAGGGGTTCCTCTATGAAATTTGCAATATTTTGTTCTATACCCAAACTAAAAATTAGTTTTTTCACAACCTGTATTCCTAGATCTTGTGGGATTCTAGTATATAGACTTTCGATGTCTATTGATGCCATCTGAAAGTTTTCTTGCCAGTCAAAGTTGTTCAATGTGGAGACAAACATTTGTACCTCTAATATAAGAAGGGATTTCTATTAGTAAAGGATATAATAACCAATCAATGTATTGTGATAATGGTTCTAAAATTGAACCTATGCCCGAAACTATAGGGCGGCCTGGGGGTGTGTTATTATCTTTGTGAATCTTTGGTATGCAATACCAATGAGGTACAGAAGGGTGTGTAGGAAAAAAATTTCTCTGCTTTTTCTTGGGGCAAAAATCCCTTTGAGACTTTTCTATTTAGAAAACTTCATAGTTTTTCTTTGTATTTATTCGTTGGATTAAAAAGCAATTTCTTGTATGTTGATGCGTCATTGAGCTGTTTATTTGCTTCATCTAGATACATTAGTTTGGGCCAATTACTGTCCCGCCCCCTTTATCTGATCTTTGAATGACCACATCATCCCATGAGCTGATTGTTTTTAAAGCCTTCTCTTTTCGGGGAGATAAATTACTGGGAGTTTTTGGGTATATCAGGGCCTCTATGTCATGTTTTACTAGATTTTGGAAAAGGTCTATGACATTGCCTGGTGTTGTTGGAGGGCAGAAGCTGGATTTTACTCCACCTGTAAACAGAGGGTTATTTATGTGTATATCTGTATATATGTTTTTTCATCTACTTTTTTATCGGTAAGTTCCAATAGCAGCAATCCCATCGGACCAATAGTTATGGGATTTTTTTCTGTGTTTTTTTTTTTATTTCCTAGAAAAAATATCCCGTAACTATTGGTCCGTTGTTATCCACATTCTATTATTAAGGCTGCAAAACTCCTTACCATTTCCAGATCTGAGGATAAAAAAATATCTAATAAAAAATCCAATAAAATTCATCAGAGACAGAATTCTAACTAACTCCCCTAATCCCTAAACCCAGTAATAAACTGGTCATCTCTCCCTCCATCCTCCCAACTCATCTCAAATTCTTCTCAGATCTGTTCCTCCACATAAAATCCTGTGTCTACAAATGCAGATGGCCACCTCATGACCTGTGCTGCTCCTGTCGCGGGCGGGGAGGGCGCTGCGCTCACCACGCTCGGGTCCGGCGCTGCTGCTGCTGCTCAGTGGCTCGAGCGGTGGGCTGGATCCGGAGCCTCGAGCGGCGGTCCTCGCCCGTGAGTGAAAGGGGTGGCTTGGTTTGGGGATTTAGTCTGTGACGCCACCCACGGTTTGTGGTGAGGTTGGGACACCACCGCTGCTCTGGACGGGGGATCCCGGGAGCGATGACAGGGAGCAGCCGAGATGTTTCTTTCCCCTCCATGGGTAGGGGGATTTGGTGGTCCCGGGGCCCGGTGATGGTGACTGGACAGTGGATGGCAGGGTTTGCTGGGGTGCAGGGTCGCGGGGGCAGATGGCACGGTGGTACTCACTCAGCCAATAACGTATACGGAGTCTCTGGTAAAACAAACGGCTGGATGGACGGGTCCCGCAGCCGGCTGCTGTAGTTTCTCCCCTGACTCCAGGCTAATAGTGTGCGTCCTTCCCTGCACTTTCTTTATATGCTCCTCCTATGCTCCGGTTTCCAGCTGGCTCCCCGGTTCGGTACCGGATGGGTCACCACCCTGTCCCGGCTACCTACGGTTCCACCAGGACTGTCTTCCCGGCCCCTGCAGACGGCCACTACCGTCTGCCTGACTGACTACAAGAGGGTCCTAGGCTCCAAGCTAGGCTCCTGTCTGCTTCTGCCACTCTGCACACCTCCTCTCCCTATCTCTGCCTGGACTTGTTTCCGTTGTTTCCTGCCTCAGACCAGCTAGACTCCTCGGTGGGCGTGTCCATCTGCCTGACTCCGCCTACCTGGTGTGTCTGTCTGAACCTGAGAGAGGAAATCAGGTCTCACTGGAAATGACTGCTGTGACCTGCTGGGGGTGGGGGTGTGTGTTGTTACCTGTGGCCCCTGGCTAGTCCAGGGCACCACACTCCCACCTCTCTTTGCTTCTCCTCATTGCTAGTGATATCTCTTCAAATCCTGGCCTGACATATTGCCACAGTCACTTCTATACCTCAACTGCGATATAGCACAAATTTCCACAACCCTTCTAACCTTATGCCCATTCACCCAGCCCCTGCTCCCCAAGTCCCCCTAACAGGAGCTCTATGGAATGCATGCTCTGTTTGCAATAAACTTTCATACATCAATGACCATGACCTTTTAATCACTAACAAACTCTCTTTCTTTGGAATCACTGAAACCTGGCTCACCACCTCTGATGCAGCCTGTCCTGCTGCACTTTATTATGGTGGGCTCCAACATTCTCACACCCCCTCCACCAGTAACAAGCATGGTGGAGGAATTGGCTTTGTCCTGTCTGATAACTGCTCCTTCACCCCAATTCCACTGCCACCTTCAGTCACCCTCCCCTCTTTTGAGTTGCAATCCATTCACATCTACTCCCCCTCCAACCTCCAACTGGCTGTCATTTGCTGCCCCCCACGGCCAGCCACTACATTTCTTGACCCTTCACCACCTGGTTACTACATTTCCTTTCTGCTGACATCCCCACCATCATCATGGGTAACTTCAACATCTTCATTGATACTTCCCACTCTGCTGTCTCTAAACTCTTAACATTCACTCCTTCGGCCTCACTCTATGGTCCTCTGCAGCTACTCAGAAAGATGACTACACTCTGGACCTCATCTTCACCCGGGTCTGTTCCCTATTTAACCTATCAAACTCACCTCTCCCCCGTCTGACCTCAACCTACTTACATTCTCTTTCCTCTCTTCTCCTAGTACCTAATCCCCACCCCACAAACACACACCCTCAGAGAAATCTCAAACACCTTGATTTACATTCACTCTCTGAGTCCCTTCTCCCTCTTGCAAATATAGCTTCCTTACATGATGCAGATGCTGCTGCCACTTTATATAACAACACAATAACTACAACTCTTGATTTGGCTGTCCACCCTCATTCATACCAAAACACGAAGATCAAATAGACAACCCTGGAATATCAGCATGACTAAAGAACTTAAGTGGACTTTAAGGGTTGCTGAGCGGAGATGGAAGAGGTCCCATTCCAATGAGCACTTCATTGCATGCAAACAGTTCTTCACAAATTTGAAGGCCCCACTCACTGCTGCATAACAAACCTACTTCTTATCTTATGTCTCACATCCTTCCTGTCTCACAACCTTAAACAGCTATTCAACACTTTCTATTCTCTCTTCCGACCCCTGGCGCCGCTTCCTTCACCTCTCATTTTAGCTGAAGACTTTCCCTCTTTATTCAATCAGAAGAATGACAACATCTGAATAAGCTTTGGCCCATAGTCCCAACAGCCCCTCCTCATAACTACTCATCCCTCTTCCTCCAAATCCAACTTTTCCACCATAACAGAATATCGGCTTGCCTCACTACTCTTAAGATCACGTGCCACCACATGTGCACTTGACCTGCTCCCATTTCACCTCATCCCCAACCTTTCCACAGTCTTCACCCCACCCTAACCCATCTCTCCAACTTATCATTAACTAGTGTATTCCTGTCATGCTTTAAGCATGCCTCGATCACACCCATCCTCAAAAAGTCCACCCTTGATCTATCCTCTGAGTCTAGCTATTGCTCTATATCACTTCTCCCCTATGTCTCTAAACTACT
This sequence comes from Anomaloglossus baeobatrachus, assembly GCF_048569485.1. Taxonomy (NCBI): domain Eukaryota; kingdom Metazoa; phylum Chordata; class Amphibia; order Anura; family Aromobatidae; genus Anomaloglossus; species Anomaloglossus baeobatrachus. The sequence continues at coordinate 287,180,780 of NC_134353.1, read as the reverse complement.
GGAACAGCATGTCCACCTTGAACTGTACTCCCAACTCTCCATCTGCTTCCTCTTTGACCCATTACAATCTGGCTTCCGACAACACCATTCCACTGAAACTGCCCTAACTAAAGTCACCAATGATCTAATAACCCCAAAAGCCAAGCGATACTACTCTGTCTTCTGCCTTCCACAGACTGGACCATTTCCTTATACCACAGATGCTCTCATCTCTGGGCATCACAGGCTTGGCCCTATCTTGGATCTCCTCATATGTAACTGACAGAACTTTCAGTATATTCCGCTCTCACACCACTTCCTCATTTTGCCCCCTTTCTGTCGGTATCCCCCAAGGTTCAGTTCTTGCACCTGTGCTGTTCTCTATCTACACCTTTGACCTGGGACAGCTCATTGATTCTCAGGTTTTTCAGTATCAACTTTATGCTGCCAATACACAGATCTACCTCTCTGGACCTGACATCACCTCCTTACTAACCAGAATCCCACAATGTCTGTCTGCTATTTCATCCTTTTTACCTGATAGATTTCTAAAACTTAACTTGGAAAAAACGGAATGCATTATCTCTCCTCCTCCTCCTCATTCAACCCCCCAACAGACCTATCCATCAAAGTTTATGGCTTCTCATTCTCCCCAGTCCCGCACGCTTGTTGCCTGTGGGTAATTCTCGACTCTGCTCTCTCCTTCAAGCCACATATCCAAGCCCCCTTCACCTTCTGCCAACTGCAACTCAAAAATATATGCCAGATTTATACATTTCTTAAACAAGAAGCAGCAAAAATACTAGTGCATGTCCTCGTGGACTACTGTAACCCCTTGCTCTATGGACACTTTCACTCCCGTAAAATCTATTCTAAACTATGCTACCTGACTAATCCATCTGTCCCCCAACTATTCCCCAATCTCTCCTCTCTGCTACTGGCTTCCCATTGCCCAACGACTCCAATTCAAAACCTTAACCATGACAAACAAAGCAACCAACAACCTGTCTCCTCCATACATCTGTGACCTAGTCTCCCGATACTTACCTGCATGTAACCTCTGATCCTCACAAGATCTCCTTCTCTACTCCCCTCTTATTTTCTCCTTCCACAATAGTATACAATATTTCTCCCGCGCATCCCCCATACTCTGGAACTCTCTGCCCCAACTTATCAGACTCTCACCTACTTTAGAAAGCTTCAAAAGAAACCTGAAGACCCACCTCTTCTGACAAACATAGAACCTGCAGTAACCCTCACTCCACTATAGCACCACACGACCATCTCTACCTTCAGCTACTGTATCCTCACCCATCCCTTGTAGACTGTGAGCCCTCACGGGCAGGGTCATGGTCATGAGTTTTACCACTTCTAATATAAAAGGTGTTTTTATTTTTTGAATACCTGTTTTCATTGCCTACTTTTGATACTGAACACCCAATGACCATACTGCCTGCTGTCATGTTCATTTCTGGTCGTAAACCTACATATACCAGCATCGCAGCCTAGCATTTTTTGTTTTAAAGGAGCTGTCTGGGACTATTTTATTTTTAACTTTGGGCCATAGAACTAACGGGCAGGTAGTTGCTATCTGCGTGTCCTGCCCGGCGCAGATCACTGCTTGCACAAAGCAGTCACAAACCGCTCCTTCTGGTGATTCTTCTTTTTTGGTTACGTTATGTAAGAGAAACAGCAGCTTTTCTTCTGCTCTGATCTGTTGATGGGACTTTACTGTGAACGTTGTGCTGCCTAGATGCAGGAAACCCTTCACCACAGCCACAGCGCAGCAAGCGCTTGCCTTCCATCACCTCTGCCATATATACATCTTTTTAAGCTGACCTCATGTTACCCTTTACTGTGCACCTTTTCAGCTATATTAACGGTGTCTTTTCCTTTATTCTCTAGCTGGGCTTTTGTACATATGTACATTTCTGATAAACTTGTTCTTGTTTGGCAACAAAGTAATCGTCTCTGTCTAACTTTTTTCACTACTTTTAGTGTCATTTATATCAAATTGGCCAGTGAATTCTTTGGAGATCCTGCAATCTTCAAAAAATGTGTATCTAAATTATTACAGTAAATTGAGACATTTAACTGTGCAGACCTGTTTTGCCACACCTGTCTGAGTTATCAAATTAGAGACACATACACGTTTAACTGATATTATGGGCAGGCTGTTGTTGAATTATCATTTTTCTCTAGTGCACTGCATAGCATTGCTGGTTGATATCATAATTTTTCGGGATTAGCTAAGTTTTTCAACAAAGTTTAGATACTAATTTAACATTATTCTCATGTCCAAAATATATGTTAAACCTAAATGTGGCACAGGCAACAGACGATGAAAGAAAAATAACCTAATATCACGGATCATGCCACTATTAGCATATGTCCCAGTAAAAGTAGAACCAAACACAAGTTATATTTTGCTATGGTAAGTATATTTGTGAGGAGGAAGCAGAGGGCATAATGGAGTATGTGTCTCACTTGTCATCTCTGTCATCTCAATAACATGTTGATGTAACCTCTGACAGTGACACCATCAATTTGAGTCAGTCTTCTACTAAGTCCAGCTACTCCACCATCATAACTCTTAATATTGTATAGAGCAGAATTTCCAATCAGTCAATGACACCGATTTCTGTTCTGTCCCATAGTCCTCTACACCACAGCACCCTGGGGGCTCAGCGACATACTGCACTAGAACAACTTTGTTCAGTTAATTTATTGGAAGAGATAAACAGACAGCCTTTGTACTCATATAATAGAGAGCCAGAAGACATAGAGACCATGTTCTTTGATGGTAGTAGCCTTATTGCCCAGGGCAAATCTAAAGGTGGGAATCAAGCAGGAGGGGAAGGAGTTAAAACCATTTTCCACACTGAGGCATCTGTCAGCTGAATCAGGGCTGACAATGATGATGATTCTGAAGTAGACAGACCTAGGAAACAGCAGGGATACCAAGGAGGGGATATCATCAGATAAAGAGGTAACTGGCGCTAATTATTCACGGCACAGACGATGTGTGACTAAAATGGTGTCTTAGGAAAAATCTGCTTATTCTGTGGTCAGCTCTGAACATCATGATTGTTGTTGATGTGGGAGGCTCAAAAGTGCCTGAAAGTGCTAGTAATGATCATGGTGGTAGCTAGTACTATGTCAGAGGTTTTTATGTGTATCTTTTTTTATACAACATACAATACACTCACCTTCTTTTTTAATTTGGGTGAAATTCAATGTTATTGTGACTATGAATTTTTTTTGCTAGCACACTATCAGAACTGCGAAAAAGGGAAACATTATTTACAATTCTGAAACAAAACTTCTTTGAATTACTGAAGGCATATTAACTTTAAAAAAAATGATTAATATACAATATTCCAAGTTTTAAAGACATTTTTGAAACTAGGGATTGGTGAAACACCAAGAAAACTGTTTTCCCTAATCAATAAATCTTTACCCATCAGACAGTTGCCAACCGCAGATACTATAAGATTAGATGACCACTCTCCAATCCCTGCAGAGTCAACATTTCCTCACATTTTGTGGCACATACAAAGAGGCAGTCAAAAATTACAAAATTGTTTCAAATCATTAAATCAAAATTCTTTGAATTCCTTAAATGGGTAGATGGTATGTCTATGGTGGCCAGGGCATCCTTAAAATGCCCTGCAAGCCCTCTCCAGAACACCAGTAACAATGCCTTGTCCAGAAACTCGAGTTCTGCAGCAACTATCCAGAACTCGATGGCATAAGTGTTGACCAATGCGGAACCCTGATCCAGAAGACACAATGTGGTGTCATGAACCACTTGAGGGCCCCAAAACACACCCCTCTGCACCTCCAAGAAGTCTGAAACCCGGTATGTCACTGGATCTCCTTGTTCCCAAAGCGGCGTAGCCCATGCCAGTACTTGATTAGCAAGGAGCGATATGAAGGATCCCACATTGGCTCTCTCAGTGGGGTACTGAGAGGTCAAGAGCTCCAAGTGAATCGAGCACTGGTTGATAAATCCATGACATGCCTTACTGTCCCCGGAGAACTTATTGGGGAGAGAAAGGAGTGGAGTGGACTGCGCTGTGGGAGATACCAGTGATACGGTATGGCCGACTGCCTGAGTTGCAGCCTGCTTCACCAGAGCGGCCACATCCACAACTGGAGAAGACTGCTCAACAGCAGAAAGACAAGCCTCCAGTTGTTGGTTGTACCTCTGAAGTTGTTGTATGTCCACCATGTCCGGAAGACCTTTGGCGCGAGCGTACTGTTATGCAGGGTGATGATTGGAGCAAAACTAAAAAGCTCATTTGTCTCCCGAGGTCCTCCGGCAGATGACAAAGCCACAGAGAGACAGGCGGTCGGATGGCACAACCTTAGAGAGACACAAAAATAAAAAACGCAATCAGTGGTGTTCACAGCACACCACTGAATATAGGAACTCCCCTGTTAGCAGCACTGGAAGACCTGTGAGGATCAGCTGCAGCTGTAGGGAGCACAGCTGGACCGAGGACGCAGTTCAGTTGACGTCACCGAGCTGCCTTGGTAAGGATGGATTGGTAGGACAGGAGCGGGTTAGCTGACCCTGGGTGTGCCTCGCCGCGAATCACCGGATGTATAACCCTGCCTACCACTCCTATAACCACGTGCAGCCCTGCCTCAGACACTGCAGGGCTATTGGGGCTATGGCCGCTATAATTGCACTCCACAGTCTATCACCAGTGCAATACTAACACTCGCGCAGCCATGGGCATTGTCCAGTGTCCTTTATAGCCTAAAGCCTGCCCCAAGCCAGAAGCAAGATGGCAATAGCACCAGCCACAGACAATCAGCGACCGCCATGTCACCAATGACGTCATCGACGGCCAATCAGGAGCCGCCGCGTCACTGTTGATGTCATGCGCATTCGCAGTAGCGGGAATCTCGCACTTAGAGCCTGGAGAGGCAGCGGGAACCCATGCATGCGCGGTACGGCAAAACGGGGACTTAGGCTCAGGATGACCCAAGACCCTGGACACCTGACGCCTAGCAGCCAAGCACCTGGAGCGATGGATAGGGGGTGCAGAGGAGTCAGCTGACACCACCGTAGGGGATGAGGATGGGGCAGAAGCGGTTTGAGGCTCAGGGGAACCCCGAACCGTAACAGGCCCCCTAGTCTGAAACTGCTGTATGTGGGTAAATAGGCTCCTGGTTACAACTGGTTACCATCATTTTTTCTTTAGTCAGAAAGGATGACGTCATTTCGACATTAAAAATTCTATGTGGGCTTTACAGAGCTGAAAACTCCTTCACAGATCTGAGTACGAATTCAAAGGATTAAAGAGATATTTTCCTTTCCATTAAAGGCTTTTTAATTATGCAAATTTATTCACCACAAATCGAATTTTGGGGAAAAATTTTTGCTAAGCCATCAAATATTTGCTCATCTCTAGGTGTATTTTTATATATATATATAGGGCACACAGAACCCTCTCTCTCGCGCTATCGCCTCATCCAGCCACTTTGAACTGCTGTCAAGATCACGCTAGCAGTTCAAAGTTGTGTTGGAGCAGAGGAGACATTTCTCTTTACTCTGACACTCCTCTCCTAGGCCGCAGGCCTGTTGCCTTGGAGACATAGGGAGCATCAGTAAGTGGTGCTGGCGAAATGACGTCTTATGGCCTTGTGGGAATTAAGGGCCCAGTGGCGCACAGCGGTGGAGCGGGTGTTGGAAGGGGAGGGTTTTTTTTTTAAACTGTGTAAGGCTGTGCCAGGATGGGGGAACATGCCAGGATGGGGAAAAGATGCCAGGATGGGGGGAGCATGCCATAATGGGGGAACATGCCATGATGGGGGGAACATGCCAGGATTGGCGGAACATGCCAGGATTGGGGGAACATGCCAGGATGGGGACAACATGCCACAATGGAGAGAACATGCCAGGATGGGGGAACATGCCATGATAGGGGGGAAGATGCCATGATGGGGGGAACATATCAGGATGCGGGGACCATGCCAAGATGGGAGAACATGCCAGGATGGAAGGAACATTTCAGGATGGGGGGGGACTTGCCAGGATGGGGAGACATGCCAGGATGGAGTACATTTACCTGAATGGGGGAACATGCCAGGATGGGGTACATTTGCCAGGATGGGGTACATTTACAAGAATGGGGGAATATGCCAGAATGGGGGGACCATGCCAGGATGGGGCGACCATGCCAGGATGGGGGAACATGCCAGGATGGAGTAACATGCCAGGATGAGGGTAACATGCCAGGATGGGGGACATTTACCAGGATGGGGTATACTTACCACAATGGGGGAACATGCCAGGATGGGGGAACATTTGCAAGGATGGGGGAACATATCAGGATGGGGGAACATTTGCCAAGATGGGGGTACATGCCAGGATAGGGGTACATATCAGGATGGGGGTACATTTGCCAGGATGAGTGTACATGCCAGGATGTGGGTGCATGCTAGGAAGGAGGACATTTACCAGAATGGGGTACATAGACCATGATGGAGGACATTTACCAGGAAAGGGTACATTTACCAGGATGGGGAAAATTTATCAGGATGGGGTACATTTACCAGGATGGGGTACATTTACCAGGATGGAGAACATGCCAGGATGGGGGAACATATCATGATGGGGGAACATGTCCAGATGGGGGAACATGGCGGGATGGGGGAACATGGCGGGATGGGGGAACATGGCGGGATGGGGGAACATGCCGGGATGGGGGAACATGCCGGGATGGGGGAACATGCCGGGATGGGGGAACATGCCGGGATGGGGTATATTTACCAGGATGGGGACAAATATACCAGACTGTAGGAAAGAAATATTAGGATGGGGGACATGTTTACAAGGAAGTGGCCCAGGAAGGGGGACATAACTATGTAATGAAGGAGAAGGGGAGCAACTCGTATGTCTTTATGAGATATCGAGATGTTCAGACTTTGAATTGTAGATGTGGATTACAGGGTGAAATCTGATTGCATTCCATGCTAAAATCTGTCTGTCTGCTTAATATTCTGCATTTCTTTCCAGAAAGATCAATCCAACTGCTGTGTCTGGAGCGGGCAGTGGCTCAGCTTCAATTTGTGGTAAGTACGCATGAGCTTGATGCCCTCTGCTGAAGAGAAGAGAAGACTGCAAAGGTAAGTTTACAATTAGAGATGCAGTAAAATGCTCGGGTGTTCGATGCTCGATTCGAGCATATTGAAATGCTCGGGTGCTCAACTTAAGCACTGAGCCCAATGTTAGCCTATGGGATACACGAGCATTTTTCCGGCGGCACCCCCGGCGGTCTGGAGAAAGCCTAAACATTTCACAAATGTATAACAACAGTGCTCAAATGACATGGAAACAGCATGGGGAAGACCCCTGAAAGCATTTCTGACTCCCATGTCACTGCTGTGAGCAATGTTGTCTAAGTATTAGGAGGAGGAAGAATCCTGTGTTCCTCTTCCCCCATGTGACATGTGTGACATACACTTTCGCTTTGTAGCGTATGTGCGGCAGCTTCTCCCTGCCTGTACATTTGCTGCTAAGCGAAATCAAAAGTGAACAGTAGAAGAAGAAAAAAATAATATCATATTCACCTGTCTGCAGACTCCCGGGACAATCGCTCCAGGACCTGCCGGTGATCAGCTGATGCGGTCACCTGATAGTGTGGCGCCCTGGCCTAGCCAGGTCGTCACAGATAACATACAAACACCCCCCCAACCCCATTAGACAGGGACACCAGCCAAACAAAAACCCTTGTTGCCTCCCTCCAGTGTCTGATGTCCACACCAGGTGGGGCGGAGCCAAGCGGTTGGCCCCACCCACCGAGGAGTTCACAGGCCTAGAAGCGGGAAAAGGGAAAAGTGACAGTAGTTTAGTGTTGGAGTTTGAGGAGTGAGGAGCAAGCACTTTGTTTGTCTGGGTTTGTGGCCCAGGCACTGACAGCAAGGTTGGCAGACGGTGGTGGCCGTCTGCAGGAGTGGTGGAGCAATGCGGAACCGTAGGACCGGGGTCGGGCGATGGCCCGCTGGTACCGACCGGGGAGCGAAGTGAAGCCAGCACACACAGGCATGGCCATCGGACCCCGACCAGGCTTGGAGCCGCCGTCAATAGTCAGATCCGAATGTGACTGGAACCCCAGGGGTTTCACAACAGCAAAAATCCACACCGTGAGGGTATACAGCTACCGCCTATGGCTAGAGACCTAAGGGCCAGCGCCTGCGGGCAAACGGGCTCCTCCAGTACCCATACACCGGGGAGCGGACTACCATTGGGAATCCATAGTAGTCAGAAGGAGAATATCAAGGTGCAGGGAAAGACAGCCGCCATCACCTGTCCGGGGAGAAACACTGCAGCCGGCTGCGGGACCCGTCCATCCAGCCGTTTGGTTTACCGAGGACTTTGTACTAGTGATGAGCGAGTACTAAAAAGCTCGGGTGCTCGAGGCTCGGGCCGAGCATCCCAAGATACTCGTGTACTCGGCCCGAGCACCGAGCCCAATGTTATCCTATGGGAGACCCGAGTATTTTTGTGAAATGACCCCCGGCAGCATGTAGAAACCCTAAAAATGGCACAAAAGTCTCAGAAGAGTGCTCAAATGACATGGCAACAGCATAGGGAAGATCCCTTGAAGCATTTATCACTCAAAAGTCACAGCTGTGAACAATTTTGTCCGCGTTTTACGCCATTTTTACGGACTCACCAGAAAACCTTCAAAAATGACACCAAAATGAATTTTCATGGCGGAAATGTTAAGGGCACATACCCAATAGTGAGATAGAGCTAATGTATGTTACTTTTTGAGATTAATACATGAAAGATTTTACGTAAAACATTGTGTGGCACTCCGATGTCCCTTAGAAGAGACGTACATAAAGGCCTCTGAGTCTAATGTGCCCATTTTGAGGAAGTGAGTCTTTGTAGTATTTTCCTTTGCCAGGGCAGTCCAAAATTGTGAGGTTCACCAATGCCCCTGCATACAGACGTGCATGAGGGCCTGTAAACCTGAAGTGCCCATTGTAAGGAAGTGGGTCTATTGTAGTATAGCCCTTAGGCAGGGCAGCCAAAAATTGGGAGGCTCCACGTTGTCCCTGGATAGAGACGTGCATGATGGCCTGTAAACCTGAAGTGCCCATTGTAAGGAAGTGGGTCTATTGTAGTATAGCCCTTTGGCAGGGCAGCCAAAAATTGGGAGGCTCCACATTGTCCCTGGATAGAGATGTGCATGAGGGCCTGTAAACCAGAAGTGCCCATTGTAAGGAAGTGGGTCTATTGTAGTATAGCCCTTTGGCAGGGCAGCCAAAAATTGGGAGGCTCCACATTGTCCCTGGATAGAGATGTGCATGAGGGCCTGTAAACCTGAAGTGCCCATTGTAAGGAAGTGGGTCTATTGTAGTATAGCCCTTTGGCAGGGCAGCCAAAAATTGGGAGGCTCCACGTTGTCCCTGGATAGAGACGTGCATGAGGGCCTGTAAACCTGAAGTGTCCATTGTCAGGAAGTGGGTCTATTGTAGTATAGCCCTTTGGCAGGGCAGCCAAAAATTGGGAGGCTCCACGTTGTCCCTGGATAGAGACCTGTTAGGTTCTTAGTGCCTCCGTGCTTGCATTTAAAAACCGCACGTGTGTGCCTGTTGGTGGCAGCTTTCCGCTGCACTTGTGTGCGTTTTGCAAAAACTTGGATATAACGCACAAGTCTAGTGAATACACATCAGCTCAGCATTGCAAAATGTGCAAGGGCGTTGTCAACGAACAAGGAAATGGACGTGATGGTGGTGCAGGCAGAGACCGAGGTCGTGTGCAAGCTCTAATTTCGCCACAACAAAGGGCCACATCTACTCGCTCGCACGTCCTGTCCCAAATTCTTGGGGACCGCAGCAGTACACCGCTCTTGAACCAAGACCAGTGTCAACAGGTTGTTAGTTGGATAGCGGATAATGCTTCCAGTCAGATTGGCACCACCACAAACACTCTGTCTTCCACACGGTCAAGTGTCAGTAGCCGTGATACTGCACCGCACATTTCAGAACCTGATCCTCCTTCCTACCACCAGGCCGAGTACACGTCCACGGACATTACTGATCCCACACTTGGACACTCGGAAGAGCTGTTCGTTCACGTTTCCTTTCACACATTCTTGCCTCTCGCCAGCTCCTGTTGAAGTGGGCCATGACGAGATTGTATGTACAGATGCCCAAATATTTGAGCAGCCACGTTCTCACGAAGTTGGCAACATGTCTCAACAAGGGGTGGACGATGATGAGACACAATTGTCAGGAAGTCAGGAGGAGCAGGGTGCGGAAGAGGAAGACGACGTGGTGGATGATCCAGTAACTGACCCAACCTGGCAGGAGGATATGCAGAGCGAGGACAGCAGTGCACAGGGGGAGGGAGGCGTAGCATCCCAACAGGCAGTAAGAAGCAGGGTGGTGGCCCCAGGCAGACGTCAGGCAACTGTTCCCCGGAACAAAACGACACAAGTTGCCTGTACAAATGTTAGGTCTTCCCGAGTCTGGCAGTTTTTTAAGTTGGCTCCAGATGATTCTAAAAAGGCCATTTGCAACACTTGCCGTGCCAGCATCAGCAGGGGTACCAAAACTAGCAGCCTGACCACCACCAGCATGATCAGGCACATGTCAGCCAAGCACCCGACTTTGTGGGAAGTACAACAGAGTCGAGGAGCAGTGCTTGCTGATGTCACTGCTACGTCTTCGCTTGTTGTGCATGCGAGCCAATCCCCTGTCCATGCTGCCCGCGAACAAGCCTCCTCCGGCCCTGCACCTGCAGTTGCCCACGCAGAAATAACACCATCATCAAGCACGTCCATGTCCCAGCGCAGCGTTCAGTTATCCATTCAGCAAACCTTTGAACGCAGGCGCAAATACACTGCCAACGCCCCACATGCCACACTTCTAAATGCTAACATTTCGCGACTGCTTGCGCTGGAAATGTTGCCTTTTAGGCTGGTTGAGACAGAAGCATTCTGCGACCTGATGGTGGCAGCTGTCCCACGTTACTCGGTCCCCAGCCGCCACTATTTCTCCCGGTGTGCCGTCCCCGCATTGCATAACCACGTGTCACAAAACATCACACATGCCCTGAACAACGCTGTTTCAGCCAAAGTCCACCTAACCACAGACACATCGACAAGTGCATGTGGGCAAGGCCACTACATCTCGTTGACGTCACACTGGGTTAATATTGTGGAAGCTGGGACCCAGTCTGAGCGAGGGACGGAACACGTCCTTCACACACCAAGTTTTGCAGGCCCTACCTCAGTCAGGGTTTCACCCACACTCTACAGCTCCGGAATGTCATGCTCCTCAGCCTCCTCCTCCTCCTGCGCATCCTCATCCACTTTACCCCCCACACCAGTCCCAAGCTGGAAGTGTCGCAGGCGGAGGAGGGGACGCTGCGCTCTCCCACTGCTCGGGTCCGGCTGCCGCTGCTCTACGGCTGCTGCTGCTCGGTGGCTCGAGCGATGGCCGGATCCCGGGGACTCGAGCGGCGCTCATCGCCCGTGAGTGAAAAGGGGTCGTTTGGGTTTTGGGGATATTGTCCGTGACGCCACCCACGGTTGTGGTGATTGTGTGGACACCACCGCTGCTCTGGACGGGGATCCCGGGAGCCTGTGACAGGGAGCAGCTTTGTTGTTATTTCTCCCCTCCGTGGGTAGGGGGATGGTTGTCCCGGGGCTCGGTGATGGGGTAGAGATGGATGACAGGCGGGTTTCGGGGCCTGATGAGGTGCAGGGTCGCAGGGGCAGCGCTGTGCCGCACGGCACGGAGGTACTCACTCAGCCCAATGATGATGACACAGTTCATGGTAAAACAAGTGGCTGGATGGACGGGTCCCTCGGACGGCTGCGGTTGTTCCTCCCTGCAGGTTAGTGATGACTGTCTCTCCCTGCACATAAGTTCAGTGTTGGTAGTGATGGTTTCCCACCGGTAACCCACTCCCCGACCTGGATATGGGCCGGAGGAGCCCCTTTTGCCCACAGGCGCTGGCCCTGGGAGACGGTTGCCCTTGGCGGTGGCGGTGTCTCCCCTTCACGGTTGGACGGTTGCCTTCTATCGGGACTTGGCTGTTTGGAAACCCTGAGGTCCCCTTCACTAACGGATTTGGCAAATTCACGGCGACACCAAGCCTTGCCGGGATCCGAAAGGCCCCTGCCAATGGTGCTGGCTTCTCTTTGTATACCGGTCCGGTACGGCCGAGTCACCACCCGTCCACGGTCCTTACGGCAGACTCCAATCGGCCTCCACTGCAGACGGTCACCACATCCTGCCAACCTTGCTGTCCTGTCCGGGCCACACACCCGGACCAACTTCAGGCTCTTTGCTGTCACTTTTCTCCTCTCTACTACTTTCCTCCTTCCACTTCCTTAGCTTAACTCTCACTGCCTGTGTTTTCCCTCCTCCTTGAAGGGTGGAGACCAACCGCCTGGCTCCACCCCCTGGTGTGGACAAGAGCCCCTGGGGAAGGCAACAAGGATTTTGTGTTTTGACTATGATATGCCTGCAGGGAGTGTGGGGTGTGTAAGTGTTGTGCTCTGTGGCCCCTGGTTTGTCCAGGGCGACACAGAAGCACTGCAGCACTGCCTCGGCGAAGCGGCAACAGGCTGTGCTGAAGCTAATCTGCATAGGTGACAAACCCCACAATGCAGAAGAGGCGTGGACAGCTCTGAAACAGCAGGCAGATTACTGGCTCACACCTCTGAACCTAAAGCCAGGAAAGGTTGTGTGTGACAATGGCCGGAACCTGGTGGCGGCTTTGAGGCGAGGCCAGCTGACACATGTTCCATGCGTGGCCCATGTGCTCAACCTCGTGGTTCAGCGGTTTCTAAAGTCATACCCAGAGCTGTCTGATCTGCTGGTAAACGTTCGCCGCCTGTCTGCACATTTTCGAAAGTCACCTACTGCTTCAGCCGGCCTTGCCGGCTTTCAGCGCCATTTGCATCTTCCGGCTCACAGACTGGTGTGTGATGTCCCCACGCGTTGGAATTCAACTCTGCACATGTTGGTCAGGATATGTGAGCAGAAGAGGGCAGTTGTTGAGTACCTGCATCACCTAAGCCGTCGGGAAATGGGTCAAACTCCACAAATAACACCTGAGGAGTGGAGATAGATGTCCGACCTATGTACCATCCGCCAAAACTTTGAGGACTCCACCAAGATGGTGAGCGGCGATGACGACATTATTAGCGTCACCATACCGCTTCTCTGCCTTCTAAAATGGTCTCTGCTCAAAAAACAACCATGATGCATTGCAGGCGGAGCGCGATGAGTTTGAGCAAGAAACAGTAGTGGGTGTGGGTGATAACACACAGCCCAGCCTCGTCTCATCACAACGTGCAGTGGAGGACTATGACGAGGAGGAGGATGAAGACATGGAGCAACTCTCTGGCCAAATTGAGGATATGACATGCAGTCATATCCTCGGTTCAGCGTGGCTGGCCAGAGGACAGGGTAGATGATGAGGAGGAGGAGGAGGAGGACAGCATGTTCAGTCATCGTGTTGGTCAGGATACTGAAGTGATGGCTGTTAAGAGTCTGGCACACATGGCTGACTTTATGGTAAGCTGCCTGTCTCGTGACCCTCGCGTTAAGAACATCTTGGCCGACAATCATTACTGGTTGGTAACACTGTTAGACCCACGCTAAAAGGAGAACTTTATGTCTCTTATTCCCGAGGCGGAGAGGTCAGGCAAAATGCAGCAGTTCCAGAAGGCCATAGTCACGGAAGTAGGCAAAGCATTCCCCTCACAAAACGCTAGCGGCATAGGTCAGTAATCAGTGGACAACCAAGGCGTACAGCCGAGAGGGGCACAAGTCCAATCCGCCAGAGGTAGGGGAACAGTCTTTAAGATGTGGGACAGTTTTCTCAGCCCCTCACATACCACAGCCCCTGAGGTGCGGGGTAGTGCCACAAGAAATCCTAAGTTTGCCCAGATGCTCAAGGAGTACCTTGCAGATCAAACAACTGTACTCCGACATTCCTCTGTGCCTTACAATTAATGGGTATCCAAGCTGGACACGTGGCATGAATTGCCTCTATACGCCTTGGAAGTCTTGGCCTGCCCTGCCGCTATCGTTTTGTCAGAGCGTGTTTTTAGTGCCGCAGGTGGAATCATTACAGATAAACGCACCCGCCTGTCAACTGAAAATGCTGACAGGCTGACTCTGATCAAGATGAACAAGGGTTGGATTGGGCCAGACTTCACCACACCACCAGCAAATGACAGCGGAATTTAAAGTTTGTAACGGGAATTTGCCATGTACCTCCACTCACCCATGGTAACACACTTCTGGACTTTGGCTAATCGCTGGACTGCTCCTCCTTCTCCTCATGCGCCATCATGATGACCGTTACAATAGTTAGGCCGTTGTTTCAGGTATACTCCCAGTGGTAAATTTTTTCGCCCATTCTTTTAGAATGGGCATTACAACGACAGGAGACCCGCTCCTTTGCAATGGGAACAATGTTTTGAGGCCCTCATGCACATCTCTATCCAGGGACAATATGGAGCCTGACGCTGCCACCGACAGGCACACACATGCGGTTTTTAAATGCAAGCACGGACGCAATAAGAATCTAACAGGTTTTTAGGAGCGACAATTACTGAGAAGTCTGACACTATCAGACACTGCTGACTGACGTGTATTATTCACTAGACTTGTGCGTTATATAATAGTTTGTGCAAAACGTGCACCTGTACGCTGCCACCGACAGGCACACACGTGCGGTTTTTAAATGCAAGCACGGACGCAATAAGAACCTAACAGGTTTTTAGGAGCGACAATTACTGAGAAGTCTGACACTATCAGACACTGCTGACTGACGTGTATTATTCACTAGACTTGTGCGTTATATAATAGTTTGTGCAAAATGTGCACCTGTACGCTGCCACCGACAGGCACACACGTGCGGTTTTTAAATGCAAGCACGGACGCACTAAGAGCCTAACAGGTTTTTAGGAGCGATAATTACTGAGAAGTCTGACACTATCTGGACTGTTTTAGACTGTGTACACCAGCCCCAGATATGATGAAGGCTGGTATACGGTCACCACTAGGAATGGCTATATACCCTGCCTGCCTGCCTGCCTGTATACTGCTACAATAGTCCTGACAAGGACTCTTCTGGTCACTAGCCTGTATTCCGACCTGGCTATACCCTGCCTGTATATAGCAACAATAGTCCTGAGAAGGACTCTGCTACTGTACTCCGACCTAGCTATTCCCTGCCTGCCTCTATACAACTTATTGTATGTCCTGAGAAGGACTTCTGGTCACACTGTTTGCAGCCCTGCTCCGGAACTAACTATAAAGGGCCGCAAACCTTTCCCTGAAGCAGCAACCCTCTCCCTGCACTGACTGTCTGGATGGCTGTGAGCAGAGCACAGCGCGCCCGCCGGTATAAAGGCTCGGTCACGCTGTGTCACTGCAATTCCACAACTAACAGGGCTGTGACATTGCAGTGGTCTGCCAGCCAATCCCTGCATGAGGGCTGGCTCTCAAAAGAGCGCCAACATGCAGGGATGAAGACCACGAGTACAGCACGAGTATCGCGAGATTACTCGGTCCCCGCCGAGTAGCCCGAGTACAGTGATACTCGTGCGCGTACCGAGTAGTAACAAGCATACTCGCTCATCACTACTTTGTACCTTTCTTGCTGAGTGAGTACACCCGTGCCATCCGGCACCGCGCCGCGCTGTCTCTGCAACCCTGCACCTCACTAACCCTGCCTCCCCGTCACAACATCACCGGGCCCCGGGACCACCGACACCTACCAACGGAGGAGGAAAACAACATTCCAGCTGCTCCTTACCATCGCTCCTGGGATCCCCGTCATAAGCAGCGGTGGTGCCTATCTTCACCACGACCCGTGGGTGGCGTCACGGACTAAATCCCCCAAACCAACCACCCCTTTCACTCACGGGTCAGGAGTGCCGCTCGAGTCCCCGGATCCGGCCCACCGCTCGAGCCACCGAGCAGCCGCAGCAGCGCCGGACCCGAGCGTTAGCGAGAGCGCAGCAGTGACGGCGTCCTCCCCTCCCGCGACAACTTGGCGTCACGAACAGTATTGAACCCATCTACTTACCAGTAGAAGTACACCTTGTGATCTCCGCTGGCGGTGTCCGGCCGAAAATTTTGAAGCACCGCCATCTTGGCGCGAAAAGCTCCCGCTCGAGCATCTTCTCCGAGCAAGGAAGGCGTGAAAGCGAAGACCCGCCCCCAAGAAACGGAAGTGCTGAAGAGTACCAAGGGGGCACGAGAGTGTGTTTGCCTGATGTAGCCGAGGCTATAAAAGCATGGACGCCAGGACTCTGCAAGCATTCGGTTCCAGGAACACGGCCAAACATGATGTCCCGTCCGTCCGGCACCGCGGAAATCCCCGAGCCCACGCCAGGAAGAGCGGTGTGGGTGGAATCCCGGACCGCACAGATGTGCTGCCGCCTTTAAGCCCAGGTCCGGTTCTTGATGGAGCGCTGGGTGGCTGAGATGGAGGACGTAGCGGCCGCCGTGCGGAGACGCGAGGTGGAGACAGAGTTGGAGGAGCGGGTAAGTGACCCACGCCCCTATGTCCGAGAAGGACCGGCCGCTGCGGCTGAGGGGCCCGGCCTGCGCCCACTCACCCTCCTGCTTCCCCCGCCATCCATACCGGCTGCTGTTGCCCCTCCGCTTGGTCCGCTACCCCCAACACCGGTAGCGGAAGCCAACCCGTCCGCCCTAGAGGACCGGCCAGGGGGCATTGTTCGGGAATGGCCTGTGTCCCTTGCGCTACCGTGGAAGGCCCCGCGGGAAGTAGCCGTCCACGACAAGGAGCCATCGGCCCCGGAAGTGGCCGCACCTGAAGCCGCCCCGGCTCCGGCAGTCCGCCTGGCCATGGAAGAACCGGACGCTGCTGGCCTGAAGGCTCAACCGGTGAGGTCAGCATACCCTGAGTTCCCCGCCTCGGCTGAGGCTGCACCGGGCCGCGACTGCAAAGCCGCAGTCCAGGCCATGTCACCGAAGGACCCCCATGAAAGAGAACCGGTAGTGGCCGGTGTGGGTGCGGTCCAGCGGGGACTGACCCGGGCGCAAGGGCCTGCCAACCCCCATACTGGGACAGGGAACCAAACTCGTTGGGCCGGGAGATCGCCGCTAGAGAGCAGCAGAGGGCCGAAGTTCTGGCAAGGGTGATCAGGGAGAAGGATGCACTCCGCCATGCCACCTTTTGGGTACGGGGCACGGTGTACGAGGGTCAAGTCCGGCAGTTCGACCAACGGAGGGAGTTTGGCTTCATCTATGAGCCGGGCCTGGAGGCCGAGGTATTCGTGGCCCGCAGCGATGTCAATTCGCACCTCCCCACGGGCCATCCGGGTCGTGACCTATTGCCGGGCGACCTAGTGACTTATACCCGCCACTGCAGAGAGAGGGGCTGGTTCGCCCTGGATGTAAAACAGAGGAAGAGCCGCAGTGAGCAGGCGCGGCTCCAGCCCCCTCCATCTCCACCAAGCTGTCCGGATGTGGAGCTAGAAGAGGTCCTGGAGGAGTATGACCTAAAGTAGTGGCAGCGGTCCGCCGTTGCAAGCAGTTGTCCCCCATTGGGACCCTCAGCAGTGTGAATGAATGACAGTAAAGCAAACCGGAGCTTTACCTGATTGACTGTGTGATTATTCCGGCCGTTGCCGGCAAGTTGTCCTCGGAGGGACCCTATGTGTTTACCACCTGCATGAGAGACTACTATGGACATGGCCGAGAACTGGCAGGCCACCCACGAACTTGTGGGCTTGTAAATAAGTTGAGGGGTGATATTCCGTTGGAGCCGCCTCTGGAGAGGCAGATTGGAGGAAGGGTCCGCAACAGAGCAGGCTGGGGCCCGGCCACCACCAGGACCGGTGGCCATCCTCCAGGGGTCAGGGTGCGAGTAACCATACCCGTTCCCGCTCGGGCAGCCTGAACCTGGACTGGGGTCAAGGGGTGCTGCCCACTTCTTAGGGGCAGCATCAGGGCTAGGTTGCTTGGGTGGGATAGCGGAAGACATCCGTCCGTCCGTCTGTTATTATTAAAAATGTTATATATGTGCAACGTTTAAGTGTCCTCACAAGAAATGATTATGTTTGAAATGTTTCCATGTTATTTATATCTTTTTACAGTTTTTGAAAAGAAAAATAAAACCGGTGATGGACGGGCAGCCTGCGGACGGCCTGCATTTCAACAAGGGGGAATGTGGCGCCCTGGCCTAGCCAGGTCGTCTCAGATAACATACAAACACCCCTCCACCCCCATTAGACAGGGACACCAGCCAAACAAAAACCCTTGTTGCCTTCCTCTAGTGTCTGATGTCCACACCAGGTGGGGCGGAGCCAAGCGGTTGGCCCCACCCACCGAGGAGTTCACAGGCCTGGAGGCGGGAAAAGTGACAGTAGTTTAGTGTTGGAGTTTGAGGAGTGAGGAGCAAGCACTTGGGTGTCTGGGTTTGTGGCCCAGGCACTGACAGCAAGGTTGGCAGACGGTGGTGGCCGTCTGCAGGAGTGGTGGAGCAACGCATAACCGTAGGACCGGGGTCGGGCGACGGGCCGCCGGTACCGACCGGGGAGCGAAATGAAGCCAGCACACACAGGCAGAGCCATCGGACCCCGACCAGGCTTGGAGCCGCCGTCAATAGTCAGATCCGAATGTGACTGGTACCCCAGGGGTTTCACAACAGAAAAAGTCCACACCGTGACGGTATACCCATACACCGGGGAGCGGACTACCATTGGGAATCCATAGTAGTCAGAAGGAGAATATCAAGGTGCAGGGAAAGACAGCCACCATCACCTGTCCGGGGAGAAACACTGCAGCCGGCTGCGGGACCTGTCCATCCAGCCGTTTGGTTTACTGAGGACTTTGTACCTTTCTTGCTGAGTGAGTACACCCGTGCCATCCGGCACTGCGCCGCGCTGTCCCTGCAACCCTGCACCTCACTAACCCTGCCTCCCTGTCACAACATCACCGGGCCCTGGGACCACCGACCCCTACCCACGGAGGGGGAAAACAACATCCCAGCTGCTCCTTACCATCGCTCCCGGGATCCCCGTCATCAGCAGCGGTGGTGCCTATCTTCACCACGACCCGTGGGTGGCGTCACGGACTAAATCCCCCAAACCAACCACCCCTTTCACTCACGGGTGAGGAGCACCGCTCAAGTCCCCAGATCCGGCCCACTGCTCGAGCCACCGAGCAGCCGCAGCAGTGCCGGATCCGAGCGTTAGCGAGAGCGCAGCAGCGACGGCGTCATCCCCACCCGCGCCAATAGCATCATCTGATCGTATAAGTCCAGCGGTGAGGCCGGCATTTTACCGCCCAGCCGGTTTAAATGATGAGCTGGTGCTGTCAGGTGACCGCATCAGCTGATTACCGGTGGGTCCTGGAGCGATCGGACAGGAGTCTGCACAGAGGTGTATAGCTTTTTTTTCTATTGATGCATCTGCTGATTGTATATATGGCTTTTAAACAATCAGCAGATGTGTCATGTGATTCCAGTCCTTAAACCTGACACATCATCTGATTGGTTTGCCTTCTTTCCGGCAAACCGATCAGATGATATTGGATCCGAATTGGACATCGCAGGACCCTCGACCCAGGACTATGGCGGGGGGGGGAGTTTAGTTTATAAAGATGAAGTCATTGATTGTGTTGTGTTTTATTTCTAATAAAATATTTTTCTCTGTGCTGTGTTTTTTGCGGACTGCAATTAGCAGCAGGGGGGCCCAGAAAGCTTGGGCCAACCTGTGCTGTGGATTCCAATCCCAAGCTGCCTAATTGTACCTGGCTGGACACAAAAATTGGGCGAAGCTCACATCGTTTTTGTTTTTTTAATTATTTCATGAAATTTATGAAATAATTAAAAAAAAAAAAAGGGCTTCCCTATATTTTTGGTTCCCAGTTGGGTACAAATAGGCAGCTGGGGGTTGGGGGCAGCCCATACCTGCCTTCTGTACCTGGCTGGTATACAAAAATATGGCAAAGCACATGTCGACTTTTGTTTTTTTTGTTTTTTTTTTTAAATCATTAACAAATAAAAGAAAAAAACCCAAACACATAACCCTAACCCAAGGGTTAGGGGTAAAAAAAATGTGTAGGCTACCGCTGCATTTTCTATTGCTAGCTAAGTGTAACCCAAGCAGATTCTGGCTGCTAACGCCCACTGCTTGGTGTTATCTTCACTGGCAATGGAAGACCTTTTTTAAGTTTTTTTCCAAAAAACGAAAAAAAAAAAAAAGACCTGGGCTTTGCCATATTTTTGTATGCTAGCCAGGTACAGCAGGCAGGTACAGGCCTATTTGTACCCATCTGGGAACCAAAAATATAAGGAAGCCCTTGAATTTCATTAAACAAAAAATGACGTGGGTTTCACCCAATTATTGTGTCCAGCCAGGTACAACTAGGCAGCTGGGGATTGGGATCCTCAGCGCAGGTTGGCCCAAGCTTTCTGGAACCCCCCCCCTGGCTGTAAATTGCAGTCCGCAGCTGCCCCAGAAAATGGTGCTTTCATAGAAGAGCCATCTTTTGGCATTGTTCCAACTCTTTCAGCGGCCCTGATGCCGGGTGGCATGCTGGGTAATACCAGGGGTTAATACCAGCTGTTATGATTCAGGGAGTGGGGAGGATCAAACAATGCGGAATCCCAAAAGGTAACAGAGTGGCTGGATACTTAACGGACTGCAGACCTAATCCTGACACACAACTAACAGTAGCCATGGGGCGTGCCTACGATGACCTGGACGCCTCGACAAAGCCGAAGAACTAAATAATCTCAAAGATAGAAATATAAGAAAGCTAATCTGCCTCAGAGTAGTCCCCAAAGATAAATAGATAAACCCCCCCCTACATGTAAAGGCTATGGTGATATAGAAAAACACAATACAAAGGAAAGGACAGATTTCAGCAAAGGTGAGGCCCAAATTATCTTTATAGAAAAGGATAGGAAAGAGCAACTGTCTGTAGCCGTAAAAAACCCTAATAAATACCAGCACTATTGATATGGAAAAATCCTGAGGTTACTAAACCTCTCCCCCACTGTATCACCACTCAGATGTTACTGGGATCAAAGAAAACACTAATACAGACAAGGGACTGAATAATACCAAGCATGGCAAAACACAAATCTTGCAGAATCATGGAGCTAAGTATACAGACACTCCCAGCAGGGAATGATCCATTTCACCACAACTCCACACAGACACATTAGGAATCATGCATAGTATCAAGGCAGAACAACAACAAAAGGTGGTAAACAAATAACAGAGGTACAAGACCACTTATCTGAGGGAAGTTCTGGAAGTGAGCAGAGCTGGTTGCAGAATGTCTTGGACACATAGGAGCAATTGACCACCGGCAAGTAACAAGAGAAAGCTACTAAGATAAATAGCCCAGTATGACCCTGATTGCCAGTCCTCTGTAGGTGTGTCGCTTCCATTCCACACATCCGCTGCACTGCCAACACTGACCACAAGATGGAGCTCTGAACTGGAAAACGTATTCACAACAACCAGCTTTGATTTACCAGCTGGTATTAAGCCTGAGATTCCTAATGTCAGCCCAAGTTTGACCCGGCCATTAAGAATCTCCAATAAAGGGTTAAAAAAAGACACCACATAGAAGAAAAATACTTTATTATAAATAAATACACAGACACACTTAGGGACTCCATCTTTAATACTCCTCACACCTCCACGATCCTGGGCTTCTTTCTTCTGTTTTCTTCAACCCATACAGCTCTGCTATATCACAAAACATGGGGGGGGGAGGAAGAACGCTGCTGCACCCCGTGCTCTATAATCACTCAATGAGTGAGCGCAGACTGCGTGTTGGTAGGCGGTGACATCACCGCTGCCACCGTTGCCTTAGTAGCGAGCGGGTTACTATAGCAACGGTGATCTCCGATCAGCTGAATCCCGGCGCCGCTATTCAGCGGCTCTTGCATAAGCCATTGAATAGCAGATCCAGTAAACAAGGAGTTAACTCCTGCGGCTCCTGCAGGAGCCAATGCATAGCGGCCCCAGTAATCAGGTGATTGGAGATCACCGATGCTATAGTAACCTGCTCGGTAGGTTACTATGGCAATGGTGGCAGCGGTGATGTTAAGTCTCCTAGTACCTACACTATGTAAGACACACACTAAAGCGGGCTTTACACGCTACGACATCGCTAATGCGGAGTCGTTGGGGTCACGGAATTCGTGACGCACATCCGGCCGCATTAGCGATGCCGTTGCGTGTGACATCGATTAGCGATTTTGCATCGTTGCAAAACAGTGAAAAATTGCTAATCGGCGACACGGGGGTCCATTCCCAATTATCGTTACTTCAGCAGTAACGAGGTTGTTCCTCGTTCCTGCGGCAGCACACATCGCTGCGTGTGACGCCGCAGGAGCGAGGAAGCTCTCCCTACCTGCCTCCCGGCCGCTATGTGGGAGGAAGGAGGTGGGCGGGATGTTACGTCCCGCTCATCTCCGCCCCTCCGCTGCGATTGGGCGGCGGTTCAGTGACGTTTCAGTGACGTCGCTGTGACGCCGCATGGACCGCCCCCTTAGAAAGGAGGCGGTTCGCCCGTCACAGCGACGTCGCCGGACAGGTAAGTATGTGTGACGGCTCTGGGCGATGTTGTGCGGCACGGGCAGCGATATGCCCGTGTCGCGCAACAGATGGGGGCGGGTACCCACACTAGCGATATCGGGACCGATATCGCAGTGTGTAAAGTAGCCTTAAGTCTGTCCCTGGCTCAGCAGCACCTCCCCATACACTAGCTGACTGTGGATCACACTGCCGAGCACAGCGCCGTCAGGTGTCATATAGAGCTGATGATGCTGTAGGACCAGCCAATCACTGTAATGCCACAGCCATGTTGGTTGTGGTATTACAGTGTGTGACAGCCAATCCCTGCATGTGGGCTGACTCTGTAAACAGCGCCAACATACAGGGAGGCGGAGCCGAGCATCTGCCTGAGCATCTCGTCGGTACTCGGAGCTTGGTGAGCATCGAGTAGCGGCCAGCATGCTCGCTCATCCATCCCTATTTACAATCAATTATTTACATAATAGAATAGGTTAAATTGACATATTGACAATTGGGTTTAGGCTACAGTTTGGGCAGTTTGGGCAGTTTGAAAGGTTCGCCATGACTGGTATAACTTGTCTCGCAAAATGAAGCCTGCATTTGGTTTTATTGCTGAAAAAAAATAAACTTGGACTGATCTTCCCCTATCTGAGATAGCGTCTTAAGTGAGCGGTGTACACACTAGATAGATTTTTTTTTTGTTTAAATGTTCTGTATTTTGCTGCGCTGTGGAGAGAGCAGTAAAAGTCGCTCATACTGCAGCAGCTGGCAGGAGGGAAAGTAAGGCATTCACTTCTAATCTCAGTTAAAAAAAGAAACATTGATTTCTTCTATTACAATTTTCATTATTTCATCAAATGCTAGTCACCTGTGGCGAGGTGCAGAGTGCCCACAATATAATCATTCCCTTTGCCTCCATGATGTATAATACCAAAATAGCAGGCTTAAATTCACAGATATTTATCAAATCTACATAAAAACGACTGCCTACAATTTTTGTAATGTTAGCTCTGCCTGTTGTCAGCAATCTTTTGGTCGCATGTGAGGTACAGAGTATCAATAGCAGATGTTTAATTTTTTTCTTTTAGTTCAGAAATTGGCATTTAAAGTACACACAAAGATTTTTAAATCTAATGATATGTACAAAGCCAACAAATAGGTTTGTATAACACGTTTGTTTTAGGACTGGTAACCCTGAATCTACAGTATATTTATGAAGCTCCGTAGGATGCTTCATTAAGCCAAATTTACATCAGCAATTTTTTTTCCAGAGTTTGGCTCTTGTTTTACGGCTACGTGTACCAGTCTCTTGGAGCAATGTGGTGCACATTTATATCAGTGCTGGAGTCACCAGTATATACTATTTAGGACAAGTTCTCACTGAGATTTTTCAGCAATTCAAAAACCAAGAGTTTTCTAAATCCTACATTGTTTTAATTATCATTTAAGCAATTTTTTTTTTAATTCTTTAACATTTTAGAATACAACATAGATGGGCAGGGAACCATCATGACACTTTCTTACAAATTATGACAATGTGGATTCAGAAAAAACATTAAGGGTAAGTTCACACAGTGCATTTTTCGTGGCATTTTTGCGCGTTTTTCAGGTGCATTTTTGGCCTCAAAACTGCATGACTTTGCTTCCCCAGCAAAGTCTATGAGTTTTAATTTTTGCTGTCCGCACACAACTTTTTTTTTAAGCTGTGTTTTTGAGCTTAAAAAAAAAATGGACATGTCAACTCTTTCCTGCGTTTTTCTGCGTTTTCCCCCCATGTAATGCATTGGAAAAACGCAGTAAAACGCAGAGATAAAAAACACAGCAAAACGCAGTCAAAAACGCACCAAATCGCGGTAAAAACGCATACGTTTTTTGTCGCTTTTTTTGCCGCGGGTGCGTTTTTGTGCGTTTTTAGCGGCCAAAAACGCACACAAACGCAGCGTCAGAAAACGCAGCGTGTCCACATAGCCTAAGTATATTAACAACTTTAACACTGTCAGGTGTCATTTAAGCAATTTATATACCTTTGATAACTTTGTGTTGTATTAGGTGTGTGTTATTTTACTTTGTATTACTTTGTGTTGCTACATTGTTGGCTGATTTTAGCTAGTTGTTATCTTTGTTTAAACCAATATAGCAGTGTCTATAGTTTATGGTCTTTTTGTTGTGAAACCTGTATGCTTTTGGATAAGTACTGAGCCATACCCATTCTTTTGTGGATGTAAGAAATACTTGTCTCTTGGGGGTCTAACTCCAGATAAGAATCCTGATACAAAACATTGGCTGTGTGTTCTTGTGACGCCCCTGGACTAGTCAGGTTGTCACAAGGTACTGCATGCTCTTTACTCTTAGTGCAGGACACAACCCCCCATGGTTCTGGGTTCCCATCTGCAGTACTGCCTCCACCAGCATCTACAAATCCTAGTGACACTTCGCACCACATCCTGTCAGGCACACCAGTGGGCTGCTAAGCTGGAATAAGGCCACCCACCTATGGGTCAGGCAGGGAGGTGGGAGGTGACAAGTCAGTTCAGTGGTAGCCCTCGAGCTGTGAGGAGCTCGAGGAAGCTAGGAGTTGGAGATCCCAGGGGAAAAGCAGCCTAGGTCGCAGACGGTGGTTTGGACCCAGAGGAGTTGGAGACCCGGTCGCGGGAGATTGGGACTGGGTGCCTGGCTAGTCTTGGAGGACAGCCAGCAGACACAGTTCAATAGCCGGGCTGGGACCGAAGGCACATCAGGATACATGGACCCTAGGTCAGGGAGAAGCTTCAAGCAACCCTGCAATTAATCTGCGGAGGACAGGGCCTATATGGACTGTTCCCATGAAGCTCAGAGATCGGTGGCACTAGCGCAACGAGAAGGATAGGGCTTTCCAAGCAAAGCAGCCCACTGAAATCCCAAGCATGAGCTCCTGAAAGCAAGCTCCTCTGCTACTCTTAGTAGGGAGCGGGGCCCAGAAAGCTCCAAGCTGATGGGCCACCTGAACACTATTAAATTTTGTACCAGGAGGGAGGCCACAGACCACCAGGCAGTGCTGCAGGGGACGGGACTCGGACGAGCTCCCCCAAGAGGGCAGCGGCATCCAGAGACTTGGTTTACCACGTTGTCAGCGTCTGCTTCTGTGCTGAGTGAGTACCTGATTAACCCCTGCAACCAGCTATCCTGTGCTCCCCTTGCACCCCATTCCATGATCCAGAGTCCTGGGGCCTTCCCCTACTCGTGGAGGGTAACATCATCTGGCTGCCCCACTCCATCACCCCGGGTACTCCCAACGGCAACGGCGGTACTCCCCGTTACCGCACACCACGGGTGGCGTCACAAACTATCTAACTCCCCCTGTAAATAACCCCCTTTTTACATTTAAGAGTGGCTCCAAGCCCCCGGGTCCGGAGACACTCGAGCCATGAGTAATCACTCCCCGGATCCGAGCGGTTCGCCCGCTGCAGGGGCGGCACATTCTTGTCTCAGATTGAGACCCATTGCATCTCACCCAAAATTATCTCTCCTAGGAAAGTAGTTTCCATGACAATGGTAAAATGAATGAGTGTAAGGAGGAATCCAGTGCACCTTCCACACACTGTAGATACTCGCTATGTTACATTGTCGACATCTGTATTTAACCCCTTTCTGACCAAGGACTTACCAGTACATCCTATTTTTAGGTCACTTAATGACCAAGGCCAAACCAGTACATCCTAGCATTCATGGGGGCACAGGGCGCTGTGTTCTCAAGCTGGCGGCCGGGGACTAAGCTTACCCGACAGCCGAGCATATGCCCTCACAGCCAGGGACAGCTCCTCCACTGTCCCTGGCTGTTTATCCCCCTAATTGCTGTGATCACGCTCCCTCTCCACTCTGATCGGGATGCCAGGATGTAATTGTGAGGGCCCTATTGTTGTTACAGTGACCCAAGGTTGACATTACGACCTTCAGGTCACCTGACTGTGGAGAGCCTGTGTGATCATGCCTGTAGCATGATCACATAGGCTTTCCCTGTGCAGCTCTGACAGCTGTCAAGTCCTGTAGTGATCGACCACTGCAAAAAATTGCAGCTGCGATCAGAGCACTGTAGGATGTAGTCCCATTAAAGGACTAAGTGCTATAGTAAAAAAAAAGTAAAGTAAAGGTAAAAATATTAAAAAGAATCAAAAATTAACCAAAAGTAAAAACAAAATCCAATAAATACTTATTACTTACTATGTTCTCAATCAATCCAAAAGACTCATAAATATCAAAGCTTAATATTTTTGGAAGTTGAAGTGGGGTATTTTTTAGATTTGGCTATCTTAGGCTAAGGACACACATCCGGCTTTTCTCCCGTTTGTCGGATCCGGCGTGTTCACGTACACTGTGTACAGTACAGTGGCTGCGCGACAAGCTCCGGTCATGTGCTGTCATGTAACCGGAGCATGTAACCAGGAAGTTGCAGCGCAGCCACTGTACTGTATACACTGTACGGGAGTGCGCCGGATTCGAAAAACGGGAGAAAAGCTGGATGTGTGTCCTTAGCCTTAGGACTATATCTGTTTGTGCAGGTAACTATTACTGTGCAGAATTATTAGGCAACTTAATAAAAACCAAATATATTCCCATCTCACTTGTTTATATTCACCAGGTAAACCAATATAACTGCACAAAACTTAGAAATAAACATTTCTGACATGCAAAAACAAAACCCCAAAAATTAGTGACCAATATAGCCACCTTTCTTTATGATGACACTCAACAGCCTACCATCCATAGATTCTATCAGTTACTTGATCTGTTTACGATCAACATTGCATGCAGCAGCCACCACAGCCTCCAGACACTGTCTTATGTTTCTTGTTCAAAGGCGGTCATTTTTCAGCCTTCCTTACCTTGGCCATGTCCCTGAGTATGGAACACCTTGTGCTTTTTGATACTCCGGTAATGTTGCAGGTCTGAAATATGGCCAAACTGGTGGCAAATGGCATCTTGGCAGCTTCATGCTTGATTTTCTGATAAACCCTTTCTGCAGAGTGGCTGCTATATAATCTTTCATGGCCTGATGCTCTGGATGAGAAGATTATAAATTTGACTTTTGGGGAGTCGGGAATTGGGGACCAAATCTAAGGGGCAATCATAATCTCTGTGCGGAGGTAATTTTTCAGATTCTAATACAGAAAACACATCAGCAAAGTCCCTGAATGCATGAGGTATGAAGACAGGTTCAACTCTAGTCAGGTTAATAGATAAAAACATATATGTGTCCTGACACTCAGGGCTCCAGCATACAATCTCACCCTGGTGCCAGTCTATGACTGGGTTATGTTTGCGCAGCCATGGCATACCCAGTCAATACCACTGCTGATGTCAGGTTCTCAAGAACAAAAAATGAAACACATTCTACATGCAATGCTCCAACAAGCATGGAAACCTGCCGAGTTAGGCCGGTTTCACACATCCGGCTTTTTGCCGTTTTGCCGGATGCGACGCTCTCCCGTACAGTTAATACAGTACAATGACAGCGCTGTAACTTCCGGGTCACATGCGCCGGTCACATGACAGCATGTGACCGGCGCTTGTTGCGCTGTCATTGTACTGTATTAACTGTACGGGAGAGCGCCGCATCCGGCAAAACGGCAAAAAGCCGGATGTGTGAAACCGGCCTTACAAAATTAACCACACCCTGGGTGAGAGGAGTACTATCAATGGCAGAGATTCTAATAGGAGCATTCAGTCTTAGCAAAGGCAAATCCAGCTCTTTTGCTACACTAGAGTCTATGAAATTAGCTGCAGAGCCACAATCAACAAAGGACTGCAGCCGCATAGCTTTTCCCAGGTGAGACAATTGGACAGGTAACATTAACTTTATAGTGTCCACAGGGAGTACCTGGGCACCTGAGTGAGTATCCTGGGGCCCACTCAGGTGCTGTTGTTCTGGTAGCAATTGTCTCTGAGATCTAGGCTTTCAATGAGGGGCTTCACAACGTGATCTGCTCACATGAAGTCGATGGGACTCTGGACACAATGATGGAGGTGCTGCAGGAGCTTGAACCTTGGCAGATTCAAGATTTTGCACTTGCTGTACAAGTCCTTGGACAAGGCCAGACAGGGTAAGCACCTGATTTATCACAGTTTGGCGGGAATACATTTTTTTTTTCTCAGCTTAATGGGCCAGATATAATGTAACAGCTGCCTGGAATCACAGACTCAGACTGGCTGTGATGGACAGGCTAGAGGAAAGGCACTCACAAAGCAGGAGCCCAAGAACCTGAAACCCTTTAACCCCTGTACAGGGATTTGGAATTACAAAGGGCCTGAGACATCACTACCTGTGGTAGGCTGCAGTCGATGAGAGTAGTAGCCAGGCAGAGTCAAAATGGGAAATGCAAAACGGACAGAATCAGGCAGGCAAAGACGTAATCATAAATCAAAGCAGAGGTCAAATCTGGATCGGGCAGCGAGGTGCAAATACGGCAGACAGGAGAGTAGTCAGAGAGGATGCCAGGGTCAAAGCAGGAATCAATAATCAGAGTAGGAAAAACCAGAGTCTAGCAGGTATACAATCTATATCTAGCAATGGCTGGCAGACAGAAGGGGGGATAAATGTGGTGTCTTCCCATTGGCTGTAGCTGAAAAGTGGCAACCTCAGCTGGAAGACACACGCCACCTACACTCAGCCATTTGTACTGCAGGCATCAGGAAAACCCAGCCTAGTGGATGAGCGGAGCCTGTGCCCACCAAAGCCACTGGCACCGACTTCTCCCCCATCACCAGCACAGTCCACAGCGGGAATATGGCGGCACCTGGTGACTGAAGTAGAAGTCGCAGGAGCGGACTCTGGTGAGGATGTGACAAATTCCTTGAGCAGTCCAGTTTCCAACATGGGATCACTTGTGGGGGAGCTCCACAGTTTAGGCACCTCAGGGGGGGCTCCAAACGTGACATGGTGTAACACTAATGATTCCAGCTAATATCGCTTTCAAAAATTCAAATGGTGCTCCTTCTTTTCCGAGCCCTGCGGTGTGTCCAAACAGTTGATTTCCACACATATGAGATATCAGCGTACTCAAGAGAAATTGCAAACGTTTTATGGCTAAAGTAACATTTTTGTGTAGAATGTAAAATTTTCATTTTTTCCTTACCCGTTGCTTTAGTTCCTGTGAAGCAGCCAAAGGGTTAATAAACTTCTTGGATGTGGTTTGAGCAGTGTGAGGGGTGCAGTTTTTAGATTGGTGTCATTTTGGGGTATTTTCTGTCACCCCGGCCTCTCAAAGTCACTTCATATGATGTGGTCCCTAAAAAAATGGTTTTGTAAATTTTGCTGATAAACTTTGACCCCTTCTAACTTTTTAACAAAAAAAATTATGTTTCAAAAATTGCTCTGATGTAAAGTAGACATGTTTGAAAAGTTATTCAGTAACTTTTTTGTGTGACATAACTCTCTGATTTATGGGCATAAAATTTAAAAGTTTGAAAATTGCGAAATTTTCAAAATTTTCGCCAAATTTCTGACGTTTTAACAATTAAATGCAAAAGATATCGTCCTAATTTTACCACTACATTGAAGTACAATATGTCACGAAAAAACATTGTCAGAATCACCGGGATCCGTTAAAGCAGAGTTAT
The DNA here is from genome assembly GCF_048569485.1 of Anomaloglossus baeobatrachus. Taxonomy (NCBI): domain Eukaryota; kingdom Metazoa; phylum Chordata; class Amphibia; order Anura; family Aromobatidae; genus Anomaloglossus; species Anomaloglossus baeobatrachus. The sequence continues at coordinate 287,150,634 of NC_134353.1, read as the reverse complement.
AACCTGTCAAAGTGACACTGATCAGAATTGCAAAAAAGGGCCCGGTCATCAAGGTGAAAATGGGCTCGGGGATAAAGGAGTTGGCAGCATCTTTCTTTTACCATTTAGGCCTTGTTTACACTGATATTATTCAGCAATCCGAAAACCAAGCATTTTAAAGTTCATTTTAATCAACAGATCTTAGAATTATAATAATTTCCACAATTGGATGTGTGGAGGGCCGGCCTTAACCTGAATGGTGCCCTGTGCAAAACTGCCCTTTGGTGCCCCCTCTACTGATTTTTTTACCCAGTTTCCCAGGAAACAAACGAGGACAGGATACCATCTTTTTTTATATCCTAAGAAAATTGATCTCTTCAAATGTAAAATAAATTACTCCACATGTCATTAGCAGTATCCACTGTGGACCCCTCCACACAGCAGTGGATACTGCTAATGACAGACTGCAAACCACAGAGACTCTTAATAGCATTACTACAACTGCCCATGGCAGAAATAACAGGCTGCAGATCCCAGTCACCTATCTGCTAGCATTCCAAATACTGCCTTCATCTCAGGTGCTAGTTACTGATGAAGGCCATGTTCGGGCCGCAACGTCTTGACTTGACTATACTGAGTATGAAATAATAAAAAATCATAATTTTACTGAATTCAGGAGTGCCTTGTATATATTACTACTGTATATGGTCTGGAAACCTACCTGAGCACCCTGGTAACTAGAAGTTCGGTAGAAGTGCCTTATCCTTTTGAACTGTCTATTCCAGAAAATAAAGCATTTCCCTTAGAAAATTAATAATACACCCCCTACACCTCCTCTCTCCATAATATGCTCTCTACACCACCCCTTTCCATAATCTCTCTCCCACACTGCCCCTATTTGTCATATTCCCACACACACTGCCCCTCAGTGTACCCCCACACAATATCCTTGTGTATAATATCCCCATACACTGCCCCTCTGTAAGATATCTCACACACACACTGCTCCTCTGTATATTACCTCTCCCACACACACTGCTCCTCTGTATAATATCCCCCCACACTGCTCCTCTGTATAATATCCCCCCACACACTGCACCTCAGTACAATATCCCCCCACACACTGCAGCTCAGTATAATATCCCCCCACACACTGTCCTCAGTATAATATCCCCCCACACACTGCTTCTCTGTATAATATACCCCCACACACTGCTTCTCTGTATAATATCCCCCACACACAATGCCCCTCTGCATAATACCCCCCCACACACTGGTCTTCTGTATAATATCCCCCCACACACTGCTCCTCTGTATAATATCCTCCCACACACTGCTCCTCTGTATAATATCCTCCCACACACTGCTCCTCTGTATAATATCCTCCCACACACTGCTCCTCTGTATAATATCTCCCCACAAACACTGCTCCTCAATATATCCCCTCCACACACTGCTCCTCTGTATAATGACCCCACACGTACACTGCTCATCTGAAAATACCAACACACACTGCACATTTGTATAATATCCCACACACTGCTCCTCTGTGTAGCATCCTCCACACACACTGCCCCTTTGTATATCCTCCACACACTGCATCTCTGTATAATATACACACACACAATGACCCTCTGTGTAATATCACTCATAGAACAAGAAAGAACAGTACTGTACAACGACTCAGTTGCAAAAAACACTTCAATTTTATTTATATAGGAAAAAGTTTCTTCATACAAATAGCAAAAAGCGATAAAAAATAGAGACAGATGGTTTATGCCACCAGGTGGCGCTCTCACCACAACATACGGCAGGTAAAAGTACGCATGCAAAGATAATGTTAGCAAGTACACAGCCTAGGGCTCACCTAAAGAGATGTGGCCCATGGTAGGATACAATACAAAGATAGTAGTGCAAAAAACCGCTGATCCAAGATACCAGAGAATCAATATGCCTAATGGCTAGAAATATATCCCTCGATCAGCAGTAGTACTGTTACCATACCTGGAGATGTGGTGGGAACCCTAAACCCCGACCTATAGGTTTCGTTAATAGTTCTTCTTCCGGGGGTGGTCTCTAGGTAAAACAGTAACCCTTTTAAATAAAAACTCACCAATCACAACCCATAAAAGGTCCACCACTTGGGTAGTGAGATATATAGTATAGTCCCCTGATGGAAGTAACCAAAACCCTGATTGGGGGATAATCGCAACCTCCCATCCATACGTCATAACGAGGGATGCTAGACCGGAAACGGAAGTGACGCGCCAAGCACGTCACTCCCATCATGCCCCACGCGTCGCGCATGCTACACCGGAAGTGGAAGTGACGCGCTAAACACGTCACCCCCATCATGCCTCCCGCGCCACCCCAGTTTTTTATTCTTGTGAGCGACATGTATACGTTTTGATGGCAGTAATACAACCTCTATTGCCTCTTGTTCTGTGATCTGGCATCAAGTGGCGTATGATTATAGTGACTATATATTTTGGTACGCTTGTAGACATAGGGTTACTATTCCTGGACACGCATGCCCCACTCAGACCTGTTGGCCGCATACCCATGATTTATGTGTTCTTATAGTGGTGAGGTGATGTTAACATCACCTCATTTTTGGTCCAGTATGGGTGGATTTAACATTAATATGTAGCAGCCTCACATCCCATCCCCCCTCCCCCTTTTCTTTTCCGGGTACGAATGTCCATCCTGTAATTAGATGTACACGGTTTGGTGGATGTGACGTGATGGTCGCGTCACCTCCATTCCCTGGTGTATCTGGGGTGGCGCGATGGTCGCGTCACTGCCACTTCCGGTCTAGCGTTGGTGTGAGGACGCGTGAGGTATGATGGGAGTGACGTGCTGAGCGCGTCACTTCCGTTTCCGGTGCAGCATGCGGATGCGGGAGGCATGATGGGGGTGACGTGTTTAGCGCGTCACTTCCACTTCCGGTGTAGCATGCGCGACGCGTGGGGCATGATGGGAGTGACGTGCTTGGCGCGTCACTTCCGTTTCCGGTCTAGCATCCCTCGTTATGACGTATGGATGGGAGGTTGCGATTATCCCCCAATCAGGGTTTTGGTTACTTCCATCAGGGGACTATACTATATATCTCACTACCCAAGTGGTGGACCTTTTATGGGTTGTGATTGGTGAGTTTTTATTTAAAAGGGTTACTGTTTTACCTAGAGACCACCCCCGGAAGAAGAACTATTAACGAAACCTATAGGTCGGGGTTTAGGGTTCCCACCACATCTCCAGGTATGGTAACAGTACTACTGCTGATCGAGGGATATATTTCTAGCCATTAGGCATATTGATTCTCTGGTATCTTGGATCAGCGGTTTTTTGCACTACTATCTTTGTATTGTATCCTACCATGGGCCACATCTCTTTAGGTGAGCCCTAGGCTGTGTACTTGCTAACATTATCTTTGCATGCGTACTTTTACCTGCCGTATGTTGTGGTGAGAGCGCCACCTGGTGGCATAAACCATCTGTCTCTATTTTTTATCGCTTTTTGCTATTTGTATGAAGAAACTTTTTCCTATATAAATAAAATTGAAGTGTTTTTTGCAACTGAGTCGTTGTACAGTACTGTTCTTTCTTGTTCTATCAATTATCTGTATATGGCTCTATCCATATTCAAAAGATGGCACGGGATTGGTCGTGTCTTTTGGTATCTTGTATTTGTAATATCACTCATGTACGCTGCCCCTTTGTACACTATCCCCCGCACAAGCTGCCCCTCTTTATATATTTCCTCACACACACACACACAATGCTCCTCTGTATATCACCCAACACACAACCCCTCTGTATACTATCCCCCCACACATATTGTCTCTCTGTATAATATCCTCCTGGTATATACGTCCAAGTCCTGGTATATATGTTTGCATCCTGGGCCCTTCCTGGTATGCATGTCCCCATCCTGGTTTATTTGTCCCTATCCTGGTATATATGTCCAATCCTGGGCACCTCCTGGTATGTATATCCCACTCCTGGGCACATTCTGGTATATATGTCCCCATCCTTGTTTCTGTCCCCTTCTTGGTATATATGTCCTTTTCCTGGTATATGTTCCCATCCTGGTTTATTTGTCCCTTCCCAGCAAATATATATATATATATATATATATATATATATATATATATATATATCTCCACATCCTAGGCTCCTCCTGATGTATATATATTCCCCTCCTGGGCACATTCTGGTATATATGTCCCCATCCTTATTTTTGTCCCCTTCCTGGTATATATCTCCTCTTTCTTTTGTATATGTGCCTTTCCTGGCTCTCTCCTCGTATATTTGTCTACCACAAAAAGAAAAAAACAAACATTTTACTCACCCTCCCCGGCTCCCACATCCTGCAGCGTCCTCTCTGAGCATCAATGCATTTCAGCTGGATGTGTGCCCTCAACACATCCAGCTAAAGCAAGGCAGGGGCTGCAGTCAGTGGGTGCCCCCACAACCCGGGGCTGGAACAGCGTCCGCCCCACCTCCTGCGGCTGGAGTCAGCGGCCCCCACCCTGCCCCCCGCGTCTATAGTCAGCGACCCCCACCACCAGCGGCTGTAGTCAGCGTCCAAACTCACCCCCTGCGGCTGTAGTCAGCAGCCCCCCCACCACCCACGGCTGTAGTCAATGACCCCCCCACCACCGGCGGCTGTGGTCAGCGGTCCCTCCCTACCCCCCTTGGCTGTAGTTAGCGGCCCCTCCCCACCACCCGTGGCTGTAGTCAGTGGCCCCCCATGCCCCCTGCGGCTGTAGTCAGCAACCCTTCCTACCACCCGCGGCTGTAGTCAGCGCCCCCCCGCCCCCCTTGGCTGTAGTCAGCGGCCCCTACCCGCCCCCCTTGGCTGGAGTCAGCGGCCCCTCCCTGCCCCCCTTGGCTGTAGTCAGTGGCCCCCCACCACCCACGGCTGTAGTCAGCGTCCACACTCACCCCCTGCGGCTGTAGTCAGCAGCCCCCCCACCACCCACGGCTGTAGTCAACGACCCCCCCACCACCGGCGGCTGTGGTCAGCGGTCCCTCCCTACCCCCCTTGGCAGTAGTTAGCGGCCCCTCCCCACCACCCGCGGCTGTAGTCAGTGGCCCCCCACGCCCCCTGCGGCTGTAGTCAGCAACCCTTCCCACCACCCACGGCTGTAGTCAGCGCCCCCCCGCCCCCCTTGGCTGTAGTCAGCGGCCCCTACCCGCCCCCCTTGGCTGTAGTCAGTGGCCCCTCCCCGCCCCCCTTGGCTGTAGTCAGCGGCCTCCCACCACCCGCGGCTGTAGTCAGCAGCCCCTTCCTGCCCACTGCAGCTGTAGTCAGCAGCCGCTCCCCCGCCCCCCGCGGCTGTAGTCAGCACCCCCCCACCACCCGCGGCTGTAGTCAGCGGCCCCTCCCCCGCCTCCTTGGCTGTAGTAAGCAGCCCCCCCGCCCCTCTTGGCTGTAGTCAGCGGCCCCCCCACCAACCGCGGCTGTAGTCAGTGGCCCCCCCGCAGCTATAGTCAGCGCCCCCCTGCCCCTCGCGGCTGTAGTCAGGGGGCCCCCACCACCACCCGCGGCTGTAGTCAGTGGCTCCCCCCCCGCCCCCCGCGGCTGGAGTCAGCGGCCCTCCCACCACCTGTGGCTGTAGTCAGCGGCCCCCCACCGCCCCCCGCGGCTGTAGTAAGTGCCCCTCCCCCCGCGGCTGTAGTCAGCGGCCCCTCCCCCACCCCCCGTGGCTGTAGTCAGCATCCCCCCACCATCCGCGGCTGTAGTCAGCGGCCCCTCCCCCGCCCCCCGCGGCTGTAGTAAGCGGCCCCCACACCACCCGTGGCTGTAGTCAGCGGCCTCCCCGCAGCTGTAGTCAGCGCCCCCCTGCCCCTCGCGGCTGTAGTCAGGGGCCCCCCACCACCCGCGGCTGGAGTCAGTGGCTCCCCCACCACCTGTGGCTGTAGTCAGCGGCCCCCACCGCCCCCAGCAGCTGTAGTAAGTGCCCCTCCCCCCGCGGCTGTAGTCAGCGGCCCCTCCCCGCCTTCCACGGCCGTAGTCAGCGCCCCTTGCAGCTGTAGTCAGTGGCCTCCCCGCCCCCGTGTCTGTAGTCAGTGCCCCCCCCCGCTCCCCGTGGCTGTAGTTAGCACCCTCCCACCATCCGGGGCTGTAGTCAGCGGCCCCTCCCCCGCCCTCCGTGGCTGTAGTAAGCGGCCCACTCTGCCCACCTTGGCTGGAGTCAGCGGCCCCTCCCCCGCCCCCCGTGGCTGGCGTCAGCGGCCCCCACCACCCGCGGCTGTAGTCAGTGACCCCCCCGCAGCTGTAGTCAGCGCCCCCCTGCCCCTCGCAGCTGTAGTCAGGGGCCCCCCCTACCACCCGCGGCTGGAGTCAGCAGTACCCCCGTCCCCAGTGGCTGTAGTCCGCGGAACCTTCCCCGCTCCCCGCGGCTGTAGTCAGCGGCCCCCCACCGCCCCCCACGGCTGTAGTAAGCACCCCCCGTGGCTGTAGTCAGCGGCCCCTCCCCCTGCGGATGTAGTCAGCACCCCCCCGTGGCTGTAGTCAGTGGCAGCCCCGCCTTCCGCGGCTGTAGTCAGTGCCCCCCGCTGCTGTAGTCAGCACCCCCCCACCCCGCGTGGCTGTAGTAAGCGCCCCCCCACCCCCCTTGGCTGGAGTCAGCGGCCCATCCCCCGCGGCTGGAGTCAGCGGCCCCTCCTCCGCCCTTCGCGGCTGTAGTCAGCGGCCCCTCCCCCACCCCCCGCGGCTGTAATCAGCGGCCTTCCACCGCCCCCCGTGGCTGTAGTAAGCGCCCCTCCGCGGCTGTAGTCAGTGCCCCCTCCCGCCCCCTGTGGCAGTAGTCAGTGGCCCCCCGCCCCCCGCGGCTGTAGTCAGCGGCTCCCCCATGGCTTTAGTCAGTGGCCTCCCCCGCCCCCCGCGGCTGTAGTCAGCGGCCCTCCCCGCCCCCCGTGGCTAGAGTCAGCAGACCCCCCCACCATGGCTGGAGTCATCGGGTCCCCCACCACCCCAGGCAATCTTCAGCTCATAGAGCGCTTACCTCTCCCTACCGGATGCCACGCGTTCACCAGCTCCGCGTTGCCCGCAGCACTGTGATGAGGTGCAGAGTGATGACCTCATCACATTGGGCTGCGGGATGACACGCTGCCTTCCTGCTCTGCTCCATTCACAGTGCCTCCCCATCACATGGCTAATTTGCATGCGATGCCCTAGAAGGACTTCGCATGCACTTTAGTCATGTGCAGACTGCAGTAGGGGCTGAAGCAACACCACGCCCCTCTGCTGCAGCTGTGACTGGGGCTCGGTGAAGGTGGTGGGCCCGGCTGGCCAGGCGCTACATAAAGTAAAGTAAGTAACCGGCGGCGGTTACTGTAAAAATGCTGTGCTGGGACCGGAGGAGGCAGGAAATGTACAACTTCTTACCTCTCTGCTGCGCCCCCCCTGAAGCATGGCCGTTGGCGCCCTGTGCGACCGCACAAGTCGCACATGCGTAAAGCCGGCCATGGATGTGTGTAAAAAAAATGTTCCAAAAAAATGTTCCTGTGCAGAGATAATCTTATATATGTGCTATGTACTGTGTAATGGTCGTGTCTGACCATACAGGGGCATGGTCTGATCATACCACATCTCCTGGGCTGGAGAGGATGCAAAAGAAAGTATACAGATAACACAATACGGGATTGCAAATTATTCTCTCTTTGAAGTAAAACATTTTTTAACAATAAGCTAGGAACTGTTTTATCTCACAATAACAATCAGCTATGATCCCATGCCATGCTATTTGTAAACTCTCTCTTGCATCATCCCCTGCACAGGAGCTGTGCTATGATCACACCATGTACCTGTACTGACAGACACATCCATTGGCATGTACATTGCAGGGGCACATACTATATATAAGGAGGAAGAGAAAACATATATCCTGCTGGGGGAAGAAGAGAGCGCAGTGGAGATAGCAGCACGCTATGTGAGCGAATGTCATAGACTTCGAGAAAGAGAACTATGATAAGCCATGGACCTCCATAGCCCCCCATCCTAGATGTGGCCCCCCAGACCCCACCCTGGATGTGCCCCATCCATCCTTCCTACAGTCCCCACCCTGGATATGCCCCATCATAAGCCATGGACTTCCATAGCCCTCAACGTCCCCAACCTAGATGTGCCCCATCCGTTCTTCCTATAGTCCCCACCCTGGACGGGCCCCATCCATCCTACTTACAGTCCCCACCATCCCCACAGTCCCAGTCCCTATTGTACACTTGCTTTGGCAAAACTAATTTGTATTTGGTCCTGCCAATAAAGCTTATTTGATTTGATTTGATTTATAAGATTATCTCAGAACAGAAACATTTTTTTTTAACACATCCAAATGTGGAAACTTTTCTTATTTCAAGATCTATAGATTAAAATCAACTTTAAATGAACTTTGCTCATAGGAAAACCCCTTTAAGGGTATATATGCAATAGGGTTTTTTTCAAACTGATAAACCTGGCACATTTTTAGAGCAATACTTAGTAATTTCCCAAAATGTTTTTGCAATATTTGTGACTGCCAGCATTTTTTTAGGATTTTCCTTGTGTCTTTGGGGCATCTCTTTTACCATGTTTTATGGACGTTTATTAAACTGTATTCAACAATAACACCTCCACAAGTGACCCCATTTGAAAAATACCCCCCAAGCATCGTAATTCCCAATACCTTGCAGTGCCCAATATATTTTGCCCAGCTTGTGCTTCTGTAGACATTCATTAAAATAAATTGAGTCGTCTATCATCACTATAGTGAAACCTAACATATGGATGCTATCTGGATTTGGATTTCATTTTTTTGAGATGGAAGCATTTTTCCAATCCTTGTGCTACAAGTAATGCGGAAACTCCTTATGTTTCCAAAAACAAAGGACCTAAGTAGAAGCTTGCTGGTTTTTTTGTTGAGTTGAAAGTTTTAGTAGCATTTTGGGGTATATAACATTTTGGGTAACTTATGATTCTCGGTTCACATTTATTCTGTACTCCACTTTGAGCACTCACAGTGAGGAAAATAAGTATTTGATGCACTGCTCATTTTGCAATTTTTCTCGCCAACAAAGAATAGAGAGGTCTGAAATTTTTATTGTAGGTACACTTTAACTGTGCATGGACAGAATCCCCCACAAAAAAAATCTAGAAAATCACATTGTATGATTTTTAAATAATTAATTTGCATTTGCATGAAATAAGTATTTGATCACTTACTAACCAGCAAGAATTCTGTCTCTCACAGACCTGTCATTTTTTCTTTAAGAAACCCTCCTATTCTACACTCATTACCTGTAGTAATTGCACATATTTGAACCTCTTTCCTGAATAAAAGACACCTGTTCACATAATCAATCACACTCCAACCTCTACACCATGACCAAGACCAAAGAGCTGTCTTAATACACCAGAGACGAAATTATAGACCTACACAAGCTGGGATGAGCTACAGAACAGTAGGCAGGCAGCTTGGTGAGAAGGTAACAACTGTTGGCACAATTATTAGAAAATTATTAGAAGAAACACAAGATGACTGTCATTCTTAATCAGTCTGGGGTTCCATGCAAGGTCTCACCTGTGAGTTAAGGATGTTTCTGAGAAAGGTCAAGAATCAGCCTAGAACTACACAGGAGGACCTGTTCAATGACCTGAAGAGATTTGAGACCACAGTCTCAAATTTTACAGTAACACATTAAGCCATCATGGATTAAAATCCTGCAGGGCACACAATATCCCCCTGCTCACACCAGTAGATGCCAAGGCCTGTTTGAAGTTTGTCAATGACCATCTGGATGATCCAGAATAGGCATGTGGTCAGATGAGACCAAAATAGAACTTATTGGTATCAACTCTACTTGAAAGAAACTGTATCCTTATTTATATGTCATCAACTTTGGAAGGAGCCTGGCTGTAAAACAAGCTTTTTGTCTTGTGTCATTTCGCAGCTGTGGTGTTAGCTGCATAATAGCTACTTGGAGTGTTTTTTAATGTTGTGCCTATTTCCCCTGTCTGTTTCCCTACCCTTGTGTTTCTTTATTGTAGAGGTGAGACTAGCGCTCTCGCCGACCTGCTCACTAGCCATGTTGATCTTAGAGCAAACAATGGCTTAGGAACTTGATCGGTGACAGGTTGAAAGAACCCGTATAGTGACTAGAGTTGAGCGCGGTTCTAGGTTCGAGGTTCTCCAGTTCTAGGCTCGAGTGATTTTGGGGGCTGTTCGAGATCGAACTAGAACTCGAGCTTTTTGCAAAAGCTCGATAGTTCTAGATACGTTCGAGAACGGTTCTAGCAGCAAAAAGCAGGGCTTTTTACAGCTACAGTGTGCAGGAGCCATCGCTGGCAGCCTGCCAGAAGCTGGTAACCAAGATAAACATCGGGTATCCAACCAAAGCGCTTTGGTTAGTAACCCGATGTTTATCCTAGTTATGTGCAGGAAGCCCACACTTCCCCGCTCAGCTCGCTCTGCCCCCTCCTGCCCACGGCATGTATTGTACACACGTACACACACACACACACACACACACACATGGTACCTCTCGGCTTACCTGCGGTGATGAAGTCCCGCCATCCCGACCTCAGCACTGTCACTGTCCTCCATGGCCGCCGCTTGTCACATCACCTTCTCTCGCTTCCGACCCGAGACTGACTAGCGGTGACGTCACGGGCCTCTCGCGATGCTTGGTGTGAAGGCGCCGGTCATTGAACTCAGTGACAGGGGCTGCCAGTGTGCTGGAGATCAGCGCAGGTAATGTACCTCGCTGACAGCAGCACTTGTCATCCCCTGCAGTGACCTGGGCTGACCCATTGATGTTAGCTCAGGTCACTGCACTGCTCTCCCAGCCAATGGGGAACATCCTGCTCTTCATTGACTGGGACAGTGTGGATCGTCATGGCAACCCCTTGGATTACACCAGACCTGGATTTGTTTTTCATTCTAATAAATTGGTTAAAGAGGGAATGTTTTGGGGAGTGTTTTTTCAAATAAAAATGTGGTTGTCGTCTATTTTTTTTATTACTGACTGGGTTGGTGATGTCGGGTATCTGATAGACGCCTGACCTCACAAACCCCAGGGCTTGATGCCAGGTGACATTACACATCTGGTATTAACCCCATATATTACCCCGTTTGCCACCGCACCAGGGCGCGGGATGAGCTGGGGCGAAGCACCAGGATTGGCGCATCTAATGGATGCGCCACTTCTGGGGCGGCTGCAGCCTGCTATTTTTAGGCTGGGGAGAGTCCAATAACCATGGACCTCCCTAGTCTGAGAATATCAGGCCCCAGCTGTCTGCTTTACCTTGGCTGGTGATCCAATTTTGGGGAGACCTCAACGTGTTTTTTTTTTAAATTATTTATTTAATTTAAAATAACAGCGTGGGGTGCCCTCAGTTTTGGATTACCAGCCAAGGTGAGGTTGCCAGCTGTGGTCTGCAGGCTGCAGCCGTCTGCTTTACCCTAGCTGGCTACAAAACTAGGGGGAACCCTACGTCATTTTTTTTTTTCATTTTTTTGGCTAAATACAAAGCTAAGCACCCCTTAGTGCCACATGAAAGGCACCAAAGGGTGCTCCACTTTTTCTCCATTTTTTCTCCACTTTTTCTACATTTTTTCTCCACTTTTTGTACATTTTTTTCTTCATTTTTTCTCCACTTTTTCTCCACATTTTCTCCACTTTTTCTCCATTTTTTCTCCACTTTTTCTCCACTTTTTCTCCACTTTTTCTCCATTTTTTTCTCCATTTTTTTCTCCACTTTTTCTCCACTTTTTCTCCACTTTTTCTCCACTTTTTCTCCATTTTTTTCTCCACTTTTTCTCCACTTTTTCTCCACTTTTTCTCCACTTACTCTCCACTTTTTCTCCACTTTTTCTCCACTTTTTCTCCATTTTTTTCTCCACTTTTTCTCCACTTTTTCTCCACTTTTTCTTCATTTTTTTCTCCATTTTTTCTCCACTTTTTCTCCACTTTTTCTCCACTTTTTCGCCACTTTTTCTCCACTTATTCTCCACTTTTTCTCCACTTTTTCTCCATTTTTTCTCCACTTTTTTCTCCACTTTTTCTCCACTTTTTCTCCACTTTTTCTCCACTTTTTCTCCATTTTTTTCTCCACTTTTTCTCCACTTTTTCTCCACTTTTTCTCCATTTTTTTCTCCATTTTTTCTCCACTTTTTCTCCACTTTTTCGCCACTTTTTCTCCACTTATTCTCCACTTTTTCTCCACTTTTTCTCCATTTTTTCTCCACTTTTTTCTCCACTTTTTCTCCACTTTTTCTCCACTTTTTCTCCACTTTTTCTCCATTTTTTTCTCCACTTTTTCTCCACTTTTTCTCCATTTTTTTCTCCACTTTTTCGCCACTTTTTCTCCACTTTTTCTCCACTTTTTCTCCACTTTTTCTCCATTTTTTTCTCCATTTTTTCTCCACTTTTTCTCCACTTTTTCTCCACTTTTTCTCCACTTTTTCTCCATTTTTTTTCTCCATTTTTTTCTCCACTTGTTCTCCACTTTTTCTCCACTTTTTTCTCCATTTTTTCTCCACTTTTTCTCCACCTTTTCTCCACTTTTTCTCCATTTTTTTCTCCACTTTTTCTCCACTTTTTCTCCACTTTTTCTCCACTTTTTCTCCACTTTTTCTCCATTTTTTTCTCCACTTTTTCTCCACTTTTTCTCCACTTTTTCTCCATTTTTTTCTCCATTTTTTCTCCACTTTTTCTCCACTTTTTCTCCACTTTTTCTACACTTTTTTCTCAACTTTTTCTCCACTTTTTCTCCATTTTTTTCTCCACTTTTTCTCCACTTTTTCTCCACTTTTTCTCCACTTTTTCTCCATTTTTTTCTCCACTTTTTCTCCACTTTTTCTCCGTTCTTTTTCTATGGTCGGTCTACCCATTAGCTCTGCCCTGCATACTGTAGCTCTACACCTACTGCACATGTTACTTTATGATTGACATCTCTTTCGTACCAGAGCTGTCTAAGTCTACTCTGACCCCATATTTGTCATTACTATATTGTCCTTGTACTGTATTATGACATTTGTATCATGTGTTTCATTTCTTGCTGTGTTGCAATTTTTTTGCTGCATCCCAATTGTACCTCTACATTGTTCGAGTTTATGTTATTATTCTCTCACTCTTATGTGATACTGATTATTGTCATTTTTCATGATTACATGCAGATAAGTCCAATCTGACGAAGGCTCAGGCCGAAACGTCGTTTGTAACTTGTTTTGGACAAAAACATATATGCTTATGAAAAAATTTTTTTTCTTAATACGGACCAATAAAGAGTGATTTTGCATTACTATCCGTTGTGACTTACTGACTTAGTCTGGGAGATTTAGAGTGCCGAGGTTACTCACTAATTTTATCTATTATTACCTCTGAGCACCTATATACCAGTGAGCAGAGCTTCCTCCACAGTAGTTCTCCTGATTAGGCATGCCCTTACCTCATGAGCAGGGCATTGCAGCTTTGGTAGCAACCATTACGACATGGACTCTGCTGCTGTGGACCCGAGAAGAGTGAGTGCAGATTCATTGCACCCACACTCCTCACATGAAGGGTCCGCACTCCTAGAAAATGGGGGATACGTTCCCTGAGTGTCTCCCCCCCGTATTCTAGACGGTCCAGAGTCGTCGTGGGACCCCTTTATTTTTTTTCTTACAATAAATTGGTGAAAGAGGAAATGTTTTGGGGACTGTTTTTGCAAATAAATTTCTTTTGTCGATTTTTTTTTTTTTGTTAGTACTGACAGTTTATGATGTTGAGTATCTAATAGATGCCATGACATCACAAACAGCTAGTATCAACCCGATTTATTACCCCGTTTGCCACTGCACCAGGGCACGGGATGAGCTGGGGTGAAGCGCCAGGATTGGCGCATCTAGTGGATGCGCCACGTCTGGGGTGCCTGCAGCCTGCTATTTTTAGGTTGTGAAGGCCCAATAACTATGGACCTTCCCACCCTGAGAATACCAGACCACAGCTGTCCTCTTTACCTTGGCTGGAGATCCAATTTGGGGGGGACCCTACTTTTATTGTGTAATTATTAATATTTATAAAATAATTATAAAAAAGAGCCTATAGGGACAACCACATTGGATCCCCAACCACGGTAAAGCTGGCAGCTGTGGTTTTCAGGCTACAGCCGTCTGCTTTACCCTAGCTGGCTATCAAAAATGGGGGGACCCAACGTCATTTTTTTTTAACTATTTTTTAAATAGAAAAAATTAATGGGCTTCCCTGTATTTTGATTGCCAACCAAGGTAACGGCAGGCAGATGGGGGTGGCAACCCATAGCTGTCTGCTTTATCTGCGCTGAGAATCAAAAATACCGTGGAGCGCTACGTCATTTTTTTAAAGATTTATTTTTACAGCACTGTGATGCCCAGCAATCAAAATACAGGGAAGCCCATTTTGTTTTTAGTTATTTAAATAAATAATTAAAAAAAATATATATGGGCTCCCGCTGCATTTTTTGTATTGCTAGCTAAGGGTAATCCAAGCAGCTACTGGCTGGTAACCCCCACTGCTTGGTGTTACCTTCACTGGCAATGGAAAATCCAGGGAAGCATTTTTTATTTTTTTTGCCAAAAAACTACAAAAAAAGGACGTGAGCTTCGCCATATTTTTGTATGCTAGCCAGGTATAGCAGGCAGGTGCTGGAAGAGTTGGATACAGCGCCAGAAGATGGCGCTTCTATGAAAATGCCATTTTCTGAGGCGGCTGCAGACTGCAATTCGCAGCAGTGGGGCCCAGAAAGCTCAGGCCAACCTGTGCTGCGGATTCCAATCCCCAGCTGCCTAGTTGTACCTGGCTGGACACAAAAATGGGGCGAAGCCTACGTCATTTGTTTTCTAATTATTTCATGAAATTCATGAAATAATAAAAAAAGGGCTTCCCTTTATTTTTGGTTCCCAGCCAGGTACAAATAGGCAACTGGGGGTTGGGGGCAGCCGTACCTGCCTGCTGTACCTGGCTAACATACAAAAATATGGCGAAGCCCACATAATTTTTTCAGGGGGCAAAAAACTTCTGCATACAGTCCTGGATGGAATATGCTGAGCCTTGTAGTTCTGCAGCTGCTGTCTGTCTGTATGGAGAAGAGCAGACAGCAGCTGCAGAGCTACAAGGCTCAGCATACTCCATCCAGGACTGTATGCAGAATTTTTTTGCCCACCAAAAAAATGACGTGGGCTTCGCCATATTTTTGTATGCTAGCCAGGTACAGCAGGCAGCCACGGGCTGCCTCCAACCCCCAGTTGCCTATTTGTACCCGGCTGGGAACCAAAATTATAGGGAAGCCCGTTTTTTTTTAATTATTTCACTTATTTCATGAAATAATTAAAAAACAAATGACGTGGGCTTCGCCCCATTTTTGTGTCCAGCCGGGTACAACTAGGCAGCTGGGGATTGGAATCCGCAGCACAGGTTAGCCCGAGGTTTCTGGGCGCCTCTGCTGCGGATTTCAGTCCGCAGCCGTCCCAGAAAATGGCGCTCTCATAGAAGCGCCATCATCTGGCGCTGTATCCAACTCTTCCAACAGCCCTGGAGCCGAGTGGCTTGTTGGGTAATCATGAGTTAATACTGGCTTTGTTTTACTAGCCAGTATTAAGCTAGAGATTCTTAATGTCAGGCACGTTTGACCCGGCCATTAAGAATCTCCAATAAAGGGTTAAAAAAAACACCACACAGAGAAAAAATACTTTAATAGAAATAAATACACAGACACATTAGAGACTCCATCTTTATTACCCCCTGTCAGCCCTCCACGATCCTGCTCTTCTGTCTTCTTTCTTTCTAGTGTAGTAGTAGTGACGATTGTAGTGAGGATGAGGTTCACCAGCTCATCACTTGGGGCTGGGGAACCTCATCCTCACTACAATCCTCACTAGTGTAGTAGTAGTGACGATTGTAGTGAGGATGAGGTTCACCAGCTCATCACTTGGGGCTGGGGAAGCTCATCCTCACTACAATCCTCACTACAATCGGGAAGCAGCGTGCAGCCTTCACTCCGTGAGTGATCAGTGCTGGCTGTCAGCGGTAACAGCGGTAACGCTGACAGACGCGTTACCATAGCACCGGTGCTCTCGGAGCCGCGGCTAGCGTGATGTCACCGCTAACTGCGTTGCTATGGCAACGGTGATCTCCGTTAATGACCGGCTGTGTCAGCCGGTCCCTAACGGAACGGGGAGTCGACCGTGTGCTAGAGCATGTCGCCGGTACACGGCGATACACATATGTGCACCGTGTACCGGAGAGATACACTCGCAGGTCCTACATGACGCGTCATAGTCATGTGACCAGTCTGTAGCCAATGAGATAATAGCCACGTGACTGGTCACATGGCTATTTTGACGTCACGATAGGTCCTGCATCTCTGCTGGCAGTGCCGTCACCGGGAGGATTCAGCGATCATCGGATGGAATAGCGGCAGGAGACAGAGTGCAGAAGGGATCGCGAGGACCGGTAAGTGTTATGGCAATGTTTATTAACTGTTTGTCTACATTTATAATGCATTTTTATGTGTTTGTGATTGCCTCCCATTATAGCCTATTGGTTCGAGTTCGGTTCGTCGAACGTTCGACGAACCGAACTCGAACGGGATCCCCGTTCAGCGAACCGACCTCGAGCCGAACCGCGACCGGTTCGCTCATCTCTAATAGTGACGTCAGGGAGCGCAGGATTCAGCCTTAAGTGAGTGCAGGTGGTAAACCAGCTTCCTTCTCCCTAGCACCAGGGCCCTCTGTTGTATTGTGGCCCCTGTGTTCCCTGTTTGTTGTGGTACTTGCTTAGGGTTTTTCTGGTAAATGGTAAAGCCCCACTTGTCACTGTGGGACATCAGCTTCATCAAGTTGTAAGATCTGTTTAATAGTATAAGTTGTGATATTGGTGGACAGATATCTTTTAAAACTAAATATTTATAATGTATTTACTCTTCATTTTTTGGCCAGATAACATTTTAGGTTAGAAACATTTGCAAAATGCACATTGACATAGATAAGCATCCGTATTAAAATTCTTTGTTGCTCTTATTTAATGAAGAGAGAAAATTTTAAAGATGACAAATGGTTCAGTTTACAAAATAAATTAAGAAATTACATAAACAAACCATGCTTTATTGTTCAAGGAAAGGGAAAAAGAACTTTCCTGATAACATGTTTTGGTTTGTAGTTTCCTAATTGCTTTAATTTAAACAGGCTTGACTTGCAGTAGTAACTCATTATAAGACATGTATTATCCAAAATAACCTTTTATTACTTTAACTTCTATTTGATTTTAATAAGTGAATAAGGACAACATTACTGCACAGCAGACATATACACAATTTTGAAATACAGATAGTACACACCAACATATAAAAGTAATTGATCCAGTAACATGATATTCTACATGTATGAGACATTTCAAAAGAGATTTACAAGAAACATTACCAAGAAGTACCTACAAATAAATTGAAGCAGGGGCATAATATTGCAATAAAAGTCTTTTTATTAAGTAGAGAATCATTTGTTATATGAAATAAAAGATAATAAAGGACAGAAGGGTGCTTAAGGTAGTATGTTCACCTTACTGGTGGACACAGACAGAAAAGAGACCCTGTGTAAGAATATTATATGGACCCTTTGAAATCCAATAGCTCATCAAAATGCAAAATTCCACCAGATTGGAGGTAGAAATGGCACCCCTTACCTCTTGGGCCCCTGTGCAGCACCTCTGGTTTTCCTACAAGAGATGTATTGTTGCCAGGCACAACTGTGTATTCAATTCACTGGACTAGATCCCTGTGAACCCTTTTCTGTTTATTCCACTATAACAAACTGGAGAGACAGAGCGCACAATAGAGTATTATCAGAGGTACAACCAGGAAAAACAAAGGGTCATTGCACACACGGTTTGGTTGTGAAGTCACAAGCCCTTCAATAGTGTTATAGGAGAAAGGCTGCTGCAGAACCATGGTGTACAAGGTAACAGAAAACTGGAGACTGGTTGTTAAATCCTGCATTGAAGTAGGAGCAAAGAAGTGTTTAACTGTGGTTTTTATTTGTCAATGTATTTTGGAACTCAAAGCTTCTCTATCTGGACAAACTACAGGGGTTAATGACAGCTCAAAGCTGCCACTAAGCGCTAGATTAGTAATGGGAGGTGTCTATGAAAACCCCACAATACTAATATTGTAAACTGAAAAGAAATAAACACAGACACCAAAATAATCCTTTATTTGAAATAAAATACAAAAAAACCTACCTTCTTTCTCCAATTTACTAACCCAAACACCCAGTTCCGACTTAATCCACACAAGGTACCATGACGATCTCGACTCTGCTACATACTGAAGTCACAGCATGAGGGAATGGAACAGAACATGACTGCATGCTGTGGCTTCAGGCCCAAACTGATTGAGCCGCAGCTGTGAGTGGTGAAATCACTCTGTTTATTTGCGGTCACAGCCGGAGGTTCACATGGTACCCCACCCGTGACACTAGGTAAACTGACCTTAGCTGACCAAATTGAACTCAGCGACCTCACCTACGGTGAACTCATTCAGTTCAATAAGACCTCTATCTTCTGACAGAAAAACGTGTTTTTTTTGCAAGGAGATGCAAAAAGCGGGTTTGACGTTGTGGTTTTCTGCCAGGAGATGCAAATTCGGTGCAGGAATATGGTGTATAAATTTCAGCACCAAATCAGCATTTCTTGGCAAAAAAGTGTTTTCTTCTAGCAGATGCAGGTCTGATTGAACTCAATTCACCTGAGATCATTGAGTTCAATCAGTTCACCTGAGGTGAGTTTTCCTGTGGTCACAGGTGGGGTACTGTGGGAGCCTCCAGCTGTGGCAGCACATAAACTCAAAGATATCATCGCTCACAGCTGCCGCTCAATCTCTGCCTGCAGCTCACAGCAGGGGTTCATGCTCTGTGCCTGCAAGCTGCTACTGCAGGATGTAGCAGAGTCGGGATCATTGTGAGACCTCATGTGGATTACGTTGGACCCGGGTATTTTGCTGGATAATTTAGCGGTGAAAGAGGGTGTTTATTTGTATTTTATTTGACATAGAGGATTTTATCAGTGTTTATGTTTATTTCTTTTCACTTACAGATTAGTAATGGGGGTCTCATACATGCCTCCCATTTCTAATCTAGGGCTTAGTGGCAGCTGTGAGCTGTCATTAACCCCTTATATTACCCCAACGGCCTCCTCACTAGGGCAATCAGAAAGAGCAGGGTAAAGTGCTGGGATTGTCGCATTCAATGGATAAAACACTTCTTGGTGGCTGTTGGCTGCTATTTTTAGGTTGGGGGGGGCAATAACCATTGATCTCCCCAGCCTGAAAATACTAGCCCCCAGCTGTTGGTTTTATCATGGCTGGATATCAAAATTGGGGCGATCGCATGCCGTTTTTTTAAATTATTTATTTATGTAATTTAAACAAAAAGCCACGTAGGGTCCCTCTTATTTTGATGCACTGCTAAAATAAGCACACGGCTGGGGGCTGCAACCTGTAGCTGTCTGCTTCATCTGCACTAGCTATCAATATACGGGGGACCATATGCCAATTTTGTATTTATTTTTGCACTCCATTAGAGCACCCAGACAGTGTGTGTGATTTCAATCAATCACAAACGCTGTCACACAGGTGGGCAGGGACTGCCGGTGGGTAGGGGAAGCAGTAAATATGTATGACGGTTAATTAGCAGACCTAGAAGCAATGTGACAGCCATGCGGGAGACTTGGTAAGTATAACTGTCCTGCTTTATTCCTTATTTTCTTTCTTTTGCAGCCCCCCTGGCCCTTACTTATACCAGCCCCCCTAACCTTTACTTACACCAGCCTCCTTAGCCCTTACTAAAAGATATGTTTTGTCTCCCATTGAATTCAATGTTTTTCTGATATGTTCATTGAGTTGAACACCAGGAACACCAGGAAAGTCGGCACACACGAACCAAACTGAACCTTGAGAGGTTTGCTCATCTTTATACCGAATGACCATACTTCCGTTGTTGTCACATGATTGTTACTGGTTGTGAACCTACTTCGCAATGTGGTATTTTAGGTTTCATTAATTTACTTTTCATTTTGGTTGTCAGTATTTAAAAAAAAATAAAAAATGAGAGATTAAGGTTTTGCAACTGTTTGATTAGTTACATTTATCAACTGTAGGTGCTAGCTCATGGATTTTGCTGACTTTTGAGAAATAATGGAGTGCGCTAAGCAGTGCTGGCATACACCAAGCTATTAATATTTATGGAGAAACTTATGCTCTGGTTTTTCACCTGCAGGAGAAGGTAGCTTGCTCTCTTAACTATTATCGAACCTAACCGAACCCCATTGGATTGAATGGGAGGTCAAACATAAGGCAGAGAAAACTTTGTTGGGGGGGGGTCGAAAACCTTCCAAAACAGCAAAAATATGTTTTACAGTGCAGTACTACAGTTTTGGCATAGTAGTCATTAGCTTCTTAGACTATTGACATAAGAAATACTGTATAAACGTAGAAGAGAGACAGGTGTAGGGCTGGTGCTTGCATACCCCTGCCAGTACAGAAAACTTCCCTGATGAAGGCTTTCTAGCTGATACGGACGTTGGGGCGAACGCCATTCCTATCTGCACCTTCAACCTTCACTCTGCACAGGTGAGCCTTGCTGGCGGTTCCATTCTGCTTCCTCAATGCCAGATCAATATTGGTCTTGATAAATCTCCCCTTTTTGGACATACTTGTTTCCCCATATGCATATTCACTTACGATAGTGTTTAGTTTGCCTGCATAGGTGAGCACTCTGAATTCCACTGTATAATCATCATTGTCCCTTATTCTTTTTGGTATTTCTTTTTATCTCTATGCATACTCTCTTAGCATAGTGTCTATCTTGGTTACATAGGAGAAGCATTCTAGGCTTTTTTCATTCTGCCTTTAATTGTATGATCATTATGGTCTTAGATTTTCTCATTATAGTGTTAATTTTGGTTAGGTGCTAATTTTTTGGAGTACGTTATAATTGTGTACTGTCTTCTTACAAATATTAATTGCCTGTTGTTGTAATGTATGCCCCCTATATGTGGTCTGTGTATAACACGCTGTCAGTTGCACCTCCTTTAATAGAAGATTTTCATTATTTCACCAATGGGCGTTTGATCGCATTTTGTTTCCCTCTTGTTCATATTCAACTAGCTATATTCCCAGGTCCACACTGCCCACATGTTACTCTAGCAGCACAATTGCCTATATGTATAACTATTTATAATCATGCTATGGATTTGGTTGTTGATCTTCATTAATTAATTGTTTCTCCAAGAAGCCTGGCAATACCCACAAGACACAACTTTGAGACCCGTCTTGGAGTGTCAACAGTTAAAAAACTTTCAAGCAGACAGCAGTACAGTAGCATCAATTGCTCCCCTCCCCATAGAGTCTTTGCACAGCAGGGAGGTACGGTCCATGCAACACACAGGCTGTGGTCCGGCATTTCAATTTTAAAAAGTGAGCACACAGTGACTGTGCGTTCTGCAGCAGCCCATCCAGGGCATAATAGTGCCCTAAAAATTTCTGTGCAATCAGGTTGATCCATGCAGTGCATATGTGATGTTAACCATACATAGTGCCGCTACTAGGTTTGCACTGTTCTCACTCATGGCCTTCTCTGGCTCCAGGTTCAGTGGAGACAGCCATTTATAAAACTCAGCCTGGATAGTATTCCACAACTCTGCAGCTGTGTCACTGCATTCTCTGATGCATAGTAATTTAAGCACTGCCTAATTGCATTTAAATTTTAAAATTCAACAGATGCATGAGTGACAGCCATAGGCCTCTTGCTCCCAGAAGATTGGCACTAAAGAGAAAAGCAAACTAGAAGACCCTATTTAAAGTCTTCACATTTCCAAAAATTAAAGTAAGGTATCAGGAAAAGTGACAACAATTGGCACACACTACAAATAGGCCAACTAAGTGACTGCTGCTGGCCACAGCCAGAGTTGTGGTGGAGGATAAAATGTTTGTCATGGTTGCATCACTAAAGGGGGCTTTACACGCAATGACATCGCTAATGAGATGTTGTTGGGGGTCACGAAATTCGTGATGCACATCCGGCCTCATTAGCGATGTCGTTGCGTGTGAAACGCACGAACGACCGCTAACGATCAAAATTACTCACCATATAGTTGATCGTTGACACGTCGTTCTAATCTCAAATATCATTGCTGTAGCAAGACGCAGGTTGTTCGTTGTTCCTGCGGCAGCACACATCGCTATGTGTGACACTGCAGGAATGAGGAACAACATCATACCTGCGGCCGTCAGCAATGAGGAAGGAAGAAGGTGGGCGGGATGTTCTGGACGCTCATCTCCACCCCTCCGCTTCTATTAGGCGGCCACTTAATGACGCCGCTGTGACGCCGAATGAACCTCCCCCTTAGAAAGGAGGCAGTTTGCGGCCAAAGCGACGTCGCTAGGCAGTTAAGTATGTGTGATGGGGACTAATGATGTTGTGCGCCACGGGCAGCGATTTGCCAGAGACGCACAACTGACGGGGGCGGGTGCTTTCACCAACGACATTGCTAGCGATGTCGCTGTGTGTAAAGTGGCCTTAAGTGTTTGTATGGAGGGCAGCACTAGTGCACCTGCAGGGAAGACCTCTGTGAAAACAACCTGCCTTTTGGTTGCAATCCACAGTTGAAAATCTCTTTGCATGTGAAGTGGAAAGAAAGGGTATCTTTTTCATGTAGACTGTAACAACATCATCAGACTTGGAGTGACTCATTTTCACCCTAGTTTGACAGCATTGCTGCCATTGCATACACAGATGAATGAAGACTCCATTTGGAAAGGCTACAGCTCAGCAATCAAGAGCTGATGTAGCACATGCAGGTGTTTCTGCAAATATGATGAAAAAAAAGGACCTCTCACATGAAATATCGAAGTAATATGTCACCAAGTAAACCAGTTTCCCAAACAAGAAGAAATATTGTAGGCTACAGGATACAACATGGCTGATAAGAGGGCAGTGGTCCAATAACTTAATGGAAAGGAACTGTTTTGGATCAAGTATCAGTCAACCCTTCTCTTTATTTTATAAAATATGATGGATTTGATTGTGTGTATTTAGTTGACCTTCACTAAGATGAAAGGGTGTCAGCTCTCAAAGTTCTACCAGATAGAGTTGCATCATCCAGGATCAGCAATGCTCATTTAGCAGGGAGGCAGCACCGGGGTACCTACAGGGAACACTTCTGTGAAGACAAACTGCCTTTTGGTGGCAGTTCACAGTTGAAAATTCTCTTGGCATGTTAGGTGGAAAGAAAGGGTATCTTTTTCATGTAGACTTTAACAACATCATCAGACTTAGAGGGACTAATTTTCACCCTAGTTTCCCAGCATTGCTGCCCTTGTATGCACAGATGAATGAAGACTCCATTTGGGAATTGAAAACGTAACCTCCTTGGTTTTCTCCTCCTCCTTATCTACTGAGCTACACAGCTGCGTGCCTCTGGGTTCACACCAAGTGGGATCTACAATTTCATCGTCATGTTCTATGTTGTCCCACTCCTTCTCATCCTGACCTGACATCACATAACAGTACATGTGCACCTCAGATATGAGTCTCTTCATCACCACCTCCACCTCCGGGAGTTAACATTAGTTGACAAGAGTGGGGATCCTGCTCAGAACCTACTCTGTCTGGGCCAGGATTTAACTGACAAAAATTTGGGGATTCGGTGCAGATACTTAACTCCTCTTGAGGGACAAAAAGAAAGATTGGTATCCGCTCACCTGTAGCCAAAGGAGGGGTCACCGTATCCAGGACTTGTGCAAGGGAAAGGGTATACTGGCAATCAAGATTGTAGACAGAGGGTAATCCAGCAACAAAGTCCAAGGGATATTAAAATCCAAAAATTTTTATTAAATCAAATTAAAATCCATATAAAAAAAGGTCCAAACAGGGTATAAACAACCGTCAGAGAGCTCTCTGACAGTTGTTTATACCCTGTTTGGACCTTTTTTTTTATATGGATTTTAATTTGATTTAATAAAATTTTTTGGATTTTAATATCCCTTGGACTTTGTTGCTGGATTACCCTCTGTCTTAACTCCTCTTGAGTCTGGCAATCTTTGTAGGAGGCCTCTGATACCCATGGGATAGAATGTGTGAATAGCTCTGCAGACTCACCCATGTGTTACGAATGTCGTCTGTGTGGGTACTGTTTTGAAGCTCCCTCTGGTGGCCAGGAATGGTAGTGGAGCTGAATCTGAGCCTGTGACACAAACAGGTGTCGGCGTTAATTGGGAATTAGGGAAGTTCTATTGCAGACAAGTCTGATCTATATAGGAGAGCACTTTTTGCCTTGCTGGTGCCGGTTATAATTGTATATTCCTCAGTCTCTGTTCCTGGCTTGGAGATTTGTCCTTCCCTATATCTCTGAGCAAGACCTCTGCAGATAACTTCTCCGTTTTTTCCTTGCTTCCTGGTTTACACCTTAGGATGTTGTTTATCCTTGTTTTGCTTTGTATCTGTTTTCTTGCAGGTGAAATTTGGTTACTCTTGTGTTGTTAGCATGGGGGTTTCACTTTTACTAGCTGTCCTGCAGGAAAAGGGATTTTCTCCCTGTCCAATTTGATTATTTGGTCTTCTGTATTTTGTGTTCTTTTTTGTATTTTGTTCTCCCATAATTTACAGGAGTACATGATATAGTGGGGGTGAGGTCGTTCGACCTCTAGGGCCATTTTTACTCTCAGGAGTTTGATATTTTTCTATAGGGATTTTGCACTGACCACAATCAGTGTCCTTTCCTTTCCTTTGTAACTAGTTAGTTGGGCCTCACCTTTGCTAAATCTATTTTTCCTATTTGTGTATTGTGTTTTCTTACATCATTGTAATTTTTGTATTTGGGGGTTGCTACCTACTCCTTAGGGGACTACTCTGAGGCAAGATAGATTTCCTAATTTCTTTGTATGAGGCTTAGCTAGTTTCTTAGACTGTGATGTGGTATCTAGGTTTTTAGAAACACTCCACAGCTACTTCTAGTGTGGTCTGATAGTTAGGGGATTGTGGTCAGCCCAGGTTCCAACTAATCCTGTTTTCTTGGTGTTTTTTCACCAATGGGAGTTTTTTGTAATCTTCCACGGTTACTGGATGATAACACCCATGTGTGGTTCACCAATCAGTTTGCCGGTTGGAGATTTGTAACGCTGGGGGAAACAAGTGTAATTTTGATGACACCTCTGAGGAATGAATTTTTTGCGATGTTGAGGTGCAGAAAGAGGAGGAGAGGCCACTTGATGCAGCGTTTGCCATCCACTGTAGCACATGCTGTTTATCAACCTCATTTGGATGTTGAAACGAGGTACAGCTGCCAAAGAAATTTAGTTGGAGTCAGCTATCCAGTAACGGAAGTTGTTCTCATTTCTTTTGGGATAGGATGAGTCTGTGTTTGCTTACTTAGCTCTTTCCTTTGACTAACAGAACTTCCCACTACACCTCCAACACCCTGCCTATTCCCCCTTCCACAACAACCTCATCGTGAATTTCTACTGATTTTTTGATGTAACGTTTCCCTTTTAAACAGATGTTTTGCAAACTTACAATCACACCTGCCAGACACTTGACAGAAACAATAAATTATTTAGTTCCTGCCTGAGTTGGCAAAATTTTGAAGGCACTAAAAAGTTTCACTGCCTACAAATGTGGTTAACTGCATAATTTGGATCAGACACGGAAAAGCGCCAAGAAGACATTTTTAGCTTGTTCAATAGCAAATTTTCAGCAGGCAGTACTAACAATATCTGTAAATGTGTTTCACTGAGGAATTTTCAGCAGGCAATTTAAATTGCCAACATTTTAGCTAGTTGCCTAGAAAATTTACTGCAGGCCTGTCACCGCTAACGAGCAATATTTTAAATGTATTTGCATTATTTTGAGCAGGCAATTAAAATTGGCAAGAACACCTTTTTAGATACTTCCCTAGAAATGTTTTCAGGCCAGGCACTGCTAACTAACAAAACTTATAAAAGTGTTTCACTGTGAAATTTTCAGCAGGCAATTAAAATTACCAACCACTTTTTAGCTAATTGCCTTGACAATTTACAACAGGCCAGGAACTGCTAACTAGCAATACATATAAATGTGTTTGCATAATTTTGAGCAGTCAATAAAAATTGACAAGAACACCTTTTTAGAAACTTCCCTAGCATTTTTTTAGACCAGGCTTTGCTAACTAGCAATACCTCTAAATGTGTTTGCACATTTTGTGTAGGCAGTAATACATAGCAATACTTTTTGGATGCTTCACTGGCAACTCTTTAGCAGGCAATACAAGTACCAATCCCTATTTGTATCATGAAATGTGCCGATTTGTGGCACACACCTTCCCTATACTTTTTATGCAAGCAAACAGAAACCACGTCTCAACTTACTGAAGTGTATAGATGTGGACAATAAGTCATGGAGCAAAATTTTGGTATATACAGAAAGCAGATACAAAATAACAGGAAAAAAATCTGTATCACAGCAAGGCTTAAAAAAGTTTCGTTATTGAAAATGTCTTTCTAAAAAGACTAGCAACACACGGTCAACAGGTGGTGCCACAGTTCTACAGAGGGAAATGCTGCAACATGATGTGACAAACACTAGAAGGACTCATATTGTTTAAACTCAACAGTGATGATAGTATGGAACCGCTATAACACATCAACACATCAGTGTATATATAATAAATCCAAACGTGGACCACACCATCACCAATGGAGCGCAACATCACAAGAGTTGTACAAACATAATATTTATGCAGATATTACAGCAATATATACCACCTATAGATGGAAGCAAACAGCACACTCCCTACATACATGCACGTTTCGGTATACGCCTTCTTCCGGGGGGACGTCACTCAGGTGATTTGTGATCACAGCGGGAGTCCTCCCCCTGTGACAGCAAAGTCCATGAGTGACTGAAGTGAGCCGCGCGATCAGCGGTGCCCTCACTCACGTGATTTGCGGTCGCAGCAGGAGTCTTCTACCTCTGACCGCAAATCAGGCCATGACACAGAGACCCACGTGATGAGAATGAACTCAGGTGAACCACCCCTGACAGCTGTGGGCCTCGCATTTCTGCCTGTGTCCCGGCACTTATGTGAGAGGCTCACCCGAGTTCATTCTCATCGAGTGGCTCTGTCTCTGCCTGCTGTCAGCAGCCAGTCATGCCAGAACAGGCATGTAGCAGAGCCGAGTGGGACCGCACTGTCAAAAATGCATCCAAAATGCATTCAAAAAGCAGTGTTTACAGTTGTCAAAATGCTGCAGTTTAGTTGTCAACCAGAACGCAGACGTGCGGACATAGCCTTACCTTCCTATTCTACCTTGGTCCATTAAAATTAGTGATAATGCTGTCTCCACATTACACCACAGGGAAGTGTTAATTAGCAGGTAATACCTGGGGTGCGTTTCATGGTAAGCTGCATCCTGTAGTCCGAAAAATATGGTAATTTTTTTATCTCATTAACACTATGCAATTATTGTTGTATTATTGCGGAGCCATAAAAATAAACAAATTGGGACTATAATTATTTAGTTTAAATAGATGAACTGTAAGTATCTCAGTTTAAGTAATGTGCATGTTTATAATATGGCTGTGGAAGTCTGTGTGTACAGTGTTTGTACATACAGTACGTATAATGTGTATTGTGTGTAATTAGCATGTATGTGTTTAATGTTATGCCTGTCATGTGTATGTGTGTCTATGTATATTTGTGCAATTTGTATGTGTATAGTTTATTTGCATATTTTTTGTTTTGTATAAATGATACAAACATGTATGTACTGTATATCATACAGCAGAACTCTCAATGTGTGAAGTATGGACATAGTATTACATATGAGTTATTGAGATTTATATTTTAGTTTACATATAATGGTAGACACATACATAATTACAGTTTGTGTATGTGCGTTCATGCATGTTGCACAATGAATCTTTGCCCTTGGAGGAGAAATCTCTAGCTACAGCTCTGGAGAAGGATAATACTTCAGTTAAAGGATCTGTGCAACCACCATATTTATATTTAAAGGGACCTGTCATCGTGATTTAATATTTTAAAGTAAAGATATGGCCACAATAGGGCTGCTATACTGATTTAAGAGCTACGTGTAGTGCAGAAATATACACCCTGGTTCTTTTTTAATATATTATAGAAGTTTTGGTGCAATATCCTTTTCATGTATCGGAGCTGGACTGTGGGGCGAGACTGTGGGTTGCATTTTTGGCTCTGCTTTGGCCCCTCCATGCTTGTACGAGTTCTTTTTTTTAACATTTTTCTCAAGCACTGTATGCAGCGGCGCTTCTGCACATTCATCCTGAGGGTCTTCTGCAAAATGGTGCAGCGAGAGGCGCATGCGCACACTGGCATCTGACAATCTGCAGCAAAATGGTCTTCATTGTTATGGCGCCGGTGGCTCGTCATTGAGCCATGGTGTGAATCTGTACATGAGCCACCTCTGGCATCATTTTGCTGAACATCTTTGTTAGATGTGTGACGCCCCTGGACTATCAGGTCGTCACAGGATACTGCACAAACTGCCCTTCCGTGCATCTCAAATGAAAAAAGTCTATCCAGCACAGTTCCAGTAGATAAAATTAAAAGTCCTTTATTGGAAAAATATTAAAAGTCCATTATGCCATGCTGCGAGGACGCGTTTCGAACTAACCGTCCTTATTCAGTCTCAACACATCTCACAATGAATCCAGACTAAAAACACATGGCAAAGGACATGAGGTCAGCAATCAGTACAAAATTTGAATATGCAAATATACAAATTAATTCAACATTACACATGCAACCAAGCAAGGAAACAAATAAATTTTCAATAGAAATACATTACATCATTTTTTATATTTCATCCAGTTGGGACCCTCGTTTCAATCTCAAAAATCCATTTTACCTCTTTATATTGTAACATTTTTTTTATGTCTCCTCCCCTCCTAGGTAGCAGAACCTTCTCTATGCCGCTCACCTGCAAGCTACTCAAATCACCTCCATGGACACTGAGAAAATGCTGTGAGGCTCCCGAAGGGCTCCTTGTTGAATTATTTAGGACATTGTACACATGTTCAAATATTCTTTTTCTCAGTGTCCTAGTGGTGTGACCTATGTACTGCAGTCGGCACTAGAGATGAGCGAACCGATCGCGGTTCGGCTGGAGCTCGGTTCGCCGAACTGAGGTCTGGATCTAGTTCGGTTCGGCGAACCGGTTCGGCAAACCACTCGAACGCATAGGAAACCATGGGAGGCAATCACAAACACATAAAAACACATTATAAATGTACACATACAGTTAATAAACATTGCCATAACACTTACCGGTGCCCGCGATGCATCCTGCACTCTGTCTCCTGTCGCTATTCCTTCCGATGATCGCTGCATCCTCCCGATAACCAGCACTTACAGGACCTTCCGTGACGTCGTCAAAATAGCCATGTGACCAGTCACGTGCCTGTTATCTCATTGGCTACAGACTGGTCAAAGGACTATGATGCGTCATGTAGGACCTGTCATTGCATCTCTCTGTTACACGGTGCACGTTTGTGTATCGCCGTGTACCGGTGACGTGCTCTAACACACGGTCGACTCGCCGTTCTGCTTCCCCATTCCGTTAGGGACTGGCTGACACAGCCGGTCAATAACGGAGATCACCGTTGCTATAGCTAACCGCGGCTCTGGGAATCACATGATCGGAGCACCGTTGCTATGGTAACGCGTCTGTCAGCGGTAATGTTATCGCTAACAGCCAGCAGCACTGATCACTCACGGAGTGAAGGCTGCAGGGAAGCAGCGTCTTCCCCCATGCAGTGCTGTCTGATGTAGTAGAGCTGCATGTGTTGAACGAGAAAGACAGAAGAGTATGGATCGTGGATGGCTGACAGTGAGTAATAAACATGGAGTCTCTAATGTGTCTGTGTATTTATTTCTATTAAAGTATTTTTTCTCTGTGTGTTTTGTTTTTTTTTAACCCTTTATTGGAGATTCTTAATGGCCGGGTCAAACTTGCCGGACAGTAGGAATCTCTGACTTAATACTAGCTAGTAGCCCAGAAACCTCGGGCTAACCTGTGCTCGGGATTCCAATCCCCAGCTGCCTAGTTGTACCCGACTGGACACAAAAATGGGGCGAAGCCCACGTCAATTGTTTTTTAATTATTTCATGAAATAAGTGAAATAATTAAAAAAAACGGGCTTCCCTATATTTTTGGTTCCCAGCCGGGTACAAATAGGCAGCTGGGGGTTGGGGGCAGCCGTACCTGCTTGCTGTACCTGGCTAGCATACAAAAAAATGGCGAAGCCCACGTCATTTTTTTGGTGGGCAAAAAACTCCTGCATACAGTCCTGGATAGAGTATGCTGAACCTTGTAGTTCTGCAGCTGCTGTCTGCTCTCCTGCATACACTAGTGAATGGAGCATGCTGAGCCTTGTCGTTCTGCAGCTGCTGTCTGCTCTCCTCCATACAGACAGACAGCAGCTGCAGAACTACAAGGCTCAGCATACTCCATCCAGGACTGTGTGCAGGAGATTTTTGCCCCCTGAAAAAATTATGTGGGCTTCGCCATATTTTTGTATGCTAGCCAGGTACTTCAGGCAGCTACGGACTGCCCTCAACCCCCAGCTGCCTATTTATATCCGGCTGGGAACCAAAAATAAAGGGAAGCCCTTTTTTTATTATTTCATGAATTTCATGAAATAATTAGAAAACAAATGACGTAGGCTTCGCCATATTTTTGTGTCCAGCCAGGTACAACTAGGCAGCTGGGGATTGGAATCCGCAGCACAGGTTGGCCTGAGCTTTCTGGGCCCCTCTGCTGCGAATTGCAGTCTGCAGCCGCCTCAGAAAATGGCATTTTCATAGAAGCTCCATCTTCTGGCGCTGTATCCAACTCTTCCAGCTGACCTGGTGAAGGGTGGTTCGCTGGGTAATAATGGGGTTAGGGCTAGCTGTATATTATCAACTGAAATCATTATTACCCAGCGAGCCACCGGCATCAGGGCAGCTGGAAGAGTTGGATACAGCGCCAGATGATGGCGCTTCTATGAGAGCACCATTTTCTTGGGCGGCTGCAGACTGCAATTCGCAGCAGAGGGGCCCAGAAAGCTCGGGCTAACCTGTGCTGCGGATCCAATCCCCAGCTGCCTAGTTGTACCCGGCTAAACATAAAAATGGGGCGAAGCCTACATCGGGTTTTTTTAAATCATTTCATGAAATTCATGAAATAATTAAAAAAGGGCTTCCCTATATTTGTAGTTCTCAGCCGGGTACAAATAGGCAGCTGGGGGTTGGGGGCAGCCGTACCTGCCTGCTGTACCTGGCTAGCATACAAAAATATGGCGAAGCTCACGTCCTTTTTTTGTAGTTTTTTGGCAAAAAAAATAAAAAATGCTTCCCTGGATTTTCTATTGCCAGTGAAGGTAACACCAAGCAATGGGGGTTAGCAACTAGTAGCTGCTTGGATTACCCTTAGTTAGCAATACAAAAAAGCAGCGGGAGCCCATATATATTTTTTTAATTATGTATTTAAATAACTGAAAACAAAATGGGCTTCCCTGTATTTTGATTGCTGAACATCACAGTGCTGTAAAAATAAATCTTTAAAAAAAATGACGCAGCGCTCCGCGGTATTTTTGATTCTCAGTGCAGATAAAGCAGACAGCTATGGGTTGCCACCCCCATTTGCCTGGCGTTACCTTGGCTGGCAATCAAAATACAGGAAAGCCCATTAATTTTTTTTATTTAAAAAAATAGTTAAAAAAAAAATGACGTTGGGTCCCCCCATTTTTTGATAGCCAGCTAGGGTAAAGCAGATGGCTGTAGCCTGAAAACCACAGCTGGCAGCTTTACCGTGGTTGGTGATCCAATGTGGAGGTCACCCCAGGCTCTTTTTTTATAATTATTTTATAAATATTAATAATTACAAAAAAAAAGTAGGGTCCCCCCCAAATTGGATCACCAGCCAAGGTAAAGCGGACAGCTGTGGTCTGGTATTCTCTGGGTGGGAAGGTCCATAGTTATTCGCCCTTCACAGCCTAAAAATAGCAGGCTGCAGGCGCCCCAGAAGTGGCGCAAGCACTAGATACGCCAATCCTGGCGCTTCACCCCAGCTCATCCCGTGCCCTGGTGCAGTGGAAAACGGGGTAATAAATGGGGTTGATACTAGCTGTAAGGTCACCTGACATCAAGCCCAGCAGTTTGTGATGTCATGGCATCTATCAGATACCCGACATCACAAACTGTCAGTACTAACAAAACAAATAGACGAAAAAAAATGTATTTGAAAAAACACTCCCAAAACATTCCCTCTTTCACCAATTTATTATAAGAAAAAAAAATAAGGGGGTCCCACGATGACTCTGGACCGTCTAGAATATGGGGGGACACGCTCAGGGAACGTATCCCCCATTTTCTAGGAGTGCAGACCCTCCATGTGAGGAGTGTGGGTGCAATGAATCTGCACCCACTCTCCTCGGGTCCACAGCAACAGAGTCCATGTCGTAACTGTTGCTACCAAAGCTGCAATGCCCTGCTCATGAGGTAAGGGCATGCTTAATCAGGAGAACTATTCTACATTTCCAAATATTGGTATTTGCTGATATTATTGCTATTCCAACTACTATATATTGGGGATAGGATCTTGGAGATGAAATACCCCTTTAAGTCCAGTTATCCAGCTGAATGAATACTAAACAGAGCTCGCTATTTAGACATGTTTTCTTGTGGCGTATAACGGACTCTCATGTTTGGTAGTCGTTCAGCAGGGCAACAGAAATAGCAAATCCCTCCATTTGTAAATGTAGTATAGCTCTACTGATCAACTATGTTCCTTACCTCATGAGCAGGGCATTGCAGTAGCTTACAGATGCATGGTTACCACCACTCACTGTGTCTGAACACAGGAAGCTGAGCTGACAGCCGCTCTGTGCATGCGGCAGCGTCTATTGTGAAGGAGGAGGCCGCGGGGGATCAATGCTGCACACGTACCGTGGGACACCGGGGAACACCGGTGGGATTATAGGGGGTGACCTGGCAGGGCCTGGGGAGGAGTTTTCTGTCGCAAGTGTCATGGCACATGCGACAGAAATCAGAGGAGTAGGGTGAATGCGGCCGGCGCGCTGCTGTGTGCGTGGCCATCTTGGATTTCCGGGTGGAGGTGGGGCACTTTGGCGACACCGGGGGACCGGAGGGGACCGGGGAGGATATTAATATCCCATCTGACATGTTTGTTCATGCCAGATGGGAGATAAATAATTTTTTACCGGCGCTGTCATTTACTGTAACGTGATCACCGGTATACCGGTGATCACATGAGCGGGGATCAGAAAAACCGGCCTGAATCATGATCTCCAGGGTCCCAGCTACCCCTAAAACCCTGGAGATTTTCTGACGCTGGGGGGCACTGTTCACTTATTTCTGCCTGCTGTTTATAAATGGCAGATCAGAATAAGGCTACATTCACACAACCGATCCGTTTTTGCGGTCCGCAAAAAACGGTCTGTTTTTTTCACGGGTGCATCCATGTGGCATCCATTTCCGTTCCGTATTGTTAGGTCCGGGTGGTGGATCCACTGGGCCGTTCACCCCACCGGAGGCCTGGGTGCACGGTAGCCGGAGAACTAGCGTGGCAGGGACTGCGTTCCACAGAGGACGGGTAGAACAATCGCTGGGGCTTCAGAGTTCCTGGAGACAGTGCAGGAATCTGGCACAGGTACCGGGTAGGAATGTCAGGCAATAGTATTGATCACAGGACACGGCACAAGGGGGACCTCAGCACCTAGCTTTCAAGACAAGGCTTACAAGACACGGTGATCAGGCCCCACCCACATGGCAAGGCCAGTCTTATATACCCAGCACAGCCTCATGTCATATCCTGCTGCAGCAGTGCTGAGCCCATTAGACCAGGTGAGTGGGCGCGGCCCGACCCTATACAGAAGCATGATTCAGACACAAGAGACTGGGGACAGGACACAGGAAAGCACGAGTGGGAGCGGCAGCCGTGACCAGTGGACAAGTGGACCGGATCAGTGGGTAAGGAGCGGTGCTGTGCAGGTGTAATTTTGCACCCTTTGGTGCCTTTCATGTGGCACTAAGGGGTGCTTAGTCTTGTATTTACCAAAAAAATAAATAAATTTAAAAAAAAAATAACGTTGGGTTCCCTCTATTTTTGTAGCCAGCTAGGGTAAAGCAGACGGCTGCAGCCTGCAGACCACAGCTGGCAGCTTCATCTTGGCTGGTAATCCAAAACTGAGGGCACTCCACGCTGTTATTTTAAATTAAATAAATAATAAAAAAAAAACACGTTGGGGTCCCCCCAAAATTGGATTAGCAGCCAAGCTAAAGCGGACAGCTGGGGTCTGATATTCTCAAACTAGGGAGGTCCTTGGTTATTGGACTCTCCCCAGCCTAAAAATAGCAGGCCACAGCCGCCCCAGAAGTGGCGCATCCATTAGATGCGCCAATCCTGGTGCTTTGCCCCAGCTCATCCCGTGCTCTGGTGCGGTGGCAAACGGGGTAATATATGGGGTTAATACCAGATGTGTAATGTCACCTGGCATCAAGCCCTGGGGTTGGTGAGGTCAGGCATCTATCAGATACCCGATATCACCAACCCAGTCAGTAATAAAAAAAAAAAAATAGACAGCAAACACATTTTTATTTGAAAAAACACTCCCCAATACATTCCCTCTTTCACCAATTTATTAGAAAGAAAAACAAATCCAGGTCTGCTGTAATCCAAAGGGTTCCCATGACGATCCATACCATAGTCACTGTCCCAGTCCATGAAGAACAGAATGTTCCCCATTGGCTGGGATAGCAATGCAGTGACCTGAGCTAACATCAACAGGTCAGCCCAGGTCACTGCAGGGCATGAAAAGTGCTGCTGTCAGGAGCGAGGTACATTACCTGCGGTGACTATCTCCTGCACTGCTGACAGCAGACCTGTCACTGAGTTCAATGACCTTCACAGCCAAGTATCGCGAGAGCCTGTGACGTCACCGCTAGTGACAGTTTCGGGCCACAGTGACAGATGTAAAGCAGCAGCCATGGAGGACAGTAACAGCGCTGAGGTCGGGAGGGCGGGACTTCATCACCGCAGGTAAGCCGAGCGGGGTAATGTGTGTGGAGTGTGAGGTGGGCGGAGCCTACCGGGGTAATGTGTGCAGAGTGCTAGGTGGGCGGAGCCTAGCGGGGCCATGTATGCAGAGTGCCAGGTGGGCGGAGCCTAGCGGAGTAATGTGTGCAGAGTGCCAGATAGGCGGAGCCTAGCGGGGCCATATGTGCAGAGTGCCAGGTGGGCGGAGCCTAGTGGGGCCATGTGTGCAGAGTGCAAGGTGGGCGGAGCCTAGCAGGGCCATGTGCGCAGAGTGCCAGGTGGGCGGAGCCTAGCAGGGCCATGTGTGCAGAGTGCCAGGTGGGCAGAGCCTAGCGGGGCCAAGTGTGCGGGCGGTGGAGTGCGAAGTGGGTGGAGCCTAGCGGGGCCATGTGGTGCTGAGGACGTCAGTGTTGTGGACTGCATGGCTGGGGACAGGTGAGTGTGTGTGTGTGAGTGTGTGTGTGTGTACATGCCGCGTGCAGGAGGGGGGGGCGGAGCGAGCTGAGCGGGGAAGTGGCGGCTTCCTGCACATGTAACTAGGATAAATATTGGGTTACTAAACAAAGCAGTTTGCTTGGATACCCGATGTTCATCTTGGTTACCAGCTTACCGCAGGCTGCCAGCGATGGCTCCTGCACACTGTAGCTGTAAAAAGCTACGCTTTTGCTGATAGAACCGTTCTCGAACGTAACTCGAACTGTTGAGCTTTTAGCAAAAAGCTCGAGTTCGAGTTCTAACTAGAACACCCCCCAAAATCACTCGAACCGCGAACTGGAGAACCGCGAACCGCGCTCAACTCTAGTCGGCACATAGTGCAAGAAATCCCATAAACGACATTCATAGAACTACAGTTTATAATTGTTCTGATGCTATATTGCTTTCCATTGGTATATGATAAAACATTTTTTTGTGTTAGTAAGTAACATATTTACACAAACCAAAAGTTTTTCCACCGCACTTATATGAACCACTTACTGACAACCAATTTAATTTATCTGGTTTTTTTTGGATTTGTTCATATGATCACTGGGGGACAATAATGCGCCAAATGTAGCGTTCTTTTTTTAAACAAATTTAACACCTCCCTCCAGTATGCGGTTTAAAGTTTCATCAGCCGACAAAACCGGTAAAAATGTTCTCACAATGTGCACTATATCATAGTAGTTCTTACTGAATTTAGTTGAAAAAAACGGTTGCACATTGTGAGAATTTCCCTTTTTGTTCTGTTCAAGGTACTGCTCTCTAGATTTGGAGCATACTTTTGTTTTAGATCTTTCCAAATTTTTTAGGGAGTAACCCCTAGCAATAAACCGTTTGTCTATTTCCATATACTCTTGCTCTAAATAAGACACCTTTGTGCAGCAGCGTTTAGCCCTTACATGTTCCCCAGTAGGGATATTTTCCACTACAAACCTTGGGTGGCAACTAGTTGCATGCAGGATTGAATTTCCTGCTGAGAGCTTGCAGCATAATTTGCAATCAGTAATACTCTTTTCCATGTTTCCCATCAGTACCATGTCCAAAAATTAGATTTGCAGTGGATCACTTTGATATGTGAATCCCAGATTGTATGGGTTGTTATTAATAAATGAAATAAAATTTTCCATGTTGTTTGCTCTGTTTTTCCAAATAATCAAAACATCATCAATAAATCTGAGGAATATTAATATGTCTGGGCTAAACTGATTTTTTATATTAAAAATAAATTCCTCCTCCCACCAAAACATATAAATATTCGCCAGAGATGGTGAAAAATGTGAACCCATTGAACAACCCGGTCTCTTTAAATAAAAATCCCCCAAAAATATGAAATAATTATTTTTTAACAAAAAAAGGGTAACGTCCAATATGTATTGCTGCAATTCCTGTGAAAAATCAGAATATTTTTCCATTTGAGTTTTTAATGCTATTATGGCCAGGTAGTGCGGGATGGAGGTGTATAATGTGCATACATCACACGTTAACCAACAATTGCTCTCCTGTCACATCATGCCATTTAACACATTTAAACAAAACTCGGAGAGGTTTTAGCCAAAAATTGGAGATGTTTATCTAGCCACTCCGAGAGATGCTCAGTGACAGACCCTATGCCCGAAATAATGGGGCGGAAGCTTGGCGGAAACTGATCTTTGTGAGATTTCGGGAGAGCATGCATAAAGGGAGTTATTGGATGTGAAGGGTTAAAATAATCCTTTTGTTTTTGGTTTATTAGTCCCAATAAAACCCTTTCCTCTAACAAGATTTCCAATAATTTTCTATCATTAATAGGGTTATGGGATCATTTTTTGTAAATACTACTACCCTTCAACATCCCCTCCTTTTCATATAACCCCACATCCATGACTACATCGATCCTCCCTTATCACAATTTTTTATTATTATATTGGTGTTATTTTTTAGTGTTTTTTACAGCCCTTTTTTCCCCTGATGTTAAATTACGGGACACTATATCACTTGCTTTGTCTAGCTTAATTAGTTCTTTTTCTACAAGGTTCTGGAAGTCCTCCATCTGTTGACAACGGGTCTGAGTGGGGTAATAAGATGGGTTAGGTACTCTATTGCATACAAATCTATTATTTATGTCATCATCAGCTATATTTTTATCCTCCAAATCTCGCAAATTTTGCAGCGCCATTTGTTCCTGAAAATAAATCATTGGGGTTAAATTACAGTATTTTTCGCTTTATAAGACGCACCTGATTATAAGACGCACCCCCAAATTTGGTGAAGGAAAAGAGAATTTTTTTTTAATGTTAAATGGGGTTCATCTTATAATGCCAGTGTCCCTCTAACAAATCATATAGGGTATATGTCCCTCATAGCCCCCCATCCTAAAATTAGCCCCCTTTAATCTGGATATGGCCCCCTTATATTGAATATAGCCCCCTTGTGATGGCACACGTTCCCCTGTGCTGCCTATGGCCCCTATAGATCGCACAAATACCGCTGTGTAGATATGACCCCCATAGTGCTGCCCATGGCCCCTATATAGATCGCACAAGTCACCCTGTGTTAGATATCATCCCCATGGTGCTGCCCATGGCCCCTATATAGATCGCACAAGTCCCCCTGTGTTAGCTATCGCCCCCATGGTGCTGCCCATGTCCCCTATAGATTGCACAAGTCCCCCTGTGTTAAATATCGCCCCCAGGCTGCTGCCCATAGTAAAATAAAACACTCTTTCCTTATTTCCTGCAGCGCTGATCTCCCTCCTGTCTCCCTCCGTGCTTCTGTTCCTCCACTTCCTGGTTCTTCGTGCCGATCATGTGATCAGCACAGCAGACTGAGATCTCTGCGTGCCTAATCACAGTGGAAGCAGGGACACCGGGGAGAAATGCTGGAGGGGGTAAGTAAAGCTTTTCTATTTTAGAATGAGTAGCAGCATGGAGGCCATATCTAACAGGGGGGATGCAGGGACAAATAATATGCACCGCTCCCCCAGCCCGTCACTGCGGTGCGATTTCAGCACCACCGGAGATGGACAGCGGCTGTACATATTATATGAGCGTGAGCAGGAGATCAAAGGTTGCAGCCCGCAGCGTTCACCTGCCCCCAGCGGCGCCCCCACCTCCCCTGGACCCTGAAGTGTATATCTATATATACCCCCCCCATATATTCGACTTATAGGATGCACCCCCTACTTTCCCCCAAAATTTGGGGGAACAAAAGTGCGTCTTATAAAGCGAAAAATACGGAATTGGCAATACAGATTCATTTTCATCATAGAAATGCTTCTTTATAGTCAATCTTCTTACAAAACGATTCACATCAAGTATGGTTTCCAGTACATTAAATTTTGTATTAGGCACAAAGGATAAACCTTTTTCCAACACTTTCATTTCATTTGCATTAAGAATGGTAGCAGATAAATTAATCACTGAAGACATATTTTCTTCTTTCCAGGTGTAATACCCATGCTGGTGATTTTGTTCTGTTTGAATGTTTCCTACCAGCCCTTCTTGTTTTTTTCTTGATTTTTTTCAGACTGGAAAACGTGGTTTTTGGCGATAGGGCAGAGGTAGAAGGCATAGTTGTTTCGGTCTCTGAAAAGTCCGTAGTGCCATCAGAGGTTTCAGGTTCTGTAGAGGAAAAACTCACTCTATTTTCTCCCCATTTGTTTTTTCCTCTTTTCCTCATAATGGATTTGGGGAGATTTCGCCGGAATTGATGCCAGGTGTAAACTCTGTCTTGTTTATAGTCCATGAGATCCCTCTGGAATTTATCTTCCTTTATTGCAGTTACAGAATCCTCCAATTTATTGAGGTTCACATTGATTTTTTTCCTTCATAGCATTATAGGAATCTACTTCTTTAAATTTTAATAATGCATTCTCCAGATCTTTAACTTTACTTTCCAATTCAGTTAATCTGGTTTGTTCCTGCTCAATAATTAATAAAAAATTTTTGAGCATTCATATAATACTGTATTCCATTGATTTATGAATGCATCATTAAATTCTGTAGTGGGTCTTTTCTTAATTTTCAGCTCCCTTGGTACCATATCCGCATCAAGGTAGGCTTGTTCTATTGTCCCACCATGTCCTGATGCGTGATGCAATGGTTTTTTCCAGGTCCCACATAATTCCATTTAATTCACTCTGTTCCTCCGTTTGATTGCTATTTTTCTTTCCTGACAAAAATTCTGGCTGCCTTATCCAGCCGTTGTTTTCTATTGACGTTAAAAAATTCATCAACAGGGCTATTATTTATTTCGGTCTTATTGCTGTTGATCTCCATTTTAGCATTTTTTTAATATCACTTTTTCAAAGTACAGTCATGGCCAAAAGTTTTGAGAATGACACCAAAATTATATTTTCACATGATCTATTGCCCTCTGGTTTTTAATTGTGTTTGTCTGATGTTTACATCACATATAGAAATATAATTGCAATCATATTATGAGTACCAAAAGGTTATATTGACAGTTAGAATGAGTTAATGCAGCAAGTCAATATTTGCAGTGTTGATCCTTCTTCTTCAGGACCTCAGCAATTCTCCCTGGCATGCTCTCAATCAACTTCTGGATCAAATCCTGACTGATAGCTGTCCATTCTTCCATAAGCAATGCTTGCCTTTTGCCAGAATTTGTTGGTTTTTGTTTGTCCACCCGTCTTTTGATGATTGCCCACAAGTTCTCAATGGGATTAAGATCTGGGGAGTTTCCAGGCCATGGACCCAAAATCTCTATGTTTTGTTCCATGAGCCATTTAGTGATCACCTTTGCTTTATGTCA
Source organism: Anomaloglossus baeobatrachus (assembly GCF_048569485.1). Lineage (NCBI taxonomy): Eukaryota > Metazoa > Chordata > Amphibia > Anura > Aromobatidae > Anomaloglossus > Anomaloglossus baeobatrachus. The sequence goes on along the minus strand of NC_134353.1, from coordinate 287,110,320 downwards.
AGGTGCTCCATCATGCTGGAAAAGGCATTATTGGGCACCAAAGTGCTCTTGTACAGTTGGGAGAAGTTGCTCTTGGAGGACATTCTGGTACCATTCTTTATTCATGGCTGTGTTTTTAGGCAAGACTGTGAGTGAGACGATTCCCTTGGCTTAGAAACAACCCCACGCATGAATCGTTTCAGGATGCTTAACAGTTGGCATGAGACAAGACTGGTGGTAGCGCTCACCTCTTCTTCTCCTAATAAGCTGTTTTCCAGATGTCCCAAACAATCGAAAAGGGGATTCATCTGAGAAAATGACTTTACCCCAGTCCTCAGCAGTCCACTCCCTGTACCTTTTGCAGAATATCAGTCGGTTCCTGATGTTTTTTCTGGAGAGAAGTGGCTTCTTTGCTGCCCTCCTTGAAACCAGGCCTTGCTCAAAGAGTCTCCGCCTCACAGTGCGTGCAGAAGCACTCACACCAGCCTGCTGCCATTGCTGAGCTAGCTCGGCACTGCTGGTAGTCCGATCCCGCAGCTGAAACAGTTTTAAGATACGGTCCTGGCGTTTGCTGGTCCTTCTTGGGCGCCCTGGAGCCTTTTTGGCAACAATGGAAGCTCTCTCCTTGAAGTTCTTGATGATGCGATAGATTGTTGACTGAGGTGCAATCTTTGTAGCTGCGATACTCTTCCCTTTTAGGCCATTTTTGTGCAGAGCAATGATGGCTGCACGTGTTTCTTTAGAGATAACCATGGTTAACTGAAGAGAAACAATGATACCAAGCACCAGCCTCCTTTTAAAGTGTTCAGTGGTGTCATTCTTACTTAATCATGACTGATTGGTCGCCAGCCCTGTCCTCATCAACACCCACAACTGTATTAATGGAACAATCACTAAAACAATGTTAGCTGCTCCTTTTAAGGCAGGAATGCAATGATGTTGAAATGTGTTTTGGGGGTTAAAGTTCATTTTCTTAGCCAATATTGACTTTGCAATTAATTGCTGTTAAGCTGATCACTCTTTATGACATTCTGGAGTATATGAATATTGCCATTAGAAAAACTTAAGCAGTAGACTTTGTAAAAATTAATATTTGTAGTATTCTCAAAACTTTTGGCCATGACTGTATTACGTTAAACAGTTCCAGATTCATTGCTTACTTCCAGGGGGAGCAAGGAGTCTGTGGCTGCATATGACTTCACAAAGAATTTAGAAAAGTGCTTCCAGCTCACCTCTCTGTTTAGGAGACCATCATCTGACCGTGCAGGGATTTGAATGCAGTGAGCCTGCTCCTTTGGTATCCACAATTCAAATGAAAAAAGTCGATCCAGCAATTTCAATAGAAATACATTACATCATTTTTTAAATCTGGATTAAATATAAAAAATGATTTAATGTATTTCTATTGAAAATGTATTTGTTCGTTTCCTTGCTTAGTTCCATGTGTAATGTTGAATTAATTTGTATATTTGCATATTCAAATTTTGTACTGATTGCTGACCTCATGTCCTGTGGCATATGTTTTTAGTCTGGATTCATTGTGAGATGTGTTGAGACTGAGTAAAGACAGTTAGTCCGAAACGCGTCCTCGCAGCATGGCATAATAGACTTTTAATGTTTTTCCAATAAAGGACTTTTAATTTTATCTACTGGAACTGTGCTGGATCGACTTTTTTCATTTGAATTGTGGATACTAAAGGAGCAGGCTGACTCCATTCGGATCCCTACACGGTCAGATGATGGTCTCCTAAACAGAGAGGTGAGCTGGACGCACTTTTGTAAATGCTTTGTGATGCCCTTCCATGCAGTATTCCAACTCCCTCATGGTTCTGGGTCCCTATCTTATGGTGTTGCCTCCAACAGCAAAGCAAATCAATTCCTAGTTACACACTGCACCACACCCACCAGGTACACCAGTGCATGGCTTGAGTGGAATAGAGTCGCCCACCTTGGGGGTTCAGGGAGGGGAAGTGAGTAGTGTAGTCAGAGTCAGTATGAGAGTGAGTTAGGAGTTGGTCAGTGAGAGGAGGTAGGGAGTAGTGGCTGCCAAGAGAAGCTGTCTAGGTTGCAGACGGTGGTCTGGACCTAGAGGAATCGGTCCCCCGGTCGCAGGGGATTGAGGCTAGGTGCCTGGACCTGTCAAGGAGGACGATCAGCAGCCTGGCACTATCACCGGTCTGGGACCAAAGGCATGGCGGGGTACATGGACTTTAAGTCGGGGAGAAGCTTCAGGCAACCCGGCAATTAACCTGAGGAGAACGGAGTCTTTATGATCTGTTCTCAGCCGCTCCAGAACCAGTGCACTAGCACAACGAGAGGGATAGGGCCTTCCAAACAAACGGTCCAGAAAATCCCAAGCGTGAGCCCTGAGAGCAGGCGCCCACACTTAGCCACAGTGGAGAGCGGGGCCCGGCAAGTTTCAGCCTACTGGGCCACCATGTTGAAGTTAAACTTAATGCCAGGAGGCAGGTCACGGATCACCAGGCAACACTATAGGGAACAGGACCCGGACGAGCTCCCCTCAAGTGGCAATGATACCCCGAGATTTGGTTTACCTGGTTGTCAGCGTCTGCTTATTGACTGAGTGAGTACCTGAGTGACTCCTGCATCCAACGGCATCCCACCGAGTCCCAGGGCCTTCCCCTACCCATGGAGGGCAACGACACCTTGCTGCCCCACTCCATCACCCCGTGTACTCCCATCGGCAGCAGCAATATTCCTTCATTACCATACACCATGGGTGGCATCACAAACTATACCTCCCCTGTAAATAACTTGCCCCCTTTACATTTAGAAGTGGCCCCAAGCCCCCAGGTCCGGAGACCCTCGAACCAAAAGTCATCGCATGGATCCGAGGGGTTCGATCCGCTGCAGGGGCGGGACAGATGAATGTGAGCAAGCACCATCCTTGCTGTGGATGGTATTAGCACAAATGTTTAAACAGAGTCTTTCTGCACTACAGGTATCTATTAAATCAGTATAACAGAGCCATTATGGCTACATCTTTACTTTAACATTAAATGGTGATGACATTTTCTCTTTGATTTTAAGACAAATTTATTCAATGTATTTAGAAATTTACTCCTATGAAAAATAATGTGTGGCTAAAAATATTTGAAAGATATTTTATTTATCATCACATAGATGAATACCCCGGGAGTTACTACTGCTTCTTACTTTGTGGCACCATGTATGTCACTGTTCTCAAGGTATTGGGCATGCTCAGTCAATCATAAATTTTGCCTTTTATTGCTTTAGCTGCATAGTAGTAAATTTAGAACCCTCCTTCTCAGCTAGCACTTATCCAGCCAGTAATAATATGGATTTAGCTTACACCGAGGTGACCTAAGTGGCTAAATGTAATATTACCAGCCATAGATTGACTGTGCATGCCCAATGCATCCCCATGCTCTGTTTTCTGTCACTGTACTTGCTAGTCCCATGATCACAGCAGTATTGACATTGATTGAAGCAGGTAGTGTCTGTCGTGAAAGGGATGTAATGAGTGACCTAAGGGTAATGCATGGAAAAGCATAGATTGGTGGCCAAAAGGCAGTTCCACTATATGTGACATGTCAGACAGTTAAAAACCTCCTGTTAGTGAATGGAAGTGAGGTCTTTAGCACAAACACAATGGTAATGTCAGGATTCCACCAGGGGATGCAGAAGCCAGGCAGACACAACTCTCCTTAAGGCTTCTTTTCCGTGAAAAAACACACACATTTTGCAGACGTTTAAAGGTGCATATCGCTTTCCATGTGCCGTGATTTTGGCACATGAATGTTCTCCGTGTGCTATCCGTGATAACACATGGAGAAAAGAAACTTTATGTTCATCTGTCCCTGGCACTGCTGTTCGTGGTGCTGATGTCTTCTCTGCGGTCTCCAACCCTGCTGACTCCCCGCTGCTGCTTCCGGTCCTCAGTGCAGTGAATATGCGATGAGCATAATGAGCAGGGATCGGAAGCGGTAGGTGTGAGAACGGATGTCACACATGCCGATGACATGGATGTGTGGAGGGGGCATAAAGTAGTAGTAAAGCTCACAGGGACGCACACACAGAGAACAAGTAGTGAGGAACCAGAGTCAGCACCAGGAGGTAACGTCAGAACAGATGGAATGAGGAAGCCGTAAATCAGGTGGAAGCACGAGAGTCAGGAGCCGAGGGAGCATGTAGATACCAAAGCAAGAAGCAGAGAGAAGGTCAGGTAACGTCACCAAAGTCAGAAGCCGGGAGATCAGTCAGAGCAATGGAGGGGGCAGGTACCAGAACAAAGGACGGGACCGGGGTCAGGAAGACAAACAAAACACAGGAGCAGGATGTCAGGGAAAGGTCAGCTGAGTAGCAGGAACTCACAAAACCAGAAGCGCACGCTGTAATACAGGAGCTATCACTGGCGATGCTCCGGGGGAAACCACGCCAAGATATGGCAGCGTGAGTCCCAGAGCAACACAGTCATGACAGTTACTATACACAAATATCTAACTACATGGCAAAATGTTTAATTTTTATTGAAGGCATTCTATATATGTACACATAAAGCATTATCTGCCATAAATAAAATATATGATTCATTTCAGTAAAATACTTGTAGTGTGAGGGTTAAAAAAATACTAAATCTGATTTCAATTTCACTTTGACTGTTTCTGCTGTGTACTGAGAATGCTAAAAGGAATCATACCTATCAGAAGAAGAATTTGGCTTTTTGCCTGGTACAACATGAAACTATCAGTTTCCCAGTGCTCTCTTATTATCAACAGCTTATCAGGCAATGAAAATCTAGAGATGTACTCCAGCAGGAGGAAATTGCAATTTATTGTCATTGCGTTGTAACTTCCCAAACCTGGATTCTGAATTACTCTACAAACTTAAGTAACGATACATTTGCTGACTTCATATTTTTCAAGCAAACCTACAAAACTTATTCTATTTTTTTTTCCTTCTAAATCTAAATTTTTAAGTGAAAGGACATTTATATTCAGGTTACTTAGGACTCAACATTAAGTAGAAAACCTGTTCTAGCATTTTTTAATAGGATAGCTTAGGAGAACATCTCATAGAGATTTTTTACAATGTGACATTTGTCACAGAATGTACAAAAGAATTGAAACTAAATCCAAAACCTCACTTTTGGCCAAGTCTCCCAAATATGTCCTAATAGTTATATCCCCAGCATTTGAGAGAAGAATGTGAGATGTTTAAAGAAAAATTTACTGTGAATAATACATAATATTTGCAATATTTCTCATTGGTTCTTTATTAATTTGCACATCATGTAAGCAAGTGGTTAACTCTTCCAAGAAGTAGGATAGTGAGGCAAATATGTAAACCATGCTTTGAGATGAAATTCAAGTTTTGTAGATCCTTTTAAAAAAAGATGTAATTTAGTCTTAAAGGGGTTATCCGGCTTATTTTTACTTTTTTTATTTATTATTACACTATTGGTCTACATTGGGGCAGGTAAGTAGATAGTGACCACTTACCTGTCAGCCCCTCTTCCCCGGCTTAGAGCGGTCATGTGACCGCTCCTGCCGCGATTTTGCTGCTTCCGGTCATTTCATGTCAACATGGGCAGGACCATGTTGACATGCAAATTTGGAACAGCTTGTTGCCGCCCTGCTGGGTGGGTACAGTGCGTGAGTCCCCACCCCCCTTCCCTGTACCCTCCCACACATTCCCCCACACCCCGTACTCTCCCCGCCCACGGTGTCTCCGCCAGCACCGGGCCCCCTGCTCAGGAGAGCAGGAGTGCCCGTGCAGTCTGTGTCCCACTCCAGCCCCGCGGATGCCTTCATTGCAATGTGTGTCTGCCCGCATGCAGATTCTCACGCTGCAGTGCTAGCAGCCACAGGGATAACGAGCGCTGCTGCTAGGAGGCAGATGAGATCATTACCTGCTTTGACGATCTCCTCTTCACTCCTATCAGCGCGGTCACTGCCGCCTATGCCCGCTGCATTCTCACATCACTAGCGGTGACATCACGGGCGATACTGCTGAGAACGTGGCGGGCATAGAAGGCAGTGACAGCGCTGACATCAGGAGTGAAGGGCAAATCATCAAAGCAGGTAATGATCTCATCTAACCTCCTGGCAGCAGTGCTTGTCATGCCCTGCAGTGACCTGGGCTATTGATGTTAGCTCAGGTCACTGCAGTGCTCTCCCAGCCAATGGGGAACATTCTGCTCTTCATTGACTGGGACAGTGACTATCGTATGGATAGTCATGTGTCCCCCTTATTGGATTACACCAGACCTGGATTTGATTGTTCTTTTCAATAAATTGGTGAAAGAGGGAATGGTTTGGGGAGTGTTTTTTCAAATAAAACATTTTTTGTTGTCTATTTTTTTTATTACTGACTTTGTTGGTGATGTCAGGTATCTGATAGACATGTGACATCACTAACCCCAGGGCTTGATGCCAGGTGACATTACACATCTGGCATTGACCCCATATATTACCCCGTTTGCCACCGCACCAGGGCAATGGGATGAGTTGGGGAAAAGCACCAGGATTGGCACATCTAATGGATGCGCCACTTCTGGGGCTGCTGTGGCCTGCTATTTTTAGGCTGGGGAGTGTCCAATAACAGTGGACCTCCCTAGTCTGAGAATACCAGACCACAGCTGTCCGCTTTACCTCGGCTGGTGATCCAATTTTGGGGGGACCCCATGATTTTTGTTTTAAATTATTTATTTAATTTAAAATAACAGCGTGGGGTGCCCTCTGTTTTGGATTATCAGCCAAGGTGAAGCTGCCAGCTGTGGTCTGCAGGCTGCAGCCGTCTGCTTTACCCTAGCTGGCTACAAAAGATAGGGGGGACCTCACGTTTTTTTTTTTTTAATTATTTATTTATTTTTTGGCTAAATGAAAGGCTAGGCACCCTTTCATGCCACATGAAAGTCACTAAAGGGTGCCAGCTTAGAATATGCAGGGGCATAGGACATTATATATGTCTTTCTCATCTATCTATCTATTCATCTATCCATTATCTATCTATCTATCTATCCCTCTATTCATTCATTCATCCCTCTATCTCTGTCTCTATATCTATCTATTCATCACTATATCTACTCATCTATTTATCTTTCTTGCTGCTTCCGTTTTTTTGCGGACCGCAAAAACGGAACAGTCATGTGAATGTAGCCCACATGTGTTCCCTATGGGGGTAGAGGTCGGTACAGAACGATGGTGAGGGGGGGGGGGTCGGTACAGAGCGCCATGTGTGTGTCTGTGTGTGTGGGGGGAGGGTTGCAGAGCCTAATGTGATGTGGGGCGCAGAGCCCGGTGTGTGTGTGTGTGTGTGTGTGTGTGCGCGGTGCAGAGCCCTATGTGTGTGTGGGGAGTGTAGAGCCATATGTGTGTGTGGGGGGTGCAGAGCTCGATGTGGGGCTGTTTTTTCCATTACTAGAGTGATAACAGGTAAGGTGCTGGGGCAGAATACTGACAGGGAATGTGTATGCAGGGGGCGGGCAGAGGGCGGGGCTGGACACTGAGGCCGGGCAGGGGGCGGGCAGAGAGCGGGGCTGGCAGGGGGCAGGGCTGAACACTGAGACCGGCCAGGGGGTGGACAGAGGGCGGGGCTGGCAGGGGGCGGGCTGGACAGTGAGGCCGGGCGGTGCCAGCTCTGACTGTGAGGTTTGGCAAAGGAAGTGGTCAGTTTTCTTGTGCTGAATGTAAACAAAGATCTGCAGAGAATAAAGGGATAATTCAAAAGGAACAAAAGTTAGAAAAGAAAAAATAACAATGTAGGGGTGTTTTATATGACAATACAGCACAGATAAACTCAAAATCTTTTGCTAAGCTAGTGTCGGACAACTCCTTTAAATCCTTTTAGGACAGTATATGTCATCCTAACCGCTGTCCTCCAGGACATTAAGCAATCCACATTGATCAGGTTTAGGGTAGTAAGAGAAAATGCGAGTACATAGCCAAACCTCTGCACATCATAATAGCTAATCTCGACAAAAATATTTGTTTTACAATTGTGCAGCGATATGCCTTTTGCAGGCAAGCAAAGCTTTATTCACACTGACATTCACTGCAGTCTCTCTGACCTTCCCTACCCCTTGGGTGTGGCCAACTTGACTTGTCTAAACAGTTGTCACAAATTTGCTGTTCACTGTGTCCTAGGGATGCAGTGAGTGACCTCTTAGTTCCTAAATAATAATAATAATAATAATCTTTATTTCTACAGCACCAACATATTCTGCAACGCTTTACAATTCAGGAGGATCATATACAAACAAGTAACAGCTATAGAAAATACAATATTTAGAGGGGAAAAAAGACAACCCTGCTCGTGAGAGCTTACAATCTACAATGAGATATTGGGGGGGGCAAGGTACAAGTGCTTAATTACAATGACAATCCAGCCATCTGAAGGAAATGGGGGATAGATAATGGCTTCCTGGACCAATTGGCCAGAACCTTGAGATGCATTTGGGTGCCATGGAGTTTGACGTGGGGTTATGTTGTGAGAACTTGTAGAGGGACTATGTTAATTGGATTTGATTAGAGAGAGTGATAGGAAAGATGCATTTTAGGGTGCGTCTGAAGCCGAGTACGTTGTGATTCATCCTAACTTCTTGGGTTAGAGCGTTCCAGAGGATTGGTGCAGCTCGGAAGAAGTCTTGATTCTGAGAGTGGGAGGTTCGAATTAGTGTGGATGTTAGTTGAAAGTCATTTGCAGAGCGTAGAGAACTAGTGGGGTGATAGACAGAGAGGAGGGTGGAGATGTAGGGGGGTGCCGCACTGTGGAGAGCATTGTGGGTGAGAACAAGCAGTTTGAATTGGATCCTGTGATATATGGGCAGCCAGTGCAATGACTGGCACAGAGAAGAGACATCGAGTAGCGGTTAGCCAGATAGGTGACCCTGGCTGCTGCATTAAGGATGGACTGTAGAGGAGAGAGTCTAGTTAGGGGGAGGACAATTAATAGAGAGTTACAGTAGTCAAGGCGAGAGTGGATCAGGGCCACGGTGAGGGTTTTTGTCGTTTCCATTGTGAGAAAGGGGCGGATTCTAGAGATGTTCTTGAGGTGCAAGTGGCAGGAGCGGGCAAGAGATTGTATGTGGAAGGTAAAGGAGAGATTAGTGTCAAGTATAACACCCAGACAGCGGGCTTGCTGCCTAAGACTTATCATTGTGCCACACACAGAGAGGAAGATGTCCGGTTTAGGAAGGTTGGAAGACGGAGGGAAAAGAAAAAGTTCAGTTTTGGAAAGGTTAAGTTTCAGATAGAGAGCAGACATGACATTGTAAACTGCAGTCAGGCAGTCACTTGTGTTCTGTAGTACAGCAGGGGTGAGCTCAGGGGATGAGGTGTATAGCTGTGTGTCATCAGCATACGGCTGGTACTGAAAGCCAAATCTGCTAATGGTCATTCCAATTGGGGCAGTGTAGAGGGAGAAAAGAAGAGGGCCAAGGACTGAACCTTGTGGGACACCAACAGTGAGAGGAAGAGGAGAAGATGTGGAGCCAGCAAATGATACACTGAATGAATGGCCAGAAAGATAGGAAGAGAACCAGGAAAGCACAGTGTCCTTTAGGCCAACAGAATGGAGCATAGAGAGAAGGATATGATGGTCAACAGTGTTGAAGGCGTCAGAGGTCTCAAAAAGGATAAGCAGAGAGTGGTCACCATTACGTTTTGCTGTCAACAGGTCATTGGTCACTTTGACAAGGGCAGTTTCTGTTGAGTGTAAAGAGCAGAAGCCAGACTGTAAAGGATCTAGAAGAGAGTGAGTGGAAAGGTAGCAGGTGAGGCGAGAGTAGACCAGGCGTTCCAAGAGTTTGGAGATGAAGGGGAGATTGGAGACTGGTCTGTAGTTGCTTGTGCAGGACGGATCAAGGGAAGGTTTTTTTAATAATGGAGTAATGATAGAGTGCTTGAGGGAGGAGGGGAAGATACCAGAAGAGAGAGAGAGATTGAAGATTTTAGTTAGGTGAGTGGTGACAACCGGAGAGAGAGATTGGAGGAGGTGTGAGGGAAAGGGATCAGTAGGGCAAGTGGTAGGACGAGAAGAAGAGAGAAGCCTGTAGACTAGAGATGAGCAAACCAGCCGTGGTTCGGCTCGAGTTCGGTTCGCCGAACGGAGGTCTCATTCGAGTTCGGTTCGGCGAACCACTCGAACCGCATAGGAAACAAAGGGAGGCAATCACAAACACATAAAAACACCTAGAAAACACCCTCAAAGGTGTCCAAAAGGTGACAAACAACTCACAACACAAACACATGGGAAAGTGACAAGAACAAATTCTCATGCGAAAACAAAACAGCGTTACAAGGAAAAGAGGATGAGACACAGATATAGGCATGGCATGCCCTTATAAAATCATGTAAAACACCGCAAGGTTACTCCAAGCGGAGTCTCCCTCTTTTCCAAAAATTGGGCCACACACACACCCACCCCTTCAGTGGCAGCACTTGTGCCCCAGTTGAACACTTCACAGTTAGATTTGCATCAAGCACATTCAAAAATACGCCATACTTAACCGTCCCCAGGATGACACCGGGGTAGGTAGCAAAGTCTTTGCTGAACCATGACTTGTTCATCTTGGCTCATTTTAAAAAACACAGCAAGCAAGGGTTACTCCAAGCGGAGTCTCCCTTTTTTCCCAAAATTGGGCCCCACACACACCCACCCCTTCAGTGGCAGCCCTTGTTCCCCAGTTGTACACTTCACAGTTAGATTTGCATCAAGCACATTCAAAAATACGCCATACTTAACCATCCCCAGGATGACACCGGGGTAGGTAGCAAAGTCTTTGCTGAACCATGACTTGTTCATCTTGGCTCATTTTAAAAAACACAGCAAGCAAGGGTTACTCCAAGAGGAGTCTCCCTTTTTTCCCAAAATTGGGCCCCACACACACCCACCCCTTCAGTGGCAGCCCTTGTTCCCCAGTTGTACACTTCACAGTTAGATTTGCATCAAGCACATTCAAAAATACGCCATACTTAACCATCCCCAGGATGACACCGGGTAGGTAGCTAAGTCTTTCCTGATCCCAGCTCTGTTCATCTTGGATCATTTTTAAAAACAATGTAAGCAAGGGTTACTCCAAGTGGAGTCTCCCTTTTTTCCAAAAATTGGGCCACACACACACACACCCCTTCAGTGGCAGCACTTGTGCCCCAGTTGTACACTTCACAGGTAGATTTGCATCAAGCACATTCAAAACTACGCCATACTTAACCGTCCCCAGGATGACCCCGGGGTAGGTAGCAAAGTATTTGCTGAACCATGACTTGTTCATCTTGGCTCCTTTTAAAAAACACAGCAAGCAAGGGTTACTCCAAGCGGAGTCTCCCTTTTTTCCAAAAATTGGGCCACACACACACCCACACACCCACCCCTTCAGTGGCAGCACTTGTGCCCCAGTTGTACACTTCACAGGTAGATTTGCATCAAGAACATTCCAAATCCACAAGCATTTACTCTCCCCAGGATGACACAGGGGTAGTAAATTCCTTGTGGATCCAAGACTTGTTCATTTTGATGAACGTTAGTCTGTCCACATTGTCACTGGACAGACGCGTGTGCTTATCTGTCAGCACACACCCAGCAGCACTGAAGACACGTTCAGAGACAACGCTGGCAGCTGGACACGACAAAATCTCCAAGGCGTAAGTGGAGAGCTCTGGCCATTTTTCAAGATTTGAAGCCCAAAATGAGCAAGGCTCCATTTGCAAAGTCATGGCATCGATGTTCATTTGGAGATACTCCTGTATCATCCTCTCCAGCCATTGACTATGTGTCAGACTTGTTGTCTCTGGTGGCCTTCCAAAGGATGGTCTAAAAAAATTCTGAAAAGATTCAATAAAATTGCTGTTACCAGCACCAGATACGGTGCTGCTGGTACGGGTAGACTGTTGAAGATGACGAGACCATCCCATGTTTGTCAAGTTACATTTGGGAGATTCACTCCTTGCACCACGGGTGTTTGGTGGAAAAGCCGAGTTAAGATCGAGTAACAGCTTTTGCTGATACTCCTGCATACGTGCGTCCCTTTCTATGGCTGGAATTATGTCACAAAATTTGGACTTGTACAGGGGATCTAATAGTGTGGCAAGCCAGTAGTCATCATGACTTCTAATTGTGACAATACGAGGGTCATGTTGGAGGTAGTGCAGCAAGAAGGCACTCATGTGTCTTGCGCAGCCATGCGGACCAAGTCCACGCTGTGTTTGTGGCATAGAGGTGCTAACCGTTCTTTCTTCCTCTGACATCTCCCCCCAACCTCTTTCAACTGAAATTTGACCAAGGTCTCCCTCATCCGCTGAGTCTTCTGTGTCCATGGACAGTTCATCCTCCATTTCTTCATGTTCTCCTACACCTTCCTCAACATTTTGCCTGCTACCATGCGCCCTTGTTGATCCCTGTCCCCCATGGTCCCATACCTGCCGCGTTGGTGATGATGAACGTCTGGACCTTGGTGATGTTGTTGTCTCTGGCGCATATGAATCCTCCTGTAGTTCATCTCCTTCCTGTTGTCCCACCCCCTGACTCCGAATAGTGTTTAGCGTGTGCTCCAGCATGTAAATGACTGGAATTGTCATGCTGATAATGGCATTGTCAGCGCTAAACATATTCGTCGCCATGTCGAAACTGTGCAGAAGGGTGCATAGGTTCTTGATCTGAGACCACTCCATCAGGGTGATCTTCCCCACCTCTGCATCTCGTTGGCCCAGGCTATACGTCATGACGTATTGCACCAGGGCTCAATGTTGCTGCCACAGTCGCTGTAACATGTGGAGAGTCGAATTCCAGCGTGTCGGCACATCGCATTTCAGGCGATGAACCGGCAGGCCGAAAGACTTCTGGAGCAATGCAAGTCGTTCAGCAGCGGCGGTTGAACGGCGGAAGTGAGCAGACAGTTTTCGTGCCCTGTTCAGAAGGCCATCTAGGCCGGGATAGTGTGTTAAAAATTGCTGGACAACAAGGTTCAACACGTGAGCCATACAAGGCACGTGTGTCACCTTGCCCAGGCGAAGGGCCGCACCCAGGTTTGCAGCATTGTCGCACACGGCCTTACCAGGCTGCAGGTTGAGTGGAGACAACCATTTACCAAACTCAGTCTCCAGAGCTGCCCACTACTCAGCCGCTGTGTGACTCTTATTTCCAAGACATTTCAAGCTAAAGACCGCCTGATGCCGTTGCACAATGCTGCCAGCATAGTAATGAGGGGTGCGTGATTCCTTCTGCACAGTTAGAATGCTGGTGGCCTGACCAGGCAGGCTTGGGGCAGAGGTGGAGGACCCAGACGAGGTGGAGGAGGCAGAAGCATTGGCGGAACTTGGACAGACAGAGGATTGACACGCAAGTCGTGGGGACGGCAAGACTTGTGCAGCAGACCCTTCACCATTTATCACTATAGTTACCCAATGGCCAGTCAGCGACATGTAACGTCCCTGTCCATGCTTATTGGTCCTAATATCAGTGGAGAAATGCACCCGTTCACACACAGAGTTTCTCAAGGAAGCGGTGATGTTGTGTGTGAAATGCTGGTGTAGCGCAGGCACACCTTTCTTAGAGAAGTAGTGGTGACTGGGCATCTGGTACTGGGGCACAGCGACAGACATAAGGTCTCTAAAATCCTGTGTGTCCACCAGGCGTAAAGGCAGCATTTCGGTAGCCAAGAGCTTACAGAGGGATAAAGTCAACCTCTTAGCTTTGTCATGGGTCACAGGAAATGGCCTTTTATTTGTCCACATCTGAGGGACAGAGGTCTGGCTGCTGTGTGTAGACGGTGGTGAGTAGGGTGTCCCTGAAAAAATGCAGGTTTGTGAGGAAAGTGCAGGCGTAGACATGATGTTGCCTTCATCCAACGTTGATGCTATCGATGTCTGAGAGAGCTGTACACACGCACTTGTTTCCCCTTCCAAACCAAATGACGACCTACCAAGCAAACTGCCTGTTGCGGTTAGAGTGGTGGAAGTTGTGCGTGGAAAACCAGGTGAGACAGCTGTCCCCACAGTCCTAGAAGATGAAGAGTGCGCGGATGCACTTTAAAGGCAGGCGGTGGATGGTTCGCTCTCCTAGACCGCATTGCAGCACGGTGAGCTTCCCACTGGAACATATGATATTTATTCATGTGACGATTCATGGAAGAAGTTGTCAAACTCCTGAGGTTTTGCCCTCTTCTAACAGAATCACGACAAATTTAACATATCACATGACTTGGGCGATCTTTTTCTATGTCAAAAAAGGTCCAGGCTAGGCAAGGCTTAGAGGGCATGCAACCTGCTGAGCCCTCCCAACTAGTGCTCAGAGGCAGAGTGGTGGCTGAAGATGCAGTTGTAGACGTGCTACAAGTACTACTCCTCTGTCCAGGAAGGCGCAAGGTAACTTCGTCGTCAGTAGCATCCTCCTCCACCACCTCTGTTGACCTCCTCGAGTGCCAGACTGTGAGTTGACAGTAGGTGGGATCTAGAACTTCCTCATCAAGCGTTGTGTTTGCACTCCCCTCACCCTCAAACCGAGCCTCTTCCTGAAGTGAACCAATATTTAAATTATCATCCCAATCTGGTATCTGCGTCTCATCGTCATCAGTATGTTCCTCATTGTCTATAACAACAGGCGTTACAGTTTGTGAATAAGGGTCAACATTATGCTCAGAAACTTGGTCCTCACGGCCTGAATCAGAGTCACAAAGGTTCTGGGCATCACTGCAGACCATTTCCTGGTCTGTACTCACTGTAGCTTGGGAGCAGATTTCTGATTCCCAGGCTATAGTGTGACTGAACAGCTCTGCAGACTCAGCCATCTCAGTTCCACCATACTGTGCAAGGCAGATGGAGACTTCAGAGCTGGGAGAAAGCAAGTGTGATTGGGATGACAACTCAGAGGACTGGTGTTTTTTGGATGCGGTAGTTGAGGTGGCGGAGAGGGCACTTGTTGGACCACTTGAGATCCATTCAAGCATTTTCTTTTTTTGGCCATCATCTACCTTTGTTCCAGTTGTTCGTCTCCGTATCAAAGGGAGCACATCGGATTGTCCATGGTAAGTAGTAGACATCTTACTTTTGCTGGAAGATGGTCTATCTTCAGCAGATGTTAATGGAGCTTTGCCACCTTCCCCACGGAGAAACCTTTTTTTTCCTTTTTCCAACACGCCTCTTCCCCTTTCCACCAGCATCTGTCCTTTTGCCACTCATTTTGATTGCGACAAGATTGTGCACTTAAAATGAGGTAGTAAAAATTGAGAGGTGGTGTAGATTGCAGCGGTGGTCTAGCTTTATTAACAGCAGAATAAACAACAATAACTATCCCTGACAATGCAACTACGGCCCTTAAACTGGCAGCATAGTTTGCTATTAGAATGGCTTAGTAACAATGAGTTTGAGTGTGCAATGCAGTGGTGCCGCAAATAGCTTTGCACCAGTGGGACAATAATGGAAGTCCAACAGCCACTTTTTGGATGCCACTAAGTTTCCTCAGTGTTTGCTAGTATAATGGCTTAGTAACAATGAGCTTGAGTGTGCAATGCAGTGGTGCTGCAAATAGATTTGCACTAGTTGGACACTAATGGAAGTCCAACAGCCACTTTTAGGATGCCACTAAGTTTCCTCAGTGTTTGCTAGTATAATGGCTTAGTAACAGTGAGCTTGAGTGTGCAATGCAGAGGTGCTGCAAATAGATTTGCACTAGTGGGACACTAATGGAAGTCCAACAGCCACTTTTAGGATGCCACTAAGTTTCCTCAGTGTTTGCTAGTATAATGGCTTAGTAAAAATGAGTTTGAGTATGCAATGCAGTGGTGCTGCAAATAGCTTGGCACCAGTGGGGCACAAATGGAGTACAACAGCCACTTTTAGGATGCCACTAAGTTTCATCAGTGTTTGTTAGTACAATGGCTTAGTAACAATGAGCTTGAGTGTGCAAAGGGCTGGAGGGTACAGTGGCAGGTTTGTTGGTCTGTGTAGAGGAAAGGAAGTCTCACTTTATATCCCTCCTAATGGTGAAATGCAGCGAGGAAGTCCCTGACCTTAGCTACACAGACACTCTTCTCTGTAGATGTTAAAATCTCTTTCCACGGACCTGACTGTCACCTATGGCTCTGAGCCTGCTGTTATTAGCCCTTACAAGGGCTAAAAGAAACTTCTAACCCTATTCTGTATAGCGCTGTGTGTAGAGCGTACAGAGCAGTATTGGAGACAGGAGCTACACCAGTGGTGACAGACACCCAGACGCAGAAGGCAGATAATGGCGTCCTGATGGGCAGATACCCGTTTTTATAATGCAGGGACATGTGACATGGACATCCTATCACACATGCCGTTGCTTTTCTGGCTAAAGTCCACTTAGCTGTGTGTGTGTCTGGGATTGGCTGACATGCTGGCCCGCCCCACTACACGCGTGCGCTTAGGGAAGGAAGACAAGGAAAAAAAAAAATGGCAATCGCATTATCCCAGCAGCAGTGATCTGAATGCGCTGTTCCCACACACTATACGCTGAAATTTCATAATAGTGTGAGTCACAGAGTGACTTACACTATTACAGCGGAAAGCCAGCTAGTAATTAGCTTGGCTTTTTGCTGCTAGAACTGTTCTCGAACGTAATTAGAACTATCGAGCTTTAGCAAAAAGCTCGAGTTCTAGTTCGATCTAGAACAGCCCCCAAAATCACTCGAACCGCGAACTGGAGAACCACGAACCGCGCTCAACTCTACTGGAGACTTCCTCCTCGATGACTGGGTTAAATGTGGAAAGTGAGCTGGATGGGATTTGGGGAGTTATGGGATTCACAACGCTTGGTGGCTAGGAGCTGATTTCTCGGCGGATGTTTTCTATTTTCTCTGTAAAATACGAGGCCAGTTCATCAGCATGAAGGTCTGTGATGGGGCTGTACTTTGGGACTGAGGAGGGAGTGAAAGGTGTCAAAGAACTTTTTTGGATTGTTGGATAGTGAGGAAATAAGGGTGGTGAAGTACATCTGTCTGGCGAGATGAAGGGAAGAGTTGTAGGTCCTTAAGATTAACTTGTAGTGGATGAAGTTTTCTGGTGTGCGGGATTTCCTCAATAGGCGTTCGGCACTCCTAGAGCATCGCTGGAGAAATTGAGTTTGGGCTGTGAGCCAAGGCTGTTTTACTCTGTGATTGGAGGTTCTGAGGGTGAGGGGTGCTGCTTGGTCTAGGATACTTCTGAGTTTGTCATTGTAGTGCTTTACAGCCAGATCAGGACAGGAAAGTGAGGAGATAGGGGACAGTGATGAGTATAAAGAGTCTGTAAGGGTCTGAGAGTCAATGACCTGTAGGTTTCTGAATGTGTGATAGGTGGGAGTGTGCTGGGGTGGACGAGGGATTGTGAGCTTGAAGGAGATGATGTTGTGGTCAGAGAGGGGAATAGGAGAGTTGTCAAAGTGAGAGATTGAGCAGAGGCGGATAAAGATGAGGTCAAGGGTGTTACCATCTTCATGTGTCTCAGAGGATGAGAGCTGTGAAAGGGCAAGGGAGGTGGTGAGAGATAGAAGCTAAGATGCAGATGGGGAGGAGGGACTGTTCATGGGTATGTTAAAGTCCCCTAGGATGAGGGTTTGTAATTCTGAGGACATGAAGTGCGGCAGCCAGGCTGAAAAGTGGTCAAGGAACTGGGTGGGTGAGCCTGGTGGACGGTATATGACAGCTACTCTGAGGGAGAGGGGATGGAAGAGCCTGATGGTGTGGACCTCAAAGGATGGGAATGAGAGTGATGGAGCTGGGGGAATGACCTGGAAAGTACATTGTGGGGACAGGAGTAAACCGACTCCACCACCATGTCTGTTTTCAGGTCTTGGTGAAGGGGAAAAGTGTAAACCACTGTGAGAAATGGCAGCAGAGGAAGTAGTGTCAGAATCCTAAATCCAGGTTTCAGTGAAGGCTAGCAGGTTAAGAGAGTTATTGAGAAATAGATAGACAGAGGTATTGGAGCCGGGCTGGCAGGCAGTAGTGTCTGTATGCTCAGGGGTTACCAGGCCGCAGCACGGCTGGCAGTAAACCCCATGCCTCCCAGTCTCTGCTCCAATTAAAAGGGGGTTCCTGTGTCTTCCACTCAATATCACATCATACTCCTGAGACAGGAAAAGACAAGCATAAGGATTTCTCTTAAAGGAACATTCTTTACTGTCAACAAACTCCGCAATTGGGGCACAGGATTGGTCCCGCAGGGGGTCCTTATATCTTCATTTATGCTTCCAACACAGTACACTTTGACAGGTGGCTGCTTCCCTGGCACCCGGTTACCTTCAGGCTCTCCTAAGCCCCTCATCCCCTTGGCTAGCGTCACACATGCAGAGTCCAGATCATCCAAGCTCCTGAATCCCTTCATCCCACCCACAGGGACTTGGATACTGTGAAAAAGAGTCCACAGCATACTTTTCCTCGGACTATTGCTTCTGGTCAGGACCAGACCTACCATACTCCAGAGGGTGCAAGTGACCTTCGGCTGCCAGGGGGTTCTTTGGACATCAGCAGCAGGGGAACAACCAACTTCCCGACCAGCTGGACTCTACACCTCTTCGGGGGACATAGTTAGACACAATCCTCATGTTCCAGGATCCCATGTGCCCACCGGTCTAGGATTGACCCTTAGGGTCCAGCAATTCCCTAAATAGGCCTTCACCTTACAAATACCACAGGTGTGGTATCTCTCACTAACTCCCCAGGACTTTCCTGCCCTTTGCTTCCTGGGGTTTCCTTATAGTCCCTATTGCTCCATCCCACTAACCCCTTACGGCCTTAGAGCACCAGGGAAGCGTCCAAGCACCCTGTAGCCATCTTGTGGCCACTTTTCAAAATACAATACAATTTCACATTGAAACAGTAAAAATACATATTACAGACAGTCTGCTGGTCTGGGGTGTTGCCGAGCCCTACCCCCCCCCCCTACAGAGGCATACTGGACTGTAAGCATTGTGAATTGGAAAGCCCAGACTCCCAATCAGGAACTAGTACTGCTTATCCTCATAATAATTAGGGATTGTCCAGCCACCCAATAAGGGGCTGCGGCATGCTGGACTGTACCTGTGTAAATTTAGGATCACCCAGCATTTCAGTCACAGGTGGGTCACTGCTGAGCTTCCTCTAGGTGTCAGGGTGATTGCCTGGTCATTTAGCTGGCTGGTAATAGGCACACCATTGTCAGTCATAGCTTTGCTTAGTGGAATGTGCCTTGTGCTTTTATGTTCTGCAGTTCTGATCTTTTGCTTCCTGACCTCGAACTGTGCCTTTGACTATTCAACTGCCTAGCCTCTTTGTCTTGTTCCATACTGCTTTAAACTGCTGACTTCAGACTGTGACCCATTTACTCATTTGTCTTTCCCCTGATGTACACTGTGGAACTTGGCCCTGGACTTCTTGACTCTCCTGTGTCATGGCTTGGCCATAAGGAGTGACAATAGCCAGTGTTATATTACGACTGACCATATACATTTTTTTGCTAATATGGACACCATTCGTATGCTTTGTAATCAAGTGGAAAATAGGACTCAAATAATTCAGGATCTGGCCAAAAAGCATCAAAACCTTGAATCATTTCAGTCGTCCCAATTACAGGGATAGTTGTCTAGCTTGATGAATGCTTCCCATGGCTCTTCACTGCTAAATGTGGCTGTGATATCTGTACCTTCAGACGTGCAGTTGGTCTCTCCCGTACCTGTAGTGGATCTATCTGATTATTTTTTTCTCGGGGGAGAAAAAAACAGTTTAGAGTTTCAGGGAGAGCTGTCAGCTTTTTTTCTTACCCTCCAGCCTTGATCTTCGGGGCATGAGCTTCACTGGGTGGGAATAATCATAACCCTACTGTGAGGGGGCACTCAGACTTGGGCGTTTTCTTTTGTTCCAAACCCCACAATAACTTTCTATAGTTGATGCATTATGTTTAATTTAGGATGAACTAGACAGGACACAGGTTGCTGAAGAAAAGATCATGAATAGAAATGAGAAAACTTGTTCCCGGTGACGACAGGAACTTGCCACTCGCAACCGAGAGGAGAAAAAACAAGTGAGGAGCGCTGCTTCACGAGTCCGGGGGCCACTGTGCCGTGGTCTACCGTGGTCTGGTAGACCATTTTGACCCCGTGCAGGGATGGGGGTTCATCCAGGAGGCAGGACTCACAGCCGGGGTGTTCGTGACACGACGGGACGTGGCGTAGCACCTCCCCTGGGAAAACATTACAGTATTTAGTCTTTTGCCCATTCTTCCTTTCAGTAGTACTCCAAATCAGATTGCAGGGACTTCTTTTGAATACAGACCTCTTTATATCAACCGAAAGATTTTCAATTGGATTCAGGTCTAAGCTCTGGCTGGGCCATTCCAAAACTTTGATATTCTTTTAGGTAAATCATCCTTTTGTTGCTTTAGAGGTATGCATAAGATCTTTATTGTGCTGAAATTTGAAATTCATGTCATGTCAGATTTTTAAAAGAGGCCTAAAAATGTTGATGCAAAATTGACTGAAATTTGAACTTTTCATAATGCCCTCCACTTTTACTAATGGCCCAATTCAAGCTGCTGAAAATCAATTGAAAAGCATAATGTTGCCCCCACCATGCTGCACTGTAGGTATGATGTTATGGCTAACTGTTCCTTTCTGGTGTCATCAGAAGTTAGAATTTTATCCCACATGCCTTTAGCAGGCTTAATGTACGTTTTGTCAAAAGAAAACCAGGCTTGGATGTTTTTCTTTATAATAAAAAATGTCCATCTTTTTACTGTACCCCACAAACCAGAAATATGACATATACAAGAGATTGTTGTTGCTGGCAGTACACAACCAGTACTTGCCATGCCAGAAGTTTAGAAGGTTCTTTAATGTTGCCGTTGGTCACTTAGCAGCTGCCTGGATCAAGGTTCTTCTTGTTTTTTCATAAATTTCTGAGGGAAGTCCAGTTCTATGTAATGTCACTGCACCAAATTTAAGCCAGTTCTTGATGACTGTCACAGTGTTCCATGGTATATGTAATCTCATGGAATTTTTTTTATACCCTGCTCATAACTGATAACTAGAGATGGGCGAACTCGCAAATGTTTGGGTTCGGCAGATCCGGCCAGACTTAAAAAAAAAAAAATTGTTTCAGGATTGGACTTGAACGCGAATATCTGCCCATAGAGAACCCCATATAAGTCTATGGGGACCGGAACCCTGCTCTAAAATGGTGGTAAAAAAGCTTATAGGGATTAGAGCAGGACAATTATACTTACTTGGTCTTCTGGGTTGTTGTCACACTACTTCCCGATTCACTCAATAACCCTCATAAATAATCACTGCTTCCCCCGCCCACGGTCTGTCCCGGCGTCTGTGATTGGTTACAGTACGACTGCATCCCCACCCTGTGTGACTGCATCTGTGATTATTTGAAATCATGCATGTTGTCTGTGTTCCTATAGTGGTGTAAAAATAAATATAATTGCAGTAGGGTCCCCCCCATATTAGGATACCCAGCACAGATGAAGCATATGGCTACAGGCTGCAACCCCCAGCCATGTGCTTTTTTTTTTAAAAAAAATATGTAAATAACTTTTAAAAAGTGGCATGCTGTCCACCCCCCAATGTTGATACCCAGCGAAGATAAAGCCGGCGACTGGGGACTGGTATTCTCAGAAAAAACAAGAAAATAATCCCTAGGGATCAAAATATCAACAAACCATAAATAAATTCCCTATTAAAAATATACCTTTATTCAGTCATTCTTAAAAACTGACAATACAGTGCACACAGAAAAATACCCACTAAAAGGTGGATAATCGGTGAGGTAGGGACATGTGCGCCACTCGAAGGTATTCCAGAATGATTGTACTTAAGCAGGTGCGGGCTAATACTCTCCCTGTTAAACTTCCCCCTACCTACCAGCGGAGTGTAAACACCCTAATACTCGGTGCCCCCGCTTCTCGACGGCTGTCCCTCACTGACCCTCAAATCCACAATAAACTACCACCATCACCACAATCGTGTAAAGTGCAGTGTGCAGGTCACTTAACCCCTTAAGGACGAAGCCAGATTTGTACTTAATGCCCAGGCCATTTTTTGCAATTTTGACCAGTGTCACTTTATAGGGTTATAACTCTGGAATGCTTCAATGGATCCCGGTGAATCTGAGATTGTTTTTTCGTGACATATTGGGCTTCATGTTAGAGGTAAATTTAGGATGATATTTTTTTATTTTATTTGTGAAAAAATCTGAAATTTACCAAAAAATTAAACATTTTGCAAGTTTCAAACTTTTAATTTTTATGCCCGTAAACCGGAGAGTTATGTCACACAAAATAGTTAATGAATAACATTTCCCACTTGTCTACTTTAGATCAGCGCAATTTTTGAAACAAAATTTTTTGGGGTTAGGAAGTTAGAAGGGTTCAAAGTTCATCAGCAATTTCCCATTTTCCCATTTCCCAAAAAAATAAAAATTAACATTTTACCTAAAAATGTTACTTTAGCACTAATTTTCTTACTTTTTCAAGAGGTAACACCAAAAATTGGACCTCACACTTTGTTACCCACTTTCTTATGAGCGCGCCGATACCCCACATGTGGTCAGAAACCTTTGTTTGGGTAAATGGGAGAGCTCGGAATGAAAGGAGCAATATTTGAATTTTGGAAAGCAAAGTTAGCTGAAACAGATTGCGGGCACCATGTTGCTTTTACAGATCCCCTAAGGTACCTAAACAGCAGGAACCCCCCTCAAGTGACCCCATTTTGGAAACTAGACCCCTTAAGGCTTCTATCGAGGGGTATACTGAGCATTTTGGACCCACAGGTACTTCACAGATTTTGATAACGTTACTTTGTCATATTGAAAATTGTAATTTTTTTCTCAAAAATGTTGCTTTAGCATCAATTCTCTCACTTTTTCAAGAGGTAATTCCAAAAATTTGACCCAAATGTTTGTTACCCACTTTTTTATGAGCGCGGTGATACCTCACATGTGGTCTGAAACCTTTGTTTGGACAAATGGAAGGGCTTGGAACGAAAGGAGCAATATTTGAATTTTGGAAAGGAAATTTGGCTGAAAAAGATTGCGGGCACCATGTCGCATTTGGAGGATCCCTAAGGTACGTAAACAGCAAAAAACCACCACAAGTGACCCCATATTGGAAACTAGGCCTCTCAAGGAATTTATCTAGATGTTTGGTGAGTACCCTGAACCCCCAGGTGTTTCACAGAAGTTTATAACGTTGAGCCATGAAAATAAAAAAATAAAATTTTACCACAAAATTGTTACTTCAACCAGGTAGCTTTTTTTTCACAAAGGTAACAGGAAAAAAATCACCATGAAATGTATTCTGCAATTTCTTCTGAGTTTGGTGATATCTTATATGTGGTGGAAATCAACTGTTTGGGCACACGGCAGGTCTTGGAAGGGAAGGAGTGCAATTTGACTAAACATTTGGCTGGAATAATTAGTGGACGCTATGTCAAATTTGGAAAGCCCCTAAAGTCCCTAAACAGTGGAGGCCCCCCACAAGTGACCCCATTCTGGAATCAAGAAACCTCAAGGCTTTTATCTAGGTGTATATTGAGCATTTTGAATCCACGAATACTTCACAGAATTTGATAAGCTTAGGTTGCCATATTGAAAATTTTCATTTTTTTCACAAAAATGTTTCTTTAGCATCACATTTCTCACTTTTTCAAGAGGCAACAACAAAACGTGGACCCCACAGGTTGTTATCCAATTTCTTGTGAGCGCAGGGATACCCCATATGTGGCCAAAAACCTCTGTTTGGATATATGGGAGGGCTTGGAATGGAAGGAGCACCATTTGAATTTTGGAAAAGTTGAAATAAATTGCGAGCACCATGTCACATTAGCAGGGCCTCTTGGGTACCTATACATTAGAAACCCCCCACAAGTGACTCCATTTTGGAAACTGGACCCCTCAAGGATTTTATTCAGGAGTATAGTAAGCATTTTGAATCCACAGGTACTTCACAAAAATGTTGCTGTAGCAACAAATTTCTCTCTTTTAGGCTATGTGGCCATGATCCAGCGACACGGCGTCCAGTACACAGTGTCAGCCTTCCTGCAGAGATGTGAGTGTTGTCCATGGGAGAATGCAGCTGCCCATGCCCACGATTTGGGTTCAGGCTGCTGTGGAGCTCTATGCTACCTGCAGAGCACACTCATCTCCGCAGCATAAATTGACATGCTGAGGCTCGGGAAGCTGCGCCACAGGTCGGTTTATGCTGCAGAGAAAAGAAGCACAGTGGGCATGGGATTTCTAAAAATCCTTCAACTGTGCTTCTACTGCACAACGCAGCGTTATGGATGCAGGGAAAACACTCAGCGCCCAAACCACTGCAAAACCTGATTGTGGGCACATAGCCTAAAATGCTACAATGGATGAATGGATAGATGTCAAACATATATAACGTCCCACCCCCCTGCATATTCTAAGCTGGTGCCCTTTAGTGCCTTTTATGTGGCACTAAAGGGTGCCTAATTTTGTATTTAGCCCAAAAAGAAAAAAAAATTAAAATAAATGACGTGGGGTCCCCCCTATTTTTGATAGCCAGCTAGGGTAAAGCAGACAGCTGTAGCCTGCAAACCACAGCTGACAGCTTCACCTTGGCTGGTGATCAATTTGGAGGGCTCCCCAAGCTGTTTTTTTTTTTTTAATTATTTATAAATAAATAATTAAAAAAAACAAACAAACGTAGGGTCCCCCCAAATTAGATCACCAGCCAAGGTGAAGCTGACAGCTGGGGTCTGGTATTCTCAGGATGGGAAGAGCCATGGTTATTGGACTCTTCCCAGCCTAAAAATAGCAGGCCGCAGCCGCCCCAGAAGTGGCGCATCCATTAGATGCGCCAATTCTGGCGCTTCGCCCCAGCTCATCCCGCGCCCTGGTGCGTTGGCAAACGGGGTAATAAATGGGGTTGATACCAGGTGTGTAATGTCACCTGGCATCAAGCCCAGCAATTAGTTATGTCACGGCGTCTATCAGATACCCGACATAACTAATTGACAGTAATAAAAAAAAAAATTGACAACAAAAAAAAATTTATTTGAAAAAACACTCCCCAAAACATTCCCTGATTGACCAATTTATTGAAAAGAAAAGAAAAAAAAATCCGCTGTAATCCATTTGGACGTCCCACGTCGACTCTGGACCTTCTAGAATATGGGGGACACGTTCAGGGAACGTATCCCCCATTTTCTAGTATTGCAGACCCTCCATTTGAGGAGAGTGGGTGCAAAGAATCTGCACCCACCCTCCCTGGGTCACAGCTGCAGTGTGCCGAGCAGCAGCAGCAGCAGCCAGCGTCTCACAACACAGGAAGCTGTCAGCTGCTCGGCACATGTGACCGGCGTCTGCTGTAAAGGAGCCGGAGGAGGGGGCCGCGGGGGATCAGCGCTCCGACAGGTATGTATGACACCGGGGAACACCGGGGAGGATAGGGGGGGATCCGGCAGGGCCTAGGGAGCAGGTTTCTGTCGCATGTGTTATGGCACATACGACAGAAACCATAAGAAAAGTGTAAATGCGGCTGGCGCACTGCTGTGCTCGCCGGTGCGCGCGGACATCTTGGATTTTCGGGAGGGGTTGGGGGTTGGGGGTCGGGGGGGGCACTTTGGGGATACCGAGGGGACCGGGAAAAAGATTTATCTCCCTTCTGGCATGTTTGATCATGCCAGATGTGAGATATATCATTTTTTACCGGCGCGGTCATTTACTATAACTTGATGATCGGTATACGGTGTATACCGGTCATCACGTGACTGGGGACCGGAAAAAACGGCCCGAATCATGATCTCCAGGGTCTCAGCTACCCCCGGCAGCTGAGACCCCGGAAATTTTGTGACTCTGGGGGGCGCTAGACCCTTTTTTCCGACCGCCGTTAAAAAGCGGCAGAAAGGAAGAAGTACCCTAATTTGTCGCCGTTAAAAGGCGTATCGGCGGTCGTTAAGGGGTTAAATGTCCTAAATCTTAGGTCAATAATCATAGCATGCTGATTTATTGCAGGGATGTGTACTATAACTACCAGAAAAAGTCATTATACACAAGATATATATGACTCTGGTTAAGAAGAATGACATTCCAATACCAGTAGATTATCCATCCCACTAGTCATACCTCATGTATAATAGACATCAGTTATAGCCTATGATTAGTGATGAGCGAGTACCAAAAAGCTCGGGTGCTCGAGGCTCGGGCCGAGCATCCCAAGATACTCGTGTACTCGGCCCGAGCACTGAGCCCAATGTTATCCTATGGGAGACCCGAGTATATTTATGAAATGACCCCCGGCAGCATGTAGAAACCCTAAAAAT
The DNA here is from genome assembly GCF_048569485.1 of Anomaloglossus baeobatrachus. Taxonomy (NCBI): domain Eukaryota; kingdom Metazoa; phylum Chordata; class Amphibia; order Anura; family Aromobatidae; genus Anomaloglossus; species Anomaloglossus baeobatrachus. The sequence continues at coordinate 287,084,091 of NC_134353.1, read as the reverse complement.
GTCACAAAAGTCTTAGAAGAGTGCTCAAATGACATGGCAACAGCATGGGGAAGACCCCTTGAAGCATTTATCACTCAAAAGTCACAGCTGTGAACAATTTTGTCCGAGTTTTACGCCATTTTTACGGACTCACCAGAAAACCTTCCAAAATGACACCAAAATGAATTTTCATGGCGGAAATGTTAAGGGCACATACCCAATAGTGAGATAGAGCTGGTGTATGTTACTTTTTGAGATTACATGAAAGATTTTACATGAAAACATTGTGTAGCACTCCGATGTCCAAAACGCACGTTTTGTGCTTTTTACTAGCGATGTCGGTCATTTTTTTTTTTCATTCTTTCTCCCTCAGTCTGTCAGTCGGTCTCTCTCTGTCTTGTCTGTCCCCCTCTCACAGTTTGTCGGTCAGTCTCCCCCCTCTCTCATACTTACCGTTCCCCGATCACTGCCATGGCGCTGCACAGCTGTTCACTAAACTCCGGCGGCTTTTCCTCTTTTGAAAAAGCCGGCCGCTCATTAAACAATCTCGTATTCCCTACTTTCCCCGCCCACCGGCGGCTGTGATTGGTTGCAGTGAGACATGCCCCCACGCTGAGTGACAGGTGTCTCACTGCACCCAATCAAAGCAGCCGGTGTGTGTGTGTATACTGTGCAGTGAAATAAATAATTAAATAATTAAAAAAAACGGCGTGCGGTCCCCCCAATTTTAATACCAGCCAGATAAAGCCATACGACTGAAGGCTGGTATTCTCAGGATTGGGAGCTCCACGTTATGGGGAGCCCCCCAGCCTAACAATATCAGTCAGCAGCCGCCCAGAATTGCCGCATACATTAGATGCGACAGTTCTGGGACAGTACCCGGCTCTTCCCGATTTGCCCTGGTGCGTTGGCAAATCGGGGTAATAAGGAGTTATTGGCAGCCCATAGCTGCCACTAAATCCTAGATTAATCATGTCAGGCGTCTCCCCGAGAAACCTTCCATGATTAATCTGTAAATTACAGTAAATAAACACACACACACACACATGAAAAAATCATTTATTAGAAATAAAAAACACAAACCAATTCCCTCGTAACCAATTTAATAAGCCCCAAAAAGCCCTCCATTTCCAGCGTAATCCACAGACCTCCAGCGTCGCTTCCAGCTCCGCTGCATGGCGGTGACAGGAGCTGCAGCAGACACCACCGCTCCTGTGAGCTCCACGCAGCAAATGAGGTGAGTAACGCGATCAGCTGAGCTGTTACTAAGCTTATCCGCGGCCACCGCTGGATACAGCTGTAGCCGTGAGTTACCTGACTGACAGCAGCTGATCGCGCTACTCACCTCAGTTGCTGTGTGAAGCTGACAGGAGCGGCTGTGTTATCTGCAGCTCCTGTCACCTGCATGCAGCAGAGCTGGAAGCGACGCTGGAGGTCCGTGGATTACGCCGGACATGGAGGGCTTTTTGGGGTTTATAAAATTGGTTACGAGGGAATTGGTTTGTGTTTTTTATTTCTAATAAATGATTTTTTCAGGTGTGTATGTGTTTATTTACTGTAATTTACAGATTAATCATGGGAGGTTTCTCGGGGAGATGCCTGACATGATTAATCTAGGACTTATTGTCAGCTATGGGCTGCCATTAACTCCTTATTACCCCGATTTGCCAACGCATCAGGGCAAATCGGGAAGAGCCGGGTACAGTCCCAGAACTGTCGCATCTAATATGTGCGGCAATTCTGGGCGGCTGCTGACTGATATTGTTAGGCTGGGGGGCTCCCCATAACGTGGGGCTCCCCATCCTGAGAATACCAGCCTTCAGCCGTATGGCTTTATATGGCTGGTATTAAAATTGGGGGGACCGCACGCCGGTTTCTTTAATTATTTAATTATTTATTTCACTGCACAGTATACACACGCCCACCGGCTGCTGTGATTGGGTGCAGTGAGATACCTGTCACTCAGCGTGGGGGCGTGTCTCACTGCAACCAATCATAGGCGCCTGTGGGCGAGGAAAGCAGGGAATACGAGATGGCTGTGTGCAGAGCACAGCGCGCCCGCCGGTATAAACCCTCGGTCACGCTGTGCGGGCCGGCCAATCACTGCAATTCCACAACTAACAGGGCTGTGGCATTGCAGTGGTCTGCCAGCCAATCCCTGCATGAGGGCTGGCTCTCAAAAGAGCGCCAACATGCAGGGATGAAGACCACGAGTACAGCACGAGTATCGCGAAATTACTCGGTACCCGCCAAGTAGCCCGAGTACAGTGATACTCGTGCGAGTACCGAGTAGTGACAAGCGTACTCGCTCATCACTACCTATAATACATCTATAACAGCACACTGCAGATATTAATTTCAATGCTCATCACTCGTCCCATCCCAACACGTTTCTCCCTCAGGGTGTCTGGGGGTTCATTCAGGAGATGTTCTATGTTCTCCGGGCACACAATGGACGTCCGGGTAAAATGACCGGTGGAGTCACAGGTAGCCTCAAAATTTAGGTCTTCTCATCCGTGCTGGGTATCCAGTCATATACAGTTAGGTCCAGAAATATTTGGACAGTGACACAATTTTCGCGAGTTGGGCTCTGCATGCCACCACATTGGATTTGAAATGAAACCTCTACAACAGAATTCAAGTGCAGATTGTAACGTTTAATTTGAAGGTTTGAACAAAAATATCTGATAGAAATTGTAGGAATTGTACACATTTCTTTACAAACACTCCACATTTTAGGAGGTCAAAAGTAATTGGACAAATAAACCAAACCCAAAAAAAAAATTTTTATTTTCAATATTTTGTTGCAAATCCTTTGGAGGCAATCACTGCCTTAAGTCTGGAACCCATGGACATCACCAAACGCTGGGTTTCCTCCTTCTTAATGCTTTGCCAGGCCTTTACAGCCGCGGCCTTCAGGTCTTGCTTGTTTGTGGGTCTTTCCGTCTTAAGTCTGGATTTGAGCAAGTGAAATGCATGCTCAATTGGGTTAAGATCTGGTGATTGACTTGGCCATTGCAGCATGTTCCACTTTTTTGCACTCATGAACTCCTGGGTAGCTTTGGCTGTATGCTTGGGGTCATTGTCCATCTGTACTATGAAGCGCCGTCCGATCAACTTTGCGGCATTTGGCTGAATCTGGGCTGAAAGTATATCCTGGTACACTTCAGAATTCATCCGGCTACTCTTGTCTGCTGTTATGTCATCAATAAACACAAGTGACCCAGTGCCATTGAAAGCCATGCATGCCCATGCCATCACGTTGCCTCCACCATGTTTTACAGAGGATGTGGTGTGCCTTGGATCATGTGCCGTTCCCTTTCTTCTCCAAACTTTTTTCTTCCCATCATTCTGGTACAGGTTGATCTTTGTCTCATCTGTCCATAGAATACTTTTCCAGAACTGAGCTGGCTTCATGAGGTGTTTTTCAGCAAATTTAACTCTGGCCAGTCTATTTTTGGAATTGATGAATGGTTTGCATCTAGATGTGAACCCTTTGTATTTACTTTCATGGAGTCTTCTCTTTACTGTTGACTTAGAGACAGATACACCTACTTCACTGAGAGTGTTCTGGACTTCAGTTGATGTTGTGAACGGGTTCTTCTTCACCAAAGAAAGTATGCGGCGATCATCCACCACTGTTGTCATCCGTGGACGCCCAGGCCTTTTTGAGTTCCCAAGCTCACCAGTCAATTCCTTTTTTCTCAGAATGTACCCGACTGTTTATTTTGCTACTCCAAGCATGTCTGCTATTTCTCTGATGGATTTTTTCTTTTTTTTCAGCCTCAGGATGTTCTGCTTCACCTCAATTGAGAGTTCCTTAGACCGCATGTTGTCTGGTCACAGCAACAGCTTCCAAATGCAAAACCACACACCTGTAATCAACCCCAGACCTTTTAACTACTTCATTGATTACAGGTTAACGAGGGAGACGCCTTCAGAGTTAATTGCAGCCCTTAGAGTCCCTTGTCCAATTACTTTTGGTCCCTTGAAAAAGAGGAGGCTATGCATTACAGAGCTATGATTCCTAAACCCTTTCTCCGATTTGGATGTGAAAACTCTCATATTGCAGCTGGGAGTGTGCACTTTCAGCCCATATTATATATATAATTGTATTTCTGAACATGTTTTTGTAAACAGCTAAAATAACAAAACTTGTGTCACTGTCCAAATATTTCTGGACCTAACTGTATATCTTGTGTATGATCTGATGACTTTTTCCGGTAGTTATAGTACACATCCCTTCAATAAACCAGCATGCTATGATTATTGACCTAAGATTTAGGACATTTAAGTGACCTGCACACTGCACTTTACACGATTGTGGTGATGGTGGTAGTTTATTGTGGATTTGAGGGTCAGTGAGGGACAGCCGTCGAGGAGCGGGGGCACCAAGTATTAGGGTGTTTACACTCCGCTGGTAGGTAGGTGGAAGTTTAACAGGGAGAGTATTAGCCCACGTCTGCTTAAGTACAATCATTCTGGAATATCTTCGAGTGGCGCACATGTCCCTACCTCACCGATTATCCACCTTTTAGTGGGTATTTTTCTGTGTGCACTGTATTGACAGTTTTTAAGAGATGACTGAATAAAGGTATATTTTTAATAGGGGATTTATTTATGGTTTGTGGACTGGTATTCTCAGGCTGGGGAGGCCCATGGTCATTGGGTCCCCCAGCCTAAAATTAGCAGATTGCAGCCACCCAATGTTATCTCATCCATTAAATGCAACAATCCTGGCACTTTACCTGGGTCATCCTGGTTGCCCTGGTGTGGTGGAAATTGAGATAATATAAGGGGTTAATGACAGCTACCACTAAGTCCTAGTAATGGGGAGAATTACTAATTCTTTAAGTGAAAATAAATTAACACAAGCACTACAAAAACCTTTTTTTGAAATAAAATACAAAACCCCGTCACCCTCTTCATTATTAACCCCACAAACGATCCCTACTCTGCTACATACTGAAGTCACAGCATGCGGACACATTAGAAAACATGACTGCTCGCTGCAGCTTCAGGCAGACACTGACTGAGCCAAAGCTGTGTTTATGTGCAGTCACAGCTGGAGGTTCTGACGGCACTCCACCTGTGATCGCAGGTAAATCATCTCAGGTGAACTGATTGAACTTAGTGACTTTACCTCAATCAGACCTGCAGCTCCTGGCAGAAAACCGTAATTTTTATGCATATTTGGTGCAGGAATTTGGAGCAAGAATTTGGTGAAAAAAATCTGCATTAAAAAACCCACCTTCACACAGGGTGGGGGCGCAGTCTGACTGCGACCAATCACAGACGCCTTGATTGATGGGCGGAGGAAGAAGTGAATATGTATGAGGGTTAATGAGTGGACCCCGATGCAGTGTGGCAGCCTCGGGGAAGGTCGGTAGGCATAACTCTCCTGTTTTATTTTTTATTTTCTTTCTTTTTATTTTTTTTAATTTCTATCATTATTTCGGTGGTTGAACCTAACAGCTATATGGATTTCCCTGAGAAGTTCTTGTTCAGGGTCCATGCATGGATACTAAGTGTTCGGTACGGACTCCAAACTTTACAGTTCCAAACCGGAACATACAGTCAAAAGTTTCTGTTTGGTGCTGTATAAATTCCAGCACCAAATCTACATATTTTGGCAAAAAAAAAAGCACAAAAAAAGGTTTTGATGACTTTTCAGTGCGGTTTTCTTCCAGGAGATGCAACTTTGGTGCAGAAATCTGGTGCAGACATTTCGGCACTAAATTTACATCCCCTGGTAGAAAACAGCACCAGTTTTGTACATTTTTTTTGTAAAGAGATGCAAATTTGGTGCTGAAATTTATACACCGAATTCCTGCACCAAATCTGCATTTCCTGGCAAAAAAATCGTATTAACACCGATTGAAAACCGCATTGCGTTTTGATGTGTTATTTTGCCAGAAATTGCAGATTTGATGTGTAAATGTCAGCACCAAATCTGCAAAAAAAAATGCAGTTTTCTGCCCTGAGTTGCAGGTCTGATTGAATTAAGTTCACCTGAGGTTAAGTCGCTGAGTTCAATCAGTTAACCTGAGGTGAGTTTAACTGAGGTCACAGGTAGGGTACCATGGAACTTCTAGCTGTGATCGCACATAAACTCAGTGACGTCACCGCTCACAGCTACGGCTCAGTCAGTCTTTGCCTGAAGCCGCAGTGGGCGGTCAAGTTTTTTAATGTGGCTGCGAGCTGTGACTTCAGTATGTAGCAGAGCTGTGATCATTGTGAATCCCCTTGTGGATTACATTGGACTTGGGTGTTTGTGACGTTAATAAATTGGAGAAAGAGGGTGAGTTTTTGTATTTTATTTCAAATAAATTATTTTTTCGGTGTTTGTGTTTATTTCTTTTCACTTACATGAATATTAATGGGGGGGGTCTCATAAACCCTCCCCATTACTAATCTGGGGTTATTAGCAGCTATGAGCTGCTGTTAACCACTTATATTTCCCAAATTGCCATGACACAAGGGCAAGCAGGATGAGGTGGGCAAAGTGCCAGGATTGTTGCATCTAATATATGTGAAAATTCTGGACAGTTACAGGCTTCTACTTTTAGCCTGGAGAGCCCAATAACCATGGGCCTCCCCAGCCTGAGAATACCAGCCCCAGCTGTCGGTTTCATCTTGGTTGGGTATCAAAATTTAGGGGGGGACCACATGCCAGTTTTTTATTATTTTTTTAAATAATGTAAAAAAGTCACATAAGGTCTCTCTTATTTTTATACACAGCCAAGACAAGCACATGGATGGGGGCTGAAGCCTGTAGCCATATGCTTTATCTGTGCTGAGTATCACAAATAAATGGGGGACCCTACTCCAATTTATTTATTTTTACACTACTATAGGGATGCAGACAGCGTTTCAGATTCCAACCAATCACAGATGCTCTTCACACGGGGTGGGGGTCCAGTCTGACTGCCACCAATCACAGATGCTGTGAATGATGGTGGGTGGGAGAAGCAGTTAATATGCATGAAGGTTAATAAGCAGATCCAGAAGCAGTGTGACAGCTGAGGGGGAAGGTTGGTAGGTATAACACAACTGCTTTAATCCTTATTTTCTTTCTTTTTCCTTTTCTAAAAAAAATTCTAGCATTATCTGAGTGTCCAATTCCGAACAGTTAAAAATATTTCCCTGAGAAGTCCTTGTTTGGGGGCCCAAAACTTTACAGTCCGGGTTCGCCCATCACCACTAATAACCATAATCCCTTCACCCCCGGGCAATTTTCCACTTTTCGTTTTAATTTTTTCCTCCCCTTCTTCCGACAGCCATAACTTTTTTCTGTCAATATTTCTATATGAGCACTTAATTTTGCAGGATGAGTTTTACTTTTGAATGGCAGTATTAATTTTACAATATCGTGTACTGGAAAATGGGAAAAAAAATCAAATGTGGAGAAGTTGTGAAAAAGTGAAATTCCACAATGGCTTTTGTTTTATTTTTTTATTCACCATGTTTACTATATTGAAAAAGTGATGTGTCACTATGATGCCACAGGTCGGTACGAGTTCATAGACACCAAACATATATAGTTTTACTTTTATATACAGTACAGACAAAAAGTTTGGACACACCTTCTCATCTCTAGAACAACTATTGAGAGGAGACTTTGTGCAGCAGGCCTTCATGGTAAAATAGCTGCTAGGAAACCACTGCTAAGGACAGACAACAAGCAGAAGAGACTTGTTTGGGATAAAGAACACAAGGAATGGACATTAGACTAGTGGAAATCTGTGCTTTGGTCTGATGAGTCCAAATTTGAGATCTTTGGATCTAACCACTGTGTCTTTGTAGAAAAGGTGAATGGATGGACTCTACATGCCTGGTTCCCACCGTGAAACATGGAGGAGGTGTGATGCTGTAGGGGTGCTTTGCTGCTGACACTGTTGGGGATTTATTCAACATTGAAGGCATACAGAACCAGCATGCCTACCACAGCATCTTGCAGCAGTGTGCTATTCCATCCGGTTTGCATTTAATTGGACCATAATTTATTTTTCAACAGAACATTGACCTGAAACACACCTCCAGGCTGTGTAAGGGCTATTTGACTAAGAAGGAGAGTGATGGGGTGCTACGCCAGATGACCTGGCCTCCACAGTCACCAGACCGGAACCCAATCGAGATGGTTTGGGGTGAGCTGGACCGCAGAGTGAAGGCAAAAGTGACAAGTGCTAAGCATCTCTGGGAACTCCTTCAAGACTGTTGGAAAACCATTTCCGGTGACTACCTCTTGAAGCTCATCAAGAGAATGCCAAGAGTATGCAAAGTAGTAATGAAAGCAAAAGGTGGCTACTTTGAAGAACCTAGAATATGACATATTTTAAGTTATTTCACACTTTAAGTATTTCATTCCGCATGTTTTAATTCATAGTTATGATGACTTCAATGTGAATCTACAATTTTTAGAATCATGAAAATAAAGAAAACTATTTGAATGAGGAGGTGTGTACAAACTTTTGGTCTGTACTGTAAGTGGTGAAAAAATGTTTGAAGTTTGTCCAAAAAAAGAATTGCGTTTTCGTTGCCATTTCGAGTGACCGATGGCATTCTCATTTTTCAGGATCTGGGCTCAGCGGTGGCTTATTTTTTACGTTTTGAATTGGCGTTTTTAATTATACCATTTTTGTGTAGTTGCAATGTTATGATTGTTTGTTATTGCATTTTAATGCAAAGTTGCGGCAACCCAATAAAATGTAATTTTGGCGTTTAGAATTTCTTTTATTACTACTCCGTGTACCAATCAGGTTAATTCATTTAATATTTTCATAGATCGGGCATTTCTGAACACAACAATACCAAATATGTGTAATTTTTATTGTTTTATTTTTAATTGGGTAAAAGGGTGATGTTATGAGTTGAATTTTTAGGGTTTTTTTGTCATTTTTTTTATAACTTCTTTTTACATTTTTTTATTTATTTTACTAGTCCCTCTAGGTGACTATATCACTGCAAAGTCCGATCACTTCTCCTGATCAGAGAGATGCTGCAGCATTGCTCTGATCAGGGAAAATACTAATCTCCTGTGAGTGCTGGCACTTTGCTGACTCTCACAGAGAGTAACTTATGACAGCATAAAGGGTCATCATCTGATCCCACACTGTCATGGGAACACATTGGCACCCCATGATGGCGGTGGAGAACAGCAAGATCCCAGCCACAGCGCTTTAAATTGCATTGTGTTTGACAGCTCGATGTAAAATGTTAAAGGCATGGGTGAATCGCCAATAGAACTACTCCAGTTAGTCAAAGATGTCTGCTGATCATATCAGCCCATACAAGCTCGCGATAACCGGGGGGGAACATGACCAATGATGTAATAGTACGTCATTGGTTGTGAAGGGGTTAACCATAGAGATCCCTTTGCTGTATTATGAGATGTTTACTAACCATGTCTTATGCTGTAAAATGCAAGTAAGAAAATATCAGAAAAATCCTACTAGATTAGTTAAACTTTGTATGGGGTAAATTAGAATGACTTTAAATTATGGCAGCTTTGTACTGAATTCTAATTAACATGGGTTTAAATGTGATTGGCAATTTCTGAACATAACCACATCCCCAATTATAAGGTGCTCACACTCACGAAACTACATTATTTTAGTTTTACTTTTATTTCCCCTTTAAAATAATTCTAGCTTGATTCTAAGTAGATTTGTACAGATTATATAAATATATTTTTCTTTACATGACAAATATATATATATATATTTATATATGTATATATGTACATATATATAGAGTACAGGACAAACGTTTGGACACACCTTCTAATTCAAAGAGCTTTCTTTATTTTCATGACTCTGAAAATTGTAGATTCACATCGAAGGCATCAAAACTATGAATTAACACATGTGGAATGAAATACTTAACAAAAAAGTGTGAAACAACTGAAAATATGTCTTAGGCTATGTGCGCACTAGGCCATTTTACCCGCGAATTTACTGACGGATTTGCTGCGGAAATTTCTTGAGAAATGTCTGCAATCTTTGTGCAGACATTTCCCAGCAAATCCTATGAGAAAAAAAAATAGCTGTGCGCACGCTGCAGATGTTTCTCAAGAAATTTCCTTGAGAAGATTTTCTTCAGAAAATTTCTTGAGAAAATGAGCATGCCAATTCTTTTCCGCAGGTACCTGCGGATTTCTGCAGTACAGCCTGCAAAATCCGCAGGGAACAACCTGCGGGAAAATCGCGGCAAATTCGCGGCTAATCCGCATGCGGATTTACTGCAAATTTGGTGCGGATTTTTTCCGGAGGTCCGGAAATCTTCCACTCCCAGAAGTTTCTCAAGAAATTTTCTTGAGACACTTCACATTTCTAGTGCGCACAAGGCCTTATACTCTAGATTCTTCAAAGTAGCCACCCTTTGCTTTGATTACGGCTTTGCACACTCTTGGCATTCTCTTGATGAGAAGGTGTGTCCAAACCTTTGGTCTGTACTGTATATATATATATATATATATATATATATATATATATATATATATAAAACAAATATATACTGTATGTATATATATATATATATATATATATATATATATATATATATAGTGGGGAAAAAGGTATTTAGTTCTCCCACTTTAAAAAATTAGGGAGGCCTCTAATTGACATCATAGATAGACCACAACTATGAGAGACAAAATGAGAAAACAAATCCAGAAAATCACCTTGTCTGATTTGGCAAGATTTTTTTTGCAAATTATGGTGGAAAATAAGTATTTAGTCACCTAAAAACATGCAAAATTTGGGGCTCCATGCAAGATCTCGATAAGCAGTGAACAAAAATCGCAGAAGCACATGGGGGGAGATCACCATCACAAATTCTTACCACCAGTAACACACTATGCCGCCAGGGACTCAGATCCTGCAGTGTCAGACATGTTCCCCTGCTTAAGCCAGTACATGTCCGGGCCCATCTAAAGTTTGCTAAAGAACATTTGGATTATCCAGAAGAGCATTGGGAGAATGCCATATGGTCTGATTAAACCAAAGTAGAACTGTTTGGTAAAAAAAAACACAACTACTCGTGAGGAGACAGTATGCTGAGTTGCATCCAAAAAACACCATACCTACTGTGAATAATGGGGGTGGCAACATCATGCTTTGGGGCTGTTTCTCTGCAATGGGACTAGGACGACTGATCCGTGTACATGAAAGAATGAAAAGGGCCATGTATCGTGAGATTTTGAGTGCAAACATCCTTCTAGCAAGGGCATTGAAGATGAATCGTGGCTTGGTCTTTCAGCATAATAATGATACCAAGCACACCGCCAGGGCAATGAAGGAGTGGCTTCGTAAAAAGCATATGAAGATCCTGGAGTAGCCTAGCTAGTCTCCAGATCTCAACCCCATAGAAAACCTCTGGAGGGAGTTGAAAGTTTGTGTTGCCCAGCGACAGACCCAAAACATCACTGCTCTAGAGGAGATCTGCATGGAGGAATAGGTCAACATACCACCAACAGTGTGTGAGAGAACCTTATGAAGACTCACAAAAAATGTTTGACCTCTGCCATTGCCAACAAAGGATATATAGCAAAATATTAAGATGAACTTTTGTTATTGATCAAATACTTATTTTCCACCGTAATTTGCAAAAAAAAAATTCTTGCCAAATCAGACAAGGTGATTTTCTGGATTTATTTTCTCATTTTGTCTCTCATAGTTGTGATCTACCTATGATGTCAATTTACAGGCCTCTCTCATCTTTTTAAGTGGGAGAACTTGCACAACTGGTGGCTGATAAGATATATATATATACATATGTATATATATATATATATATATATATATATATATATATATATATATAAAAATATATATATTATCAGCCACCAGTTATGCAAGTTCTCCCACTTAAATATATATATATAATTTGTGGCCAAAAGTGTTGGCACTTTTGAAATTGTTACACAAAATGAAGTATTGATTCTGGAAGAATTATTAAATATACAAATACTTTGTTATACGCATGTTTATTTCCTTTCTGTGTATAGGACCAACACTAATAAACAGAGTAAAAAAGGAAATTGGACATAATTTCACACACAACCCCAAAAATTGTCCTAACAATATTTTAGCAATCTTTCAAAAAAAAAAAATGTGGGTAAATGCTCATTCAAAGTCACCTGTGGCAAGTAACAGGTGTGGGCAATGTGAAAATCATAACTGAAACCAGATGGAAAGGGGATAAGTTGACTCAATCTTTGAATTGTGTGTTTGTGTGTGCTACACTAAGCATGGGGAACAGAAAGAGGTGAAGAGAATTGTATAAGGACTTCAGAAAGCTTGATGTTCCTTTGTCAATGGTGCCCAACATAATCAACAAGTTTACAACCCATATGTCACAACCCGGAGAAATGACGTCCAGCTTGAGGTGTAAAGGAAACAAAAATGGTGTACAGGGGGCCCTTACAAAAGGAAGAGTTGGTGACGGAGACTCCTAAACATTCACCTGAGAATTTGTAACACTGTAGTAGGAAAAAAGCGCAAATAGGGTCTTACCCAATATGAGGGTAGAGAGAAGAGAGAGAAATACACTCACCTGGTGAGGTTGTGCCAGTCACAACCCCTTTTTGCGCTTGTGAGTGTCTAGCGGTTTAGCAGCGGCCCCGGAGAGACAATATGATATATAGGTAAAAAGGGTTTAATGCCGCGCTAAAAACCACAACTGCTGTAGATTAAAAGATTTCCTTTTATGTTTACAGTTCTAGGCGTTTCAGAGGCATCTCCATCTCATTCCTCAGTAAAAAAGAAATCATGCTTCAACACATGGCTGTCAGGGCCTATATATAGGTATCCAAATAGCCACGTATGCATTTAGGACGTAAACAGCCCATATAACCCAGAGCCGATGACTCAGCGCCACATGGAGAAGAAGAAAAAAAATGAGAAAAAAAGGGAAAAAAGAAGAAAACAGCAATTCATCAGGAACAATACAAACAAGATTTTTACATACATAATGCAAGAAGAAAAACACAAATTAATGCAGAAATAATAACAAATAAATCACTTTTTGAAACAAAGTTAAGACTATTTTTTTGCATGTTGTCTTGTGTAAAAGAAGGGTGGGTCATATGGTTTATGAACCTAGAAGGTATAAGTGAGCACACTGGTGCTGAGACCCCTACACTAGACGGGAGTTTTGTGACCGTGAGCGGGTAAAAATACTAAAGTATAGATAAAAAAATGTGAGAGGGCATTGACTCATCCAGGATACAAAAATAATTATTGGGGACAGTGGAAAAAGGAATTTCAGTGCCAGAAATTTGTACATTTAACGTATGTGGTTATATGCGTGAAAGTAACAAAAAAGAGTTTTAGCGCAAAAACTTGAATAGATCGTAGTGAAGAAGATGTCACTGAGATTCTCATTAGTGGTGTGATAAACAGAATAGCTGCACATTAAGTTGTGAAAAAACACAGAAAATCACTCCGAGTAACGAGCTTGAAGGAGCGATTTTATAGTCAAAGAGGAGAAAAATTGCTGGGGCGCATGCGTGAGGAAGATGATAGGAGTTCACGGTGCAGAAGGGTAATGAAAGTTCAAGACCGTGGGAACCAAACCAATGCGCCTGCGTGAGCAGTGCAGGAGGAACATTACAGCGGTTTAATGTAGCGGCGAGGATTACAAGAGGTATAAAAAATAGTGATTAATAAACACGCAAACTCTGCATTTATTACACTGATTAAAGAATTTTTAAAAATGCATAAAACATGACTAGGATTAGAAGGATGGGGAAGCGGATATTGAAACGCGCTAAAAGTATTTGCAACAAATATTACTAAAAACATCATATAGATTAAGAAAAAAAATTTTTGAAACATATTATACGACTAAAAAGGGTCTCTCCTTTTTATTCGTATAATATATTTACAATTTTTTTATGAAAAAATAATTTTTAAAAACAGATAAAGATATAAATATAAATATCAAACATTAATATTAATACCAATATGAAAATTGATATGAAAACCCAAACATAAAAGTTTGAGGGGTAAAAACTCCCTTTAAGAAATTGTAAAAACTCAATAAAACAAGTAAAACCAGTAAAAACTGATAAATTATGAGCAATAGGGGGTAGAGTAAATTAATAGAACAAATCAGTAACCTCATTGATACCTACAGGTTTCAATGTATTTAATTTGGGGATCCAGAAGGTCTCCTTTCTGTTCAAAGTTTCTGCCCTATTATGAGCATTAGGGGTAGAGATGAGCGAACCGGTCCCGGTTCGGCTCGAGGTCGGTTCGCCGAACGGGGGTCCCGTTCGAGTTCGGTTCGTCGAACGTTCGACGAACCGAACTCGAACGTATAGGCTATAATGGGAGGCAATCACAAACACATAAAAATGCATTATAAATGTACACAAACAGTTAATAAACATTGCCATAACACTTACCGGTCCTCGCGATCCCTTCTGCACTCTGTCTCCTTCCGCTATTCCATCCGATGATCGCTTAATCCTCCCGGTGACCTGCACTGCCAGCAGAGATGCAGGACTTATCGTGATGTCAAAATAGCCATGTGACCAGTCACGTGGCTATTATCTCATTGGCTACAGACTGGTCACATGACTATGACGCGTCATGTAGGACCTGCGAGTGTATCTCTCCGGTACACGGTGCACATATGTGTATCGCCGTGTACCGGCGACATGCTCTAGCACACGGTCGACTCCCCATTCCGTTAGGGACCGGCTGACACAGCCGGTCATTAACGGAGATCACCGTTGCCATAGCAACGCAGTTAGCGGTGACGTCACCGCTAACCGCGGCTCAGAGAGCACCGTTGCTATGGTAACGCGTCTGTCAGCGTTACCGCTGTTACCGCTAGCAGCCAGCACTGATCACTCACGGAGTGAAGGCTGCACGCTGCTTCCCGATTGTAGTGAGGATTGTAGTGAGGATGAGGTTCCCCAGCCCCAAGTGATGGGCTGGTGAACCTCATCCTCACTACAATCGTCACTACTACTACACTAGTGAGGATTGTAGTGAGGATGAGATGCCCCAGCCCCAAGTGATGAGCTGGTGAACCTCATCCTCACTACAATCGTCACTACTACTACACTAGAAAGAAAGAAGACAGAAGAGCAGGATCGTGGAGGGCTGACAGGGGGTAATAAAGATGGAGTCTCTAATGTGTCTGTGTATTTATTTCTATTAAGGTATTTTTTCTCTGTGTGGTGTTTTTTTTAACCCTTTATTGGAGATTCTTAATGGCCGGGTCAAACGTGCCTGACATTAAGAATCTCTGGCTTAATACTGGCTAGTAAAACAAAGCCAGTATTAACTCATGATTACCCAACAAGCCACCCGGCTCCAGGGCTGTTGGAAGAGTTGGATACAGCGCCAGATGATGGCGCTTCTATGGGAGCGCCATTTTCTGGGACCGCTGCGGACTGAAATTCGCAGCAGAGGCGCCCACAAACCTCGGGCTAACCTGTGCTGCGGATTCCAATCCCCAGCTGCCTAGTTGTACCCGGCTGGACACAAAAATGGGGCGAAGCCCACGTCATTTGTTTTTTAATTATTTCATGAAATAAGTGAAATAATTAAAAAAAAACGGGCTTCCCTATATTTTTGGTTCCCAGCCGGGTACAAATAGGCAACTGGGGGTTGGAGGCAGCCCGTGGCTGCCTGCTGTACCTGGCTAGCATACAAAAATATGGCGAAGCCCACATCATTTTTTTGGTAAATACATAATACAGTACAAGGACAATATAGTAATGACAAATATGGGGTCAGAGTAGACTTAGACAGTTCTGGTACGAAAGAGATGTCAATCATAAAGTAACATGTGCAGTAGGTGTAGAGCTACAGTATGCATGGCAGAGCTAATGGGTAGACCGACCATAGAAAAAGAACGGAGAAAAAGTGGAGAAAAAGTGGAGAAAAAGTGGAGAAAAAAATGGAGAAAAAGTGGAGAATAAGTGGAGAAAAAGAGGAGAATAAAATGGAGAAAAAGTGGAGAATAAAATGGAGAATAAGTGGAGAAAAAGTGGAGAAAAAGTGGAGAAAAAGTGGAGAAAAAGTGGAGAAAAAGTGGAGAAAAGGTGGAGGAAAAAGTGGAGAAAAAGTGGAGAATAAGTGGAGAAAAAGTGGAGAAAAAGTGGAGAAAAAGTGGAGAAAAAGTGGAGAAAAAATGGAGAAAAAATGGAGAAAAAAATGGAGAAAAAGTGAAGAAAAAGTGGAGAAAAAATGGAGAAAAAAATGTAGAAAAAGTGGAGAAAAAATGGAGAAAAAGTGGAGAAAAAGTGGAGAAAAAGTGGAGAAAAAAATGGAGAAAAAAATGTAGAAAAAGTGGAGAAAAAATGTAGAAAAAGTGGAGAAAAAATGGAGAAAAAGTGGAGAAAAAGTGGAGCACCCTTTGGTGCCTTTCATGTGGCACTAAGGGGTGCTTAGCTTTGTATTTAGCCAAAAAAATGAAAAAAAAAATGACGTAGGGTTCCCCCTAGTTTTGTAGCCAGCTAGGGTAAAGCAGACGGCTGCAGCCTGCAGACCACAGCTGGCAACCTCACCTTAGCTGGTAATCCAAAACTGAGGGCACACCACGCTGTTATTTTAAATTAAATAAATAATTTTAAAAAAAAACACATAGGGGTCCCCCAAAATTGGATCACCAGCCAAGGTAAAGCAGACAGCTGGGGCCTGATATTCTCACAATAGGGAGGTCCATGGTTATTGGACTCTCCCAAGCCTAAAAATAGCAGGCCGCAGCCGCCCCAGAAGTGGCGCATCCATTAGATGCGCCAATCCTGGTGCTTCGCCCCAGCTCATCCCGCGCCCTGGTGCAGTGGCAAACGGGGTAATATATGGGGTTAATACCAGATGTGTAATGTCACCTGGCATCAAGCCCTGGGGTTGGTGAGGTCAGGCGTCTATCAGATACCCGACATCACCAACCCAGTCAGTAATAAAAAAAATAGACGACAAACACATTTTTATTTGAAAAAACACTCCCCAAAACATTCCCTCTTTAACCAATTTATTAGAATGAAAAACAAATCCAGGTCTGGTGTAATCCAAGGGGTTGCCATGACGATCCACACTGTCCCAGTCAATGAAGAGCAGGATGTTCCCCATTGGCTGGGAGAGCAGTGCAGTGACCTGAGCTAACATCAATGGGTCAGCCCAGGTCACTGCAGGGGATGACAAGTGCTGCTGTCAGCGAGGTACATTACCTGCGCTGATCTCCAGCACACTGACAGCCCCTGTCACTGAGTTCAATGACCGGCGCCTTCACACCAAGTATCGCGAGAGGTCCGTGACGTCACCGCTAGTCAGTCTCGGGTCGGAAGCGAGAGGTGATGTGACAAGCGGCAGCCATGGAGGACAGTGACAGCGCTGAGGTCGGGATGGCGGGACTTCATCACCTCAGGTAAGCCGAGTGGGACCGTGTGTGTGTGTGTGTGTATATGTGTACATGCTGCGGGCAGGAGGGGGCGGAGCGAGCTGAGCGGGGAAGTGTGGGCTTCCTGCACGTAACTAAGATAAACATCGGGTTACTAACCAAAGCGCTTTGCTTGGATACCCGATGTTTATCTTGGTTACCAGCTTCTGGCAGGCTGCCAGCGATGGCTCCTGCACACTGTAGCTGTAAAAAGCCCTGCTTTTTGCTGCTAGAACCGTTCTCGAACGTATCTAGAACTATCGAGCTTTTGCAAAAAGCTCGAGTTCTAGTTCGATCTCGAACAGCCCCCAAAATCACTCGAGCTTAGAACTGGAGAACCGCGAACCGCGAACTGCGCTCAACTCTAATTAGGGGCTATTTGCTCTATTAGTGTAATTTTGAAATCCATGCTTTTATTGTGTTTCGAAGCACAATGTTCAGAGAGCACATGGAGCATGTAGTCTATTTTCACATTGTGCCTATATGAATTTAACCTGTTGTGGAGAACTTGACTGGTTCTCCCTACGTATTGTTTACCGCAAATACAGTCTACAAGGTATATCACATAGTCTGACTGACATGTCAGGCGGCTTTTTATTGGAAATCTTTCTGAAGCTCCCTGGGAGCAGAATGTGTTCCTTTTGTGGTATATGCTCTTACAACAGAGGCAATTTTTAAGTCCATATCTGTAGGAGCCAATTGTGGTGGCTGTTTTACTCATGGTTGGAGGTGCTCTCAATTTACTGGGGGCTACAATGTTTTTAATAGTTGGCGCTCTTCTAAAAGTGACACCTGGACGAGCAGGTAACCTGTTTTTAAGAATGGGGCCATTCAGTAATATACCCCAATGTTTAGAAAGAATGTTCCTAATAGTCATGTTATCACTGCTGAAGGTAGTGATAAAATTAATAGAAAAATAATTTTTAGCAGTGTCAATAGTCCCTCTAGTGCCCAAAACAGGTGAAATTTTCTTAGGTTTTATCAGATCTATTTATTTTAATTTTACTGTGTCCTGATAAGCTTTTTTCATCAAAGACTTAAGATAATCTTTTTCAATAAAACGATCTCTCAAAATCCCTACTTGCTCTCTGAAATCTGTATCTAGAGTGCAATTTCTCCTAATTCGCTTGTATTGATTCATAGGGATATTGCGTAACCATTCAGCATAATGTTTGCTATTATGATGGACTAGCTGTACTACCCGGCTTTGCCTGAGTTAATAACTGTTGTTAACAAAATAGAATGTATTAACAAAAAATTATTGTGCACACAAAAACCACAAACAAATAGATAAAAATGTAATTATAAAAAAGCCAAAAATTAAGCTAATAGAAGCATTTCACAACATATATTTCAATACCACAGATATTCCACACAGATTTAACTAAATTGGCCAAGTAATGTGCTCCATCTGTCTCTTTCCAGGTCTGTCTCTTTCCAGGTCTGTCTCTTTCCCTGTCTGCCTCTTTCCCCGTCTGCCTGTCTCTGTCTGTCTCTTTTTTTGTCTGTCTCTATCTCTCTGTTTCTTTCCCCATCTGTCTCTTTCCAGGTCTGTCTCTTTCCAGATCTGTCTCTTTCCAGGTCTGTCTCTGTCTGTCTCTTTCCAGGTCTGTTTCTTTCCAGGTCTGTCTCTTTCCAGGTCTGTCTCTTTCCAGGTCTGTCTCTGTCTGTCTCTTTCACAGTCTGTCTCTGTCTGTCTCTTTCACAGTCTGTCTCTGTCTGTCTTTTTCACCGTCTGTCTCTGTCTGTCTCTTTCACCATCTGTCTCTGTCTGTCTCTTTCACCGTCTGTCTCTGTCTCTTTCACCGTTTGTCTCTGTCTGTCTCTTTCCCCGACTGTCTCTATCTCTCTGTCTCTTTCCCTGTCTGCCTGTCTCTCTGCCTGTCTCTCTGCCTGTCTCTCGGTCTGTCTCTCGGTCTGTCTCTCGGTCTGTCTCTCGGTCTTTCTGTCTGTCCGTCTCTCTGTCTGTCTCTCTGTCTATCTGTCTCTCTGTCTGTCTCTCTGTCTGTCTGTCTCTCTGTCTGTCTCTTTCTGTCTGTCTGTCTCTCTGTCTGTCTGCCTCTCTTTCTGTCTCTCTCTGTCTGTCTCGCTCTCTGTCTGTCTCTCTCTCTGTCTGTCTCTCTCTATCCGTCTCCCTACTGACATCCCATTACCTCACATATAAGCTCCTTATACTATGAATGTCTTTTGTTCCTATAGCAACCTATCACAGCTCCTACTAATCACCTGTAGTTCCAGGCTCCATTTACTTTAATGGAGGCATGTTTTTTGGAGAGTAACTGTAAGCGGGGTTAAATTTTCCTTTCAAAACATAGTCTATGATGTTCCCTGGGTCACATGAGGTGTCTGTGCAAAATTTCGTGATTGTAAATGCAACGGTGCGGATACACTTTTCGTTTCACTTTTTCCCCATTATGTAGATAGGGTCAAAATTGATTGGTAAATTGGAACGCGAGGGGTTAAAATTTCGCCTCACAACATAGCCTATGACGCTCTCGGGGTCCAGACGTGTGAGTGTGCAAAATTTTGTGGCTGTAGCTGCGACGGTGCAGATGCCAATCCCGGACATACACACACACACACACACACACACACATACATACATACACACATTCAGTTTTATATATTAGATATAGCCATTAGCATCCACTTTTTTAAAAAGTGTTTTTGTGAGGATTTCATGGTTCTGGTGGGAAATAGTCAGATCTAAAAAATGTGTCTCCCTTTTATGCGCAGTTGGTGTGAACTTCAGACCCCAATCATTGCTGTTAGGATTGTTGAGGAAAATCTCTATGTCATTATGATCACTATCCCAAATGATAAACAGGTGATCTATAAATCTCTTATAAATTATGATACTGCTATCATAGTTCCCATTTTCTATAAATAACAACTCAAAAACACCCATGAACAGGTTTGCATGAACATGAGGCCTTAGAACCCATGGCTGTGCCAAGGCATTTATGATACAGCTTGTCAGCAAATGTAAAATAATTATTATGAAGAATAAAGCTCATTCCCTCCAATAAAAACTCCCTCTGGGTCTGAGGAATTCTGCTATCACCTTCAAGGAAGTGAGAGAAGCAGAACAACCCTAGATGATGGTGGATGTTTGAATATAATGAAGCCACATCTATGGTAAGAACTATATTAGAGTCCTTCCATGGGATATTTTTTATGTGTTCAATAAGATGGGCTGAATCCCTGAGGTGGCTTTTTAGACTAGAAACATGCAGCTGCATGAGCTTGTCTATATAATTGGCTAAATTCGCCGTAAGAGAATCTGTGCCCGAGATGATGGGTCTCCCTGGGGGATTAATCAGATCTTTGTGGATTTTTGGCAAGTGATAGAAAAATGCCATATTAGGGTTCTTAATTTGTAGAAATTCCTTTCAGAGGAATTTAGTATATTATGGTCTATGGCTTTTTGTATTAAAACTTTATATGCTAGAGTGGCTTTTTCATATTTAGTTTTATCTACTGTCTCATAATATATGCGATCAGATAGTATTCTGGATGCCTCTTTTAAATAGTCATCCCTATTTTGGATCACAATGCCTCCCCCTTGTCAGCTGCCCGTATAACGATGTCTGGATTATCTTTAAGATCATTAAGGGCTTTTCTTTCAATATCTGTGAGGTTATGTTTGGGTTTCCTTCTACTGTTCATGGCCTCCTTCAAATCTGTCAAACTAAGTCGCTGAAAATTTTAATGAAATGCCCCTTACTTTCTGTAGGGTAGAATCTGGATTTGGGTTTAACGGCAGTATGGCAAAAGGGGTTGGTTTCTTGAATGGGGGTAGGAGCAACATCACCTTTCAACAAGAAATGCCTCTTCAAAGTGAACTTCCTGATGTAGCTCTGTATGTCTAAAAACACATCAAAATCTTTGGAACTATAGGAGGGGCAAAAGGATAGACCTTTATTTAGTACTATTAATTCTCCTTCATTTAGGGCATAATCAGATAGGTTGAAAATATTACTGACAGGCCTATTGGCATTAAATTCATTAATCAGGCAACCCTTTTTTCTTTCTTGTTTATACTTGCGCCCTGCTCTGACTCCTCTATAGTGTTTTTTCTTTTTTTGGTGGATTTTGGAATAAAAAAATCCGTTATCAGATTCCCTTTCTGGCTCTTGGCTGAGGGTAAAAAAGGTACAAGAGGTGTTGCTCTATTAGTGTTATCAATAATTATTTTATCACTGTCAGGGGGTATATCAGGTACAATGGTCAAACTTTGCGCTGCAGGCAGGGGGATGTAATCGTCATGGGTGGAAAGATCCAATAGATCAATAAAATCTTTGTTTTGTGTGATGTCGTTATCTTTCAGAGTGTCATTCAATAATACGGGTGTCAATAATGCCCTTTCATTTCTGATTTTTTATATTTGTAGTCTAATCCTAGCGAGGTGTTCATGGGTCTCCTCTAGGGTCCTAGGGTTAGACTCTGTATTGGAGGGATCTATATGGCTCCTGGTAGTGGAGGGGTAAGAAACCATGGTTTCTTTTATTCGTGATGGTCTATCCATATTTGACTGTGAAAAAACTTCATCTACTAGTGTATCAATTTTATCTTGAAGTTTATTTACTTCATCTGGTGCTTTTATGGTGTTAATGGGCTATTTGCAGAAACATTATGAATGGTTTGATGGTTTTTATTTAGTTTAGGAAATTTACTGTTGACAAAACTCCTTTTGTTGTTATGGTTAATATTAGCGGAGCTATGCCTTCTAAAACTCTTTTTCCTGGCCAGGAATTCTACTGTGAGGGGAGTTGCATTCATCTGGGTTTTTTCCTGCCTATCTCTTTGCAATTTCATGGATTTCCTAATTATAGTGTCATGCTCTAATTGTAAGAGACGTGTATTAATACTTGAATTCAAATTCCTGTATTCAGGATGTAGCATAAAGGGTTAAATTCTTATACAGTTCAGAGATTTTCACAGTAGATGCTATGGCTATACTAAATCTTTCCTCATGCAGGCACATCAACATACCTTGCATGCAGTCCGTGAAGAGTCTATCCCATTTAGTCGTGAAAGTGGAATCTTGCGGAAAAGGGGAACTGCGATGGATTTGCAGCCCCCTGGGGCACAGATTTTCTTCCATTTAAATGGACAGGAACCTGGCGTCAAGGCTATAATGTAGTTCCTCTTTCAAAAGATCCTGAAAGGAATGAAAAATTTCCTCATGTTGGAAGTTTCTTCTTCTGTGAAAGATATTCCTGAATCCATGATGGTTTCAGCAACAAAATCCTCTGGAGATCCGACCGTTTTTCATATAAACCTTTCCCTGGAAGACAGGTGGTTGTTGAAGTAATCCATGGTGTCCATGGGTGGTGGAATGAAAGAACCCTCTCCTGCCGGTTTCCCCACAAAGGAGGATTAGGTCAGAAAAGCTAAATCCTGGTGTCTGGAGACTTTGTAACACTGTAGGGGGGAAAAAAGCGCGAATAGGGTCTTACCCGGTATGAGGGTAGAGAGAAGAGAGAGAAATACACTCACCTGTTGAGGTTGTGCCAGTCACAACCCCTTTATTGTGCTTGCGAGTGTCTAGCGGTTTAGCAGCGGCCTCAGAGAGCCAAAATAATATATAGGTAAAAAGGGAATGGGTTTAATGCCGCGCTAAAAACCACAACTGCTGTAGATTAAAAGATTTCCTTTTATTTTTACAGTTCTGCACGTTTCAGAGGCATCTTCATCTCCTTCCTCAGGAAAAAAGAAATCATGCTTCAACACATGGCTGTCAGGGCCTATATATAGGTATCCAAATAGCCACGTATGCATTTAAGACGTAAACAGCCCATATGACTCAGAGCCGATGACTCAGCGAGACATGGAGAAGAAGAAAAAAAGAAGAAAACAGCAATTCATCAGGAACAATACAAAAAAGATTTTTACATACATAATGCAAGAAGAGCAACATAAATTATTGCAGAAATAAATGCATAATAAATAAATAAATAAATCACTTTTTGAAACAAAGTTAAAACCATTCTTTTGCGTGTTGTTTTGTGTAAAATAGGATCCCCCCTTTTTTACACAAAACAACACGCAAAAAAATGGTCTTAACTTTGTTTCAAAAAGTGATTTTTTTATTTATTAAACATTTATTTCTGAATTAATTTATGTTGCTCTTCTTGCATTTTGTATGTAAAAATCTTTTTTGTATGGTCCCTGATGAATTGCTGTTTTCTTCTTTTTTTCCCTTTTTTTCTCTTTTTTTCTTCTTCTCCATGTGGCGCTGAGTCATCGGCTCTGAGTCATATGGGCTGTTTACATCCTAAATGCATACGTGGCTATTTGGATACCTATATATAGGCCCTGACAGCCATGTGTTGAAGCATGATTTCTTTTTTCCTGAGGAAGGAGACGGGGATGCCTCTGAAACGCGTAGAACTGTAAAAATAAAAGGAAATCTTTTAATCTACAGCAGTTGTGATTTTTAGCGCGGCATTAAACCCGTTCCCTTTTTACCTATATATTAAACATTCACCTGAGATTGAACCCTGCACTCCATATCATCGCTAGATGGGTTCTTTCCTTGTGCACGATCATGAGATTAAGCCCTAGCTGACCCTGGGCTAGCCTTGGCTACTGATCTGGGCAGCCTGATACTAGTCTTACTACTGTGATAAGACAATACTGAGAGAGAGACAAACAAGTGGGAATAAAAAAACAAACGGAACTCCACAGCTTCCTCAAAAACAACTTTTCCTGGGAGATCAGCTTAGAAGAATTATAATTAGCATGGGGGAGAAAAAGGTGTGAGCTTACTTCATGAAAGGGAGTGGCAGCAACATGCAGCAGGTGAGATTAGAGCTATTTAGAATCTCTGCAGATTCAAAAAGGAACTCTTAACCCCTTCAACACCAAGTAAAAACAAATCCGCTCATAGGACCTATAATCCACTAATCACCATGACCTTTCATCCACGACTATTGAGGGATTTGAGCTCAGTATTCTACAGACCACTGTATCTCATCTTCTAAAGGCCCCTTTACACACTAAGACTTTCTAGCGATCCCACCAGCGATCCCAACCTGGCCGGGATCGCTACAAAGTCTCTGGTGAGTCGCTGGTGAGCTGTCAAACAGGCAGACCTGGCCAACGACGCAACAGCGATCCGGACCTGCAGAACGACCTAGCTAGTCATTGAGGACGTTGTAAAGCAGCTTTTTGAAAGGGAAGTCGCTAACGAAGTCACTGTAAAGTCCCCTTTACACACTGAGACTTTCTAGCAATCATGCTGCACAGCGGAAAACAAAGGACCAAAGAATGGTCCTGAACGATTTGTAGCGATCAGCAACTTCCCAGCAGGGGCCAGGTCGCTGATGTGTTTCACACACTGCAATGTCGCTGGGGAGGTCGCTATTACGTCACAAAACCGGTGACGTTACAGCGATGTCGTTTGCGATGTTGCAGTATGTAAAGCCACCTTTAGACTCGCTTGTAACAGGGTTGGTGCCTCAGGATTGGAGGATTGCTGATGTGGTACCGATATTTATGAAAGGTAAGAGAGTGGATTCAGGCAACTAATGTCCAGTAAGCCTGACATCAGTAGTATGCAAAGTTTTTGAGGGCATTTTAAGGGATGACATGTAAAAATATATTGCAGAAAATAATATAATAACTGACAGACAGCATGGATTCATGAAAGATAAGTCGTGTCTAACCAATATGTTGGGGTTCTAAGAGGAGGTAAGCACAAATCTGAATATTGGTAATGCAGCTGATGTGATTTATTTGGACTTTGCAAAGGCATTTGATACTGTACCCCATAATAGCCTTATACTAAAGCTCCAGAAGCAAGGACTAGGGGAAACTATATGCAACTGGATAAGGAATTGGCTAAAAGATAGGAAACAAAGAGTAGTCATAAATGGTACATTCTCTAAAAGGGCTATAGTCAGCAGTGGGGTGCCACAGGGATCTGTGCTAGGACCAATTCTTTTTAATATCTTTATTAATGACCTTGTGGATTTGAGAATAAAGTGTCAGTCTTTGCTGATGACACCAAACTATGTAGGATATTAAAAACTGACCATGATAGTACAATATTACAAAAAAATCTGGATAAGATGTCAGAATGGGCAGACACTTGGCAAATGAGATTTAATGTTGATAAATGTAAAGTAATGCACCAAGGATGGAGTAATCCTATAGCTGCGTATACATTAAATGGAAGTAAACTCGGGACTACAGAACAGGAGAAGGACTTGGGTATTCTCATTACAAATAAGCTGAGCAGCAGCACTCAATGTCAAGCAGCAGTTTATAAAACAAACAAGATTTTAGGTTGTATAAAAAGAGAAATTAGATCCCGTGATCCCAACGTATTGTTACCCCTCTATAAATCACTTGTAAGGCCACATCTAGAATATGGGATCCAGTTTTGGGCTTCACAAATTAAAAAAGACATTCAGAAGTTAGAGTCAGTTCAAAAGCGGCTAACTAGACTACTAGAAGATTGAAAAAGTTAGATTTCTTAAGCTTAGAAAAAAGATGTCTCAGAGGAGATCTCTTTTATGCATAAATACATGTGTGGTCAATATTAAGGACTGGCAGATGACTAATGCGGGCTTTGCACACTACGACATCGCAGGTGCGATGTCGGTGGGGTCAAATTGAAAATGACGCACTTCCGGCATCGCATGCGACATCGTAGTGTGTAAAGCCTAGATGATACGATTAACGAGCGCAAAAGCGTCGTAATTGTATCATCGGTGCAGCGTCGGCGTAATCCATGATTACGCTGACGCGACAGTCCGATGTTGTTCCTCGCTCCTGCGGCAGCACACATCGCTGTGTGTGAAGCCGCAGGAGCGAGGAACATCTCCTACCGGCGTCACTGCGGCTTCCATAGGATATGCGGAAGGAAGGAGATGGGCGGGATGTTTACATCCCACTCATTTCCGCCCCTCCGCTCCGATTGGCCGCCTGGCGTGTGACGTCGCTATGACGCCGCACGACCCGCCCCCTTAACAAGGAGGCGGGTCGCCAGCCAGAGCGACGGTCGCAAGACAGGTGAGTCCGTGTGAAGCTGCCGTAGCGATAATGTTCGCTACGGCAGCTATCACAAGGAAATCGCTGCTGCGACAGGGGCGGGTACTATCGCGCTCAGCATCGCAGCATCGGCCTGTGATGTCGCAGCGTGCATAGTACCCCTTAGTCCTTTGAAAGACAATACTAAGCACCAGGAGGCATTCACTGCGAGCAGAAGAAAAGCAATTCCGGCAGCTAAATAGGAATTGGTTCTTTACAGTTAGAGCAGTCAGACTGTGGAATGCCCTACCATAAGAGGCAGTAATGGCAGATGCTATAACAGCTTTTAAAAAAGGGCTGGATGATTTCCTCAGTACGCACAGCATTGTTGGTTATAAGTGACTTAGTGACAAAATGTGTAATTGGTGGAGGAAGGTTGAACTAGATGGATCTGGGTCTGTTTTCAACCTAAGTAATGATGTAACTTTCTAATCCCAGACACCAAAAGATCTCAGCTTATGACACCATGACATTGTAGGTAATCTCCCTAGATGGGGATGGCAGAGAAAAATTGATCAAAGGTTGCAATGCAGGATAGTCCGAATGGTGACTAAGCAGCCAAAATCAAATTCCGAAGAAATTTAAGTTGTCCAGCAGGCTCAGGGTGCATCAGTGTAAGTGCAAACTATTCATTGAAATTTGAATGAAATGAAACGCAGTGGCAGGAGACCCAGCAGAACCCCACTTACGAACAGATGAGATGATGAGATCAAAATAGAGCTTTTTGGTAAAGAACATCATTCTACAGTTTACCAAAAATGGAATGAGGCCTACAAAAAAAACAACACTGTACCTACAGTCAAATATGGTAGAGGATCAACAATGTTTTGGGGGTTGTTTTACTGCCTCTGGCACTGGGTTCCTTGACTTTGTGCAATAATGAAATCTGAACATTATAGATTTTTTTGTCTCAAGGTAATGTCAGAAATGTGGGTTTGCATCCTTGGTCATGGGTCTATCAGCAGGACAATAATTCCACACATACTTCAAGAAATACACAGAAATGGAGGGAAATAAAGTGCTGGAGAGTTCTGAAGTGGCAAGCAATGATTCCGGATCTAAATCACATTGAAAATTTGTTAAGAGACTTTAAAATTGCTGTTGGGAAAAGGCACCTTTCAAATATGAGGGACCTGGAACAATTTGCAAAAGAAAAGAGGTCCAAAATTCCAGCTGAGAAATGTAAGAAACTTGTTGATGGTTATAGGATGCAATTTATTGCAGTTATTTATTCCAAAGGGTATGTAACCAAATATTAAGTTATATTTTTAAGAATCTAAAGATTTAAAAAAAATAAATATAAAAACATTTTCAGTATTAAAAAAAGGAATTTAATAAAAAAATATATTAAGTTTTGCTGCTGCCTTAAAGGTCTCAGCTATCTATATATATAATTGCCTTATTCTGTCTGTCTGTCTGTCTGTCTGTCTGTCTTGCTCCAAAATTGTGTCCTTACGGTGACAACCGTCTGATTGGCCGCTGGCTCGGCCTGGCCCCGCCCCCTCACGGATTGGTCGCTCACCTCGGCCTGGCCCCGCCCCCCCGCATGGATTGGCCACTCGCCACGGCCCTCCGCACGCATCGCCAGACATAACCTTGCGCTGCTGGGATCGTGACGGAGTCGGTGAACGCTGGTAACCATTATACACATCGGGTAACTAAGGTCCCTTAGTTACCCGATGTGTATCATAGTTGCCAGTGTACACCGGCTCCCCAGCAGCCTTGCCCCGCCCCCCCCACGGATTGGTCGCTCGCCTCGGCCTGGCCCCGCCCTCCGCATAGATTGGCCGCTCGCCCCGGCCCTCCGCACGCATCGCCAGACATAACCTTGCGCTGCTGGGATCGTGACGGAGCCGGTGAATGCTGGTAACCATTATACACATCGGGTAACTAAGGTCCCTTAGTTACCCGATGTGCATCATAGTTACCAGCGTACATTATACTCCTCTCCCCCCAGGACTACTCCTCCTATTATAGTCCTCCTATTATACTCCTCTCTGAGTATAATAGGAGAACTATTATAGCATGGGGGATGGAGCACGATGGGGAGTGCGCAGCATGGGGGATGGAGCACTATGGGGTGCGCAGCATGGGGGATGGAGCACGATGGGGTGCGCAACATGGGGGATGAAGCACGATGGGGGGGCGCAGGATTGGGGGATGTAGCACGATGTAGAGTGCACAGCATGGGGGATGGAGCACGATGGGGAGTGTGCAGCATGGGGGATGGAGCACGATGGGGAGTGTGCAGCATGGGGGATGGAGCACGATGGGGGGTGCGCAGCATGGGGGATGGAGCACGATGGGGGGTGCGCAGCATGGGGGATGGAGCACGATGGGGGGTGTGCAGCATGGGGGATGGAGCACGATGGGGAGTGTGCAGCATGGGGGATGGAGCACGATGGGGGGTGCGCAGCATGGGGGATGGAGCACGATGGGGGGTGCGCAGCATGGGGGATGTAGCACGATGGGGAGTGCGCAGCATGGGGGATGGAGCACGATGGAGAGTGCGCAGCATGGGGGACGGAGCACGATGGAGAGTGCACAGCATGGGGGATGGAGCACGATGGGGAGTGTGCAGCATGGGGGATGGAGCACGATGGGGGGTGGGCAGCATTGGGGATGGAGCACGATGGGGGGTGGGCAGCATGGGGGATGGAGCACGATGGGGGGTGCGCAGCATGGGGGATTGAGCACGATGGGGGGTGCGCAGCATGGGGGATGGAGCACGATGGGGGGTGAGCAGCATGGGGGATGGAGCACGATGGGGAGTGCGCAGCATGGGGGATGGAGCACGATGGGGAGTGCGCAGCATGGGGATGGAGCACGATTGGGGTGCGCAGCATGGGGGATGGAGCACGATGGGGGTGCGCAGCAAGGGGGATGGAGCACGATGGGGGGTGCGCAGCAAGGGGGATGGAGCACGATGGGGGGTGCGCAGCATGGGGGATGGAGCATGATGGGGATGCGCAGCATGGGGTATGGCGCACGATGGGGAGTGCGCAGCATGGGGGATGGAGCATGATGGGGGGTGCGCAGCATGGGTGATGGAGCACGATGGGGGGTGCGCAGCATGGGGGATGGAGCACGATGGGGGGTGCACACCTACCCCCAAAACACACAAACACCACCACACACACACTGCACAACACACCACACACACACTGGGAACCACAAATACCGCCCTACACAGACACCCAACACACAAACAGCGCGGCACACACAAATATACGCACATGCCGCACAACACACAGATTGCACAAAACATACCTCCCACCAAAACACACACACACACCCCACACCCACACAAACCGCGCAACACACACACACAGCGCTCCACAAACAACGCAACACACACAACGCAACACACAAACAACACTGCTCTCACCCCCCGCCACACCCAGACAACACCCAGAACATGTACAGCCCCTACACAAACACTTGGTAACTACACACAACAACATCTAAATATATAACAAAAATCATACATTAACTACACAATACGTAAATTCTAGAATACCCGATGCGTAGAATCGGGCCACCTTCTAGTGAATATATAAAATTAAGTAATTCATACAAAAAAAGCAGTAAAGAGAAAAACCCCAGCTCATCCCGTGCCCTGGTGCAGTGGCAAACGGGGTAATAAATCGGGTTGATACTAGCTGTAAAGTCACCTGAGATCAAGCCCAGCAGTTTGTGATGTCATGGCGTCTATTAGATACTCAACATCATAAACTGTCAGTACTAACAAAAAAAAAAAAATCGACAAAAGAAATTTATTTGAAAAAACAGTCCCCAAAACATTTCCTCTTTCACCAATTTATTGTAAGAAAAAAAATAAAGGGGTCCCACAACGACTCTGGACCATCTAGAATATGGGGGGGAGACTTTCAGGGAACGTATCCCCCATTTTCTAGGAGTGCGGACCCTTCATGTGAGGAGTGTGGGTGCAATGAATCTGCACTGACTCTCCCCGGGTCCACAGCAGCAGAGTCCATGTCGTAATGGTTGCTACCAAAGCTGCAATGCCCTGCTCATGAGGTAAGGGCATGCCTAATCAGGAGAACTACTGTAGAGGAAGCTCTGCTCACTGGTATATAGGTGCTCAGAGGTAATAATAGATAAAATTAGTGAGTAACCTCGGCACTCTAAATCTCCCAGACTAAGTCAGTAAGTCACAACGGATAGTAATGCAAAATCACTCTTTATTGGTCCGTATTAAGAAAAAAAAATTTTCATAAGCATATATGTTTTTGTCCAAAACAAGTTACAAATGACGGTTCGGCCTGAGCCTTCGTCAGATTGGACTTATCTGCATGTAATCATGAAAAATGACAATAATCAGTATCACATAAGCGTGAGAGAACAATAACATAAACTCGAACAATGTAGAGGTACAATTGGGATGCAGCAAAAAAATTGCAACACAGCAAGAAATGAAACACATGATACAAATGTCATAATACAGCACAAGGACAATATAGTAATGACAAATATGGGGTCAGAGTAGACTTAGACAGTTCTGGTACGAAAGAGATGTCAATCATAAAGTAACATGTGCAGTAGGTGTAGAGCTACAGTATGCATGGCAGAGCTAATGGGTAGACCGACCATAGAAAAAGAACGGAGAAAAAGTGGAGAAAAAGTGGAGAAAAAGTGGAGAAAAAAATGGAGAAAAAGTGGAGAATAAGTGGAGAAAAAGTGGAGAATAAAATGGAGAAAAAGTGGAGAATAAAATGGAGAATAAGTGGAGAAAAAGTGGAGAAAAAGTGGAGAAAAAAATGGAGAAAAAGTGGAGAAAAAGTGGAGAAAAAGTGGAGAAAAAAGTGGAGAAAAAGTGGAGAATATGTGGAGAATATGTGGAGAAAAATGGAGAAAAAGTGGAGAAAAAGTGGAGAAAAAGTGGAGGAAAAAGTGGAGAAAAAGTGGAGAAAAAGTGGAGAAAAAGTGGAGAAAAAGTGGAGAAAAAGTGGAGGAAAAAGTGGAGAAAAAGTGGAGAATAAGTGGAGAAAAAATGGAGAAAAAGTGGAGAAAAAGTGGAGAAAAAGTGGAGAAAAAATGGAGAAAAAATGGAGAAAAAAATGGAGAAAAAGTGAAGAAAAAGTGGAGAAAAAATGGAGAAAAAAATGTAGAAAAAGTGGAGAAAAAATGGAGAAAAAGTGGAGAAAAAGTGGAGAAAAAGTGGAGAAAAAAATGGAGAAAAAAATGTAGAAAAAGTGGAGAAAAAATGTAGAAAAAGTGGAGAAAAAATGGAGAAAAAGTGGAGAATAAGTGGAGAAAAAGTGGAGAATAAAATGGAGAAAAAGTGGAGAATAAAATGGAGAATAAGTGGAGAAAAAGTGGAGAAAAAGTGGAGAAAAAAATGGAGAAAAAGTGGAGAAAAAGTGGAGAAAAAGTGGAGAAAAAATGGAGAAAAAGTGGAGAATAAGTGGAGAATAAGTGGAGAAAAATGGAGAAAAAGTGGAGAAAAAGTGGAGGAAAAAGTGGAGAAAAAGTGGAGAAAAAGTGGAGAAAAAGTGGAGAAAAAGTGGAGAAAAAGTGGAGGAAAAAGTGGAGAAAAAGTGGAGAATAAGTGGAGAAAAAATGGAGAAAAAGTGGAGAAAAAGTGGAGAAAAAGTGGAGAAAAAATGGAGAAAAAATGGAGAAAAAAATGGAGAAAAAGTGAAGAAAAAGTGGAGAAAAAATGGAGAAAAAAATGTAGAAAAAGTGGAGAAAAAATGGAGAAAAAGTGGAGAAAAAGTGGAGAAAAAGTGGAGAAAAAAATGGAGAAAAAAATGTAGAAAAAGTGGAGAAAAAATGGAGAAAAAGTGGAGAAAAAGTGGAGCACCCTTTGGTGCCTTTCATGTGGCACTAAGGGGTGCTTAGCTTTGTATTTAGCCAAAAAAATGAAAAAAAAAATGACGTAGGGTTCCCCCTAGTTTTGTAGCCAGCTAGGGTAAAGCAGACGGCTGCAGCCTGCAGACCACAGCTGGCAACCTCACCTTAGCTGGTAATCCAAAACTGAGGGCACACCACGCTGTTATTTTAAATTAAATAAATAATTTAAAAAAAAAACACATAGGGGTCCCCCAAAATTGGATCACCAGCCAAGGTAAAGCAGACAGCTGGGGCCTGATATTCTCACAATAGGGAGGTCCATGGTTATTGGACTCTCCCAAGCCTAAAAATAGCAGGCCGCAGCCGCCCCAGAAGTGGCGGATCCATTAGATGCGCCAATCCTGGTGCTTCGCCCCAGCTCATCCCGCGCCCTGGTGCAGTGGCAAACGGGGTAATATATGGGGTTAATACCAGATGTGTAATGTCACCTGGCATCAAGCCCTGGGGTTGGTGAGGTCAGGCGTCTATCAGATACCCGACATCACCAACCCAGTCAGTAATAAAAAAAATAGACGACAAACACATTTTTATTTGAAAAAACACTCCCCAAAACATTCCCTCTTTAACCAATTTATTAGAATGAAAAACAAATCCAGGTCTGGTGTAATCCAAGGGGTTGCCATGACGATCCACACTGTCCCAGTCAATGAAGAGCAGGATGTTCCCCATTGGCTGGGAGAGCAGTGCAGTGACCTGAGCTAACATCAATGGGTCAGCCCAGGTCACTGCAGGGGATGACAAGTGCTGCTGTCAGCGAGGTACATTACCTGCGCTGATCTCCAGCACACTGACAGCCCCTGTCACTGAGTTCAATGACCGGCGCCTTCACACCAAGTATCGCGAGAGGTCCGTGACGTCACCGCTAGTCAGTCTCGGGTCGGAAGCGAGAGGTGATGTGACAAGCGGCAGCCATGGAGGACAGTGACAGCGCTGAGGTCGGGATGGCGGGACTTCATCACCTCAGGTAAGCCGAGTGGGACCGTGTGTGTGTGTGTGTGTGTATATGTGTACATGCTGCGGGCAGGAGGGGGCGGAGCGAGCTGAGCGGGGAAGTGTGGGCTTCCTGCACGTAACTAAGATAAACATCGGGTTACTAACCAAAGCGCTTTGCTTGGATACCCGATGTTTATCTTGGTTACCAGCTTCTGGCAGGCTGCCAGCGATGGCTCCTGCACACTGTAGCTGTAAAAAGCCCTGCTTTTTGCTGCTAGAACCGTTCTCGAACGTATCTAGAACTATCGAGCTTTTGCAAAAAGCTCGAGTTCTAGTTCGATCTCGAACAGCCCCCAAAATCACTCGAGCTTAGAACTGGAGAACCGCGAACCGCGAACTGCGCTCAACTCTAATTAGGGGCTATTTGCTCTATTAGTGTAATTTTGAAATCCATGCTTTTATTGTGTTTCGAAGCACAATGTTCAGAGAGCACATGGAGCATGTAGTCTATTTTCACATTGTGCCTATATGAATTTAACCTGTTGTGGAGAACTTGACTGGTTCTCCCTACGTATTGTTTACCGCAAATACAGTCTACAAGGTATATCACATAGTCTGACTGACATGTCAGGCGGCTTTTTATTGGAAATCTTT
Organism: Anomaloglossus baeobatrachus; assembly: GCF_048569485.1. Classification (NCBI taxonomy): domain Eukaryota; kingdom Metazoa; phylum Chordata; class Amphibia; order Anura; family Aromobatidae; genus Anomaloglossus; species Anomaloglossus baeobatrachus. Next base: position 287,050,206 of record NC_134353.1, on the reverse strand, counting down.
CTGAAGCTCCCTGGGAGCAGAATGTGTTCCTTTTGTGGTATATGCTCTTACAACAGAGGCAATTTTTAAGTCCATATCTGTAGGAGCCAATTGTAGTGGCTGTTTTACTCATGGTTGGAGGTGCTCTCAATTTACTGGGGGCTACAATGTTTTTAATAGTTGGCGCTCTTCTAAAAGTGACACCTGGACGAGCAGGTAACCTGTTTTTAAGAATGGGGCCATTCAGTAATATACCCCAATGTTTAGAAAGAATGTTCCTAATAGTCATGTTATCACTGCTGAAGGTAGTGATAAAATTAATAGAAAAATAATTTTTAGCAGTGTCAATAGTCCCTCTAGTGCCCAAAACAGGTGAAATTTTCTTAGGTTTTATCAGATCTATTTATTTTAATTTTACTGTGTCCTGATAAGCTTTTTTCATCAAAGACTTAAGATAATCTTTTTCAATAAAACGATCTCTCAAAATCCCTACTTGCTCTCTGAAATCTGTATCTAGAGTGCAATTTCTCCTAATTCGCTTGTATTGATTCATAGGGATATTGCGTAACCATTCAGCATAATGTCTGCTATTATGATGGACTAGCTGTACTACCCGGCTTTGCCTGAGTTAATAACTGTTGTTAACAAAATAGAATGTATTAACAAAAAATTATTGTGCACACAAAAACCACAAACAAATAGATAAAAATGTAATTATAAAAAAGCCAAAAATTAAGCTAATAGAAGCATTTCACAACATATATTTCAATACCACAGATATTCCACACAGATTTAACTAAATTGGCCAAGTAATGTGCTCCATCTGTCTCTTTCCAGGTCTGTCTCTTTCCAGGTCTGTCTCTTTCCCTGTCTGCCTCTTTCCCCGTCTGCCTGTCTCTGTCTGTCTCTTTTTTTGTCTGTCTCTATCTCTCTGTTTCTTTCCCCATCTGTCTCTTTCCAGGTCTGTCTCTTTCCAGATCTGTCTCTTTCCAGGTCTGTCTCTGTCTGTCTCTTTCCAGGTCTGTTTCTTTCCAGGTCTGTCTCTTTCCAGGTCTGTCTCTGTCTGTCTCTTTCACAGTCTGTCTCTGTCTGTCTCTTTCACAGTCTGTTTCTGTCAGTCTTTTTCACCGTCTGTCTCTGTCTGTCTCTTTCACCATCTGTCTCTGTCTGTCTCTTTCACCGTCTGTCTCTGTCTGTCTCTTTCACCGTTTGTCTCTGTCTGTCTCTTTCCCCGACTGTCTCTATCTCTCTGTCTCTTTCCCTGTCTGCCTGTCTCTCTGCCTGTCTCTCTGTCTCTCGGTCTGTCTCTCGGTCTTTCTGTCTGTCCGTCTCTCTGTCTGTCTCTCTGTCTATCTGTCTCTCTGTCTGTCTCTCTGTCTGTCTGTCTCTCTGTCTGTCTCTTTCTGTCTGTCTGTCTCTCTGTCTGTCTGCCTCTCTTTCTGTCTCTCTCTCTGTCTGTCTCTCTCTCTGTCTGTCTCTCTCTCTGTCTGTCTCTCTCTATCCGTCTCCCTACTGACATCCCATTACCTCACATATAAGCTCCTTATACTATGAATGTCTTTTGTTCCTATAGCAACCTATCACAGCTCCTACTAATCACCTGTAGTTCCAGGCTCCATTTACTTTAATGGAGGCATGTTTTTTGGAGAGTAACTGTAAGCGGGGTTAAATTTTCCTTTCAAAACATAGTCTATGATGTTCCCTGGGTCACATGAGGTGTCTGTGCAAAATTTCGTGATTGTAAATGCAACGGTGCGGATACACTTTTCGTTTCACTTTTTCCCCATTATGTAGATAGGGTCAAAATTGATTGGTAAATTGGAACGCGAGGGGTTAAAATTTCGCCTCACAACATAGCCTATGACGCTCTCGGGGTCCAGACGTGTGAGTGTGCAAAATTTTGTGGCTGTAGCTGCGACGGTGCAGATGCCAATCCCGGACATACACACACACACACACACACACACACACACACACACACACACACACACACACACACATACATACACATACATACATACACACATTCAGTTTTATATATTAGATATAGCCATTAGCATCCACTTTTTTAAAAAGTGTTTTTGTGAGGATTTCATGGTTCTGGTGGGAAATAGTCAGATCTAAAAAATGTGTCTCCCTTTTATGCGCAGTTGGTGTGAACTTCAGACCCCAATCATTGCTGTTAGGATTGTTGAGGAAAATCTCTATGTCATTATGATCACTATCCCAAATGATAAACAGGTGATCTATAAATCTCTTATAAATTATGATACTGCTATCATAGTTCCCATTTTCTATAAATAACAACTCAAAAACACCCATGAACAGGTTTGCATGAACATGAGGCCTTAGAACCCATGGCTGTGCCAAGGCATTTATGATACAGCTTGTCAGCAAATGAAAAATAATTATTATGAAGGATAAAGCTCATTCCCTCCAATAAAAACTCCCTCTGGGTCTGAGGAATTCTGCTATCACCTTCAAGGAAGTGAGAGAAGCAGAACAACCCTAGATGATGGGGGATGTTTGAATATAATGAAGCCACATCTATGGTAAGAACTATATTAGAGTCCTTCCATGGGATATTTTTTATGTGTTCAATAAGATGGGCTGAATCCCTGAGGTGGCTTTTTAGACTAGAAACATGCAGCTGCATGAGCTTGTCTATATAATTGGCTAAATTCGCCGTAAGAGAATCTGTGCCCGAGATGATGGGTCTCCCTGGGGGATTAATCAGATCTTTGTGGATTTTTGGCAAGTGATAGAAAAATGCCATATTAGGGTTCTTAATTTGTAGAAATTCCTTTCAGAGGAATTTAGTATATTATGGTCTATGGCTTTTTGTATTAAAACTTTATATGCTAGAGTGGCTTTTTCATATTTAGTTTTATCTACTGTCTCATAATATATGGGATCAGATAGTATTCTGGATGCCTCTTTTAAATAGTCATCCCTATTTTGGATCACAATGCCTCCCCCTTGTCAGCTGCCCGTATAACGATGTCTGGATTATCTTTAAGATCATTAAGGGCTTTTCTTTCAATATCTGTGAGGTTATGTTTGGGTTTCCTTCTACTGTTCATGGCCTCCTTCAAATCTGTCAAACTAAGTCGCTGAAAATTTTAATGAAATGCCCCTTACTTTCTGTAGGGTAGAATCTGGATTTGGGTTTAACGGCAGTATGGCAAAAGGGTTTGGTTTCTTGAATGGGGGTAGGAGCAACATCACCTTTCAACAAGAAATGCCTCTTCAAAGTGAGCTTCCTGATGTAGCTCTGTATGTCTAAAAACACATCAAAATCTTTGGGACTATAGGAGGGGCAAAAGGATAGACCTTTATTTAGTACTATTAATTCTCCTTCATTTAGGGCATAATCAGATAGGTTGAAAATATTACTGACAGGCCTATTGGCATTAAATTCATTAATCAGGCAACCCTTTTTTCTTTCTTGTTTATACTTGCGCCCTGCTCTGACTCCTCTATAGTGTTTTTTCTTTTTTTGGTGGATTTTGGAATAAAAAAATCCGTTATCAGATTCCCTTTCTGGCTCTTGGCTGAAGGTAAAAAAGGTACAAGAGGTGTTGCTCTATTAGTGTTATCAATAATTATTTTATCACTGTCAGGGGGTATATCAGGTACAATGGTCAAACTTTGCGCTGCAGGCAGGGGGATGTAATCGTCATGGGTGGAAAGATCCAATAGATCAATAAAATCTTTGTTTTGTGTGATGTCGTTATCTTTCAGAGTGTCATTCAATAATACGGGTGTCAATAATGCCCTTTCATTTCTGATTTTTTATATTTGTAGTCTAATCCTAGCGAGGTGTTCATGGGTCTCCTCTAGGGTCCTAGGGTTAGACTCTGTATTGGAGGGATCTATATGGCTCCTGGTAGTGGAGGGGTAAGAAACCATGGTTTCTTTTATTCGTGATGGTCTATCCATATTTGACTGTGAAAAAACTTCATCTACTAGTGTATCAATTTTATCTTGAAGTTTATTTACTTCATCTGGTGCTTTTATGGTGTTAATGGGCTATTTGCAGAAACATTATGAATGGTTTGATGGTTTTTATTTAGTTTAGGAAATTTACTGTTGACAAAACTCCTTTTGTTGTTATGGTTAATATTAGCGGAGCTATGCCTTCTAAAACTCTTTTTCCTGGCCAGGAATTCTACTGTGAGGGTAGTTGCATTCATCTGGGTTTTTTCCTGCCTATCTCTTTGCAATTTCATGGATTTCCTAATTATAGTGTCATGCTCTAATTGTAAGAGACGTGTATTAATACTTGAATTCAAATTCCTGTATTCAGGATGTAGCATAAAGGGTTAAATTCTTATACAGTTCAGAGATTTTCACAGTAGATGCTATGGCTATACTAAATCTTTCCTCATGCAGGCACATCAACATACCTTGCATGCAGTCCGTGAAGAGTCTATCCCATTTAGTCGTGAAAGTGGAATCTTGCGGAAAAGGGGAACTGCGATGGATTTGCAGCCCCCTGGGGCACAGATTTTCTTCCATTTAAATGGACAGGAACCTGGCGTCAAGGCTATAATGTAGTTCCTCTTTCAAAAGATCCTGAAAGGAATGAAAAATTTCCTCATGTTGGAAGTTTCTTCTTCTGTGAAAGATATTCCTGAATCCATGATGGTTTCAGCAACAAAATCCTCTGGAGATCCGACCGTTTTTCATATAAACCTTTCCCTGGAAGACAGGCGGTTTTTGAAGTAATCCATGGTGTCCATGGGTGGTGGAATGAAAGAACCCTCTCCTGCCGGTTTCCCCACAAAGGAGGATTAGGTCAGAAAAGCCAAATCCTGGTGTCTGGAGACTTTGTAACACTGTAGGGGGGAAAAAAGCGCGAATAGGGTCTTACCCGGTATGAGGGTAGAGAGAAGAGAGAGAAATACACTCACCTGTTGAGGTTGTGCCAGTCACAACCCCTTTATTGTGCTTGCGAGTGTCTAGCGGTTTAGCAGCGGCCTCAGAGAGCCAAAATAATATATAGGTAAAAAGGGAATGGGTTTAATGCCGCGCTAAAAACCACAACTGCTGTAGATTAAAAGATTTCCTTTTATTTTTACAGTTCTGCACGTTTCAGAGGCATCTTCATCTCCTTCCTCAGGAAAAAAGAAATCATGCTTCAACACATGGCTGTCAGGGCCTATATATAGGTATCCAAATAGCCACGTATGCATTTAAGACGTAAACAGCCCATATGACTCAGAGCCGATGACTCAGCGAGACATGGAGAAGAAGAAAAAAAGAAGAAAACAGCAATTCATCAGGAACAATACAAAAAAGATTTTTACATACATAATGCAAGAAGAGCAACATAAATTATTGCAGAAATAAATGCATAATAAATAAATAAATAAATCACTTTTTGAAACAAAGTTAAAACCATTCTTTTGCGTGTTGTTTTGTGTAAAATAGGATCCCCCCTTTTTTACACAAAACAACACGCAAAAAAATGGTCTTAACTTTGTTTCAAAAAGTGATTTTTTTATTTATTAAACATTTATTTCTGAATTAATTTATGTTGCTCTTCTTGCATTTTGTATGTAAAAATCTTTTTTGTATGGTCCCTGATGAATTGCTGTTTTCTTCTTTTTTTCCCTTTTTTTCTCTTTTTTTCTTCTTCTCCATGTGGCGCTGAGTCATCGGCTCTGAGTCATATGGGCTGTTTACATCCTAAATGCATACGTGGCTATTTGGATACCTATATATAGGCCCTGACAGCCATGTGTTGAAGCATGATTTCTTTTTTCCTGAGGAAGGAGACGGGGATGCCTCTGAAACGCGTAGAACTGTAAAAATAAAAGGAAATCTTTTAATCTACAGCAGTTGTGATTTTTAGCGCGGCATTAAACCCGTTCCCTTTTTACCTATATATTAAACATTCACCTGAGATTGAACCCTGCACTCCATATCATCGCTAGATGGGTTCTTTCCTTGTGCACGATCATGAGATTAAGCCCTAGCTGACCCTGGGCTAGCCTTGGCTACTGATCTGGGCAGCCTGATACTAGTCTTACTACTGTGATAAGACAATACTGAGAGAGAGACAAACGAGTGGGAATAAAAAAACAAACGGAACTCCACAGCTTCCTCAAAAACAACTTTTCCTGGGAGATCAGCTTAGAAGAATTATAATTAGCATGGGGGAGAAAAAGGTGTGAGCTTACTTCATGAAAGGGAGTGGCAGCAACATGCAGCAGGTGAGATTAGAGCTATTTAGAATCTCTGCAGATTCAAAAAGGAACTCTTAACCCCTTCAACACCAAGTAAAAACAAATCCGCTCATAGGACCTATAATCCACTAATCACCATGACCTTTCATCCACGACTATTGAGGGATTTGAGCTCAGTATTCTACAGACCACTGTATCTCATCTTCTAAAGGCCCCTTTACACACTAAGACTTTCTAGCGATCCCACCAGCGATCCCAACCTGGCCGGGATCGCTACAAAGTCTCTGGTGAGTCGCTGGTGAGCTGTCAAACAGGCAGACCTGGCCAACGACGCAACAGCGATCCGGACCTGCAGAACGACCTAGCTAGTCATTGAGGATGTTGTAAAGCAGCTTTTTGAAAGGGAAGTCGCTAACGAAGTCACTGTAAAGTCCCCTTTACACACTGAGACTTTCTAGCAATCATGCTGCACAGCGGAAAACAAAGGACCAAAGAATGGTCCTGAACGATTTGTAGCGATCAGCAACTTCCCAGCAGGGGCCAGGTCGCTGATGTGTTTCACACACTGCAATGTCGCTGGGGAGGTCGCTATTACGTCACAAAACCGGTGACGTTACAGCGATGTCGTTTGCGATGTTGCAGTATGTAAAGCCACCTTTAGACTCGCTTGTAACAGGGTTGGCGCCTCAGGATTGGAGGATTGCTGATGTGGTACCGATATTTATGAAAGGTAAGAGAGTGGATTCAGGCAACTAATGTCCAGTAAGCCTGACATCAGTAGTATGCAAAGTTTTTGAGGGCATTTTAAGGGATGACATGTAAAAATATATTGCAGAAAATAATATAATAACTGACAGACAGCATGGATTCATGAAAGATAAGTCGTGTCTAACCAATATGTTGGGGTTCTAAGAGGAGGTAAGCACAAATCTGAATATTGGTAATGCAGCTGATGTGATTTATTTGGACTTTGCAAAGGCATTTGATACTGTACCCCATAATAGCCTTATACTAAAGCTCCAGAAGCAAGGACTAGGGGAAACTATATGCAACTGGATAAGGAATTGGCTAAAAGATAGGAAACAAAGAGTAGTCATAAATGGTACATTCTCTAAAAGGGCTATAGTCAGCAGTGGGGTGCCACAGGGATCTGTGCTAGGACCAATTCTTTTTAATATCTTTATTAATGACCTTGTGGATTTGAGAATAAAGTGTCAGTCTTTGCTGATGACACCAAACTATGTAGGATATTAAAAACTGACCATGATAGTACAATATTACAAAAAAATCTGGATAAGATGTCAGAATGGGCAGACACTTGGCAAATGAGATTTAATGTTGATAAATGTAAAGTAATGCACCAAGGATGGAGTAATCCTATAGCTGCGTATATATTAAATGGAAGTAAACTCGGGACTACAGAACAGGAGAAGGACTTGGGTATTCTCATTACAAATAAGCTGAGCAGCAGCACTCAATGTCAAGCAGCAGTTTATAAAACAAACAAGATTTTAGGTTGTATAAAAAGAGAAATTAGATCCCGTGATCCCAACGTATTGTTACCCCTCTATAAATCACTTGTAAGGCCACATCTAGAATATGGGATCCAGTTTTGGGCTTCACAAATTAAAAAAGACATTCAGAAGTTAGAGTCAGTTCAAAAGCGGCTAACTAGACTACTAGAAGATTGAAAAAGTTAGATTTCTTAAGCTTAGAAAAAAGATGTCTCAGAGGAGATCTCTTTTATGCATAAATACATGTGTGGTCAATATTAAGGGCTGGCAGATGACTAATGCGGGCTTTGCACACTACGACATCGCAGGTGCGATGTCGGTGGGGTCAAATTGAAAATGACGCACTTCCGGCATCGCATGCGACATCGTAGTGTGTAAAGCCTAGATGATACGATTAACGAGCGCAAAAGCGTCGTAATTGTATCATCGGTGCAGCGTCGGCGTAATCCATGATTACGCTGACGCGACAGTCTGATGTTGTTCCTCGCTCCTGCGGCAGCACACATCGCTGTGTGTGAAGCCGCAGGAGCGAGGAACATCTCCTACCGGCGTCACTGCGGCTTCCATAGGATATGCGGAAGGAAGGAGATGGACGGGATGTTTACATCCCACTCATTTCCGCCCCTCCGCTCCGATTGGCCGCCTGGCGTGTGACGTCGCTATGACGCCGCACGACCCGCCCCCTTAACAAGGAGGCGGGTCGCCAGCCAGAGCGACGGTCGCAAGACAGGTGAGTCCGTGTGAAGCTGCCATAGCGATAATGTTCGCTACGGCAGCTATCACAAGGAAATCGCTGCTGCGACGGGGGCGGGTACTATCGCGCTCGGCATCGCAGCATCGGCCTGCGATGTCGCAGCGTGCATAGTACCCCTTAGTCCTTTGAAAGACAATACTAAGCACCAGGAGGCATTCACTGCGAGCAGAAGAAAAGCAATTCCGGCAGCTAAATGGGAATTGGTTCTTTACAGTTAGAGCAGTCAGACTGTGGAATGCCCTACCATAAGAGGCAGTAATGGCAGATGCTATAACAGCTTTTAAAAAAGGGCTGGATGATTTCCTCAGTACGCACAGCATTGTTGGTTATAAGTGACTTAGTGACAAAATGTGTAATTGGTGGAGGAAGGTTGAACTAGATGGATCTGGGTCTGTTTTCAACCTAAGTAATGATGTAACTTTCTAATCCCAGACACCAAAAGATCTCAGCTTATGACACCATGACATTGTAGGTAATCTCCCTAGATGGGGATGGCAGAGAAAAATTGATCAAAGGTTGCAATGCAGGATAGTCCGAATGGTGACTAAGCAGCCAAAATCAAATTCCGCAGAAATTTAAGTTGTCCAGCAGGCTCAGGGTGCATCAGTGTAAGTGCAAACTATTCATTGAAATTTGAATGAAATGAAACGCAGTGGCAGGAGACCCAGCAGAACCCCACTTACGAACAGATGAGATGATGAGATCAAAATAGAGCTTTTTGGTAAAGAACATCATTCTACAGTTTACCAAAAATGGAATGAGGCCTACAAAGAAAACAACACTGTACCTACAGTCAAATATGGTAAAGGATCAACAATGTTTTGGGGGTTGTTTTACTGCCTCTGGCACTGGGTTCCTTGACTTTGTGCAATAATGAAATCTGAACATTATAGATTTTTTTGTCTCAAGGTAATGTCAGAAATTTGGGTTTGCATCCTTGGTCATGGGTCTATCAGCAGGACAATAATTCCACACATACTTCAAGAAATACACAGAAATGGATGGAAATAAAGTGCTGGAGAGTTCTGAAGTGGCAAGCAATGATTCCGGATCTAAATCACATTGAAAATTTGTTAAGAGACTTTAAAATTGCTGTTGGGAAAAGGCACCTTTCAAATATGAGGGACCTGGAACAATTTGCAAAAGAAAAGAGGTCCAAAATTCCAGCTGAGAAATGTAAGAAACTTGTTGATGGTTATAGGATGCAATTTATTGCAGTTATTTATTCCAAAGGGTATGTAACCAAATATTAAGTTATATTTTTAAGAATCTAAAGATTTAAAAAAAATAAATATGAAAACATTTTCAGTATTAAAAAAAGGAATTTAATAAAAAAATATATTTAGTTTTGCTGCTGCCTTAAAGGTCTCAGCTATCTATATATATAATTGCCTTATTCTGTCTGTCTGTCTGTCTGTCTGTCTGTCTGTCTGTCTTGCTCCAAAATTGTGTCCTTACGGTGACAACTGTCTGATTGGCCGCTGGCTCAGCCTGGCCCCGCCCCCTCATGGATTGGTCACTCGCCTCGACCTGGCCCCGCCCCCCCGCATGGATTGGCCACTCGCCACGGCCCTCCGCACGCATCGCCAGACATAACCTTGCGCTGCTGGGATCGTGACGGAGTCGGTGAACGCTGGTAACCATTATACACATCGGGTAACTAAGGTCCCTTAGTTACCCGATGTGCATCATAGTTGCCAGTGTACACCGGCTCCCCAGCGGCCTTGCCCCGCCCCCCCACGGATTGGTCGCTCGCCTCGGCCTGGCCCCGCCCTCCGCATAGATTGGCCGCTCGCCCCGGCCCTCCGCACGCATCGCCAGACATAACCTTGCGCTGCTGGGATCGTGACGGAGCCGGTGAATGCTGGTAACCATTATACACATCGGGTAACTAAGGTCCCTTAGTTACCCGATGTGCATCATAGTTACCAGCGTACATTATACTCCTCTCCCCCCAGGACTACTCCTCCTATTATAGTCCTCCTATTATACTCCTCTCTGAGTATAATAGGAGAACTATTATAGCATGGGGGATGGAGCACAATGGGGAGTGCGCAGCATGGGGGATGGAGCACTATGGGGTGCGCAGCATGGGGGATGGAGCACGATGGGGTGCACAGCATGGGGGATGGAGCACGATGGGGTGCGCAACATGGGGGATGAAGCACGATGGGAGGTGCGCAGCATGGGGGATGTAGCACGATGTAGAGTGCACAGCATGGGGGATGGAGCATGATGGGGAGTGTGCAGCATGGGGGATGGAGCACGATGGGGAGTGTGCAGCATGGGGGATGGAGCACGATGGGGAGTGCGCAGCATGGGGGATGGAGCACGATGGGGGGTGCGCAGCATGGGGGATGGAGCACGATGGGGGGTGCGCAGCATGGGGGATGGAGCACGATGGGGGGTGCGCAGCATGGGGGATGGAGCACGATGGGGGGTGCGCAGCATGGGGGATGGAGCACGATGGGGAGTGTGCAGCATGGGGGATGGAGCACGATGGGGGGTGCGCAGCATGGGGGATGGAGCACGATGGGGGGTGCGCAGCATGGGGGATGTAGCACGATGGGGAGTGCGCAGCATGGGGGACGGAGCACGATGGAGAGTGCGCAGCATGGGGGACGGAGCACGATGGAGAGTGCACAGCATGGGGGATGGAGCACGATGGGGAGTGTGCAGCATGGGGGATGGAGCACGATGGGGGGTGCGCAGCATGGGGGATGGAGCACGATGGGGGGTGGGCAGCATGGGGGATGGAGCACGATGGGGGGTGGGCAGCATGGGGGATGGAGCACGATGGGGGGTGCGCAGCATGGGGGATTGAGCACGATGGGGGGTGCGCAACATGGGGGATGGAGCACGATGGGGGGTGGGCAGCATGGGGGATGGAGCACGATGGGGGGTGCGCAGCATGGGGGATTGAGCACGATGGGGGGTGCGCAGCATGGGGGATGGAGCACGATGGGGGGTGAGCAGCATGGGGGATGGAGCACGATGGGGAGTGCGCAGCATGGGGGATGGAGCACGATGGGGAGTGCGCAGCATGGGGATGGAGCACGATTGGGGTGCGCAGCATGGGGGATGGAGCACGATGGGGGTGCGCAGCAAGGGGGATGGAGCACGATGGGGGGTGCGCAGCATGGGGGATGGAGCATGATGGGGATGCGCAGCATGGGGTATGGCGCACGATGGGGAGTGCGCAGCATGGGGGATGGAGCATGATGGGGGGTGCGCAGCATGGGTGATGGAGCACGATGGGGGGTGCGCAGCATGGGGGATGGAGCACGATGGGGGGTGCGCAGCATGGGGGATGGAGCACGATGGGGGGTGCACACCTACCCCCAAAACACACAAACACCACCACACACGCACTGCACAACACACCACACACACACTGGGAACCACAAATACCGCCCTACACAGACACCCAACACACAAACAGCGCGGCACACACAAATATAGGCACATGCCGCACAACACACAGATTGCACAAAACATACCTCCCACCAAAACACACACACACACCCCACACCCACACAAACCGCGCAACACACACACACACAGCGCTCCACAAACAACGCAACACACACAACGCAACACACAAACAACACCGCTCTCACCCCCCGCCACACCCAGACAACACCCAGAACATGTACAGCCCCTACACAAACACTTGGTAACTACACACAACAACATCTAAATATATAACAAAAATCATACATTAACTACACAATACGTAAATTCTAGAATACCCGATGCGTAGAATCGGGCCACCTTCTAGTGAATATATAAAATTAAGTAATTCATACAAAAAAAGCAGTAAAGAGAAAAAAAATGTAAATGCCAGAATTGTTTTTTTGTAATTCTATTGCAGGAACTATTTTTTTAATTTCTTTTAGCTGACATTGCTGGATGAGGGTTTTTTGTGGAGTTGTTTTTTTAGTGGCACCATTTTGAAGAACAAATGGCTTAATAAAGTATAATTTTTCCCATTTTGCCATTGATTTTTTTTTACATTTTATATGTTATGCTGTTCACTGTGCTGCAGAAACTAAGGACCCACTTCAAGGATTTTTGGTTGCAATGTAGTGCCCAGTGTCAGAAAGTATAAAAAAGAAAAAAAGAAAATATCATTACTTACAGCAAGATGGAATTGCAGCTGTATATTGCTCAGGCCAAAAGACTACTACTTCTCCAGCAGGATACAGCTAAACCCCCACTAGGTGGAGGCAACACAGGTGCAGGTGGAGCCATTCACACTCACTTCCAAATATGGAGGAGGTGATGGCTGGATGGTAAAACTGCACACTTGCATAGAGCACTGTTCACACTAGCAGACGCATAGTCACAAACCCGCAGCCTATTAGGTGACGCCCATACTATTAGATCAGGCGGGCTGCCAAGCCGTACCCCCACTGCGCGCTACGTAGGGACAGAAACTCTGATAGCAAGGCCTAACAAAAAGGGGCCTGGCTGTATCCTGTACAAAAAAGTTTTTGAGGTTTTTTGTTAGCGTTATGGTCATAAGACGTAAGCCTACAACCCTCGTCACGGGAACCTCATGCTTGTAGGTCCCTACACTATATATAATATAAAAAAATACTTCAAGAAGCACCTAGAACTAGATGGAAACAAAGTAATGGAGAGTTCTGAAGTGGCAGCAATGAGTCTGGATCTACAGTTGAAACCAGAAGTTTACATACACTATCTAAAAAGAAACATAGACTTTTCTCAGTATCTGACATGAAATCAGATTAAAGCTTTCCCATTTTAGGTCAATTATTATTACTAAAATTATTTATATTTGTCAAATGCCAGAATAATGAGATTCAATAATTTAAGGCATTTTTATTATTTTCTGCAAAGTCAAAAGATAACATACTGTGAAATTGCCCCCAGTTCACACACCGCAGCATGGGGGTTTTACTCGCTTTTGCTGCGATGCGAGGTAGCATAGGAGAACTCACAGTTCAAATAAAGTACAGCAGTTTATTAAATGAGATAAACTGCACTCTGGGTAGATAACAAACACAAATCTCTTTCTTTGAAAACGGACACATGACTTACTGGCCGTCACACTCACAGTTTTCCAGTCCGTTAATTCAGTGGTTCGCCCACACAGGTTTGAATCTACTTTTCTCAGTGGTATCCAGAGAGATCTCAATACCTCCATGCACAGGAGCAGCCTCTCCATACAGGCTGTTTTTCACACACACACTCTGCCTCCTGGCAGTCTCTCTCAGTCTGGCTCCTGCCAGTTTCTCAACACAGGCTGACTTCCCTCAACTGTGTTCCATCCAGAGGCTTCTACCTCTCAGAGATTAGCAACCTCTCTCAGTCTCAGAGGCTGCTTCTCTTGCAGTGCTGCTCCTCACACTGCTCACAGACTCCACACCATCTGCCATGTGCCAAACAATTGACTCCATTAAAAAACCATGTGGCCAAACAGACACATGTCAAACACACCCATGGATGGGGTATGTGAGTGGCCAGACCCACCCATCTCCTTAGCCATCTGTGAACCTGCCCTGAGAATACCTTAGCAGAAAGATGTGGCACTACAAGTACCAGCATGGAACTCCAGGTTCACACCACTTATGTGGTGCATAGCGGCCGTTAGCAACATAGCTGGCCACCATCTTACAATACATTTCATTACTATTGGGTACCATTGTCCTTAAACTGTATGACTTGGGTCAAACGTTTTGGATATACTTCCAAAAGTGTCTCACAATAATGGGTAGGAATTTGGGCCCATTCCTCCAGATAGAACTGGGCCATGTTTGTAGTTACCTTGCTCGCACTTGTCTTTTTAGCTTTGTCCATACATTTTCAATAGGATTGAAATCAGAGTGATGGCCATTCCAAATTCCCTCCAACAAAACAACTCCACAACATGATGCTTTCACAATTGGGATGGTGTTTTTAGGCTTCAAAGCTTCTCCTTTTTTCCTCCAAACATAATGATGTTGATTATGGTCAAACAGTTCAATTTTAGTTTTGTCAGACCACAGGACATGTTTCCAAAAACTAAGGTCTTCTTTTCTTGTGTGCATTTTCAAACATTAATCTAGTTTTGTTTTTTTTTGGAGTAATGGCTTCTTCCTAGCACAGTGGTCTTTCAGACAATGTTGATACAGAACTCGTTTCACTGTGTATAATGACATAATCTTACCAGTTTCTGCCAGCATCTTCAGTAGGTCTTTTGTTTTTGTTCTTGGGTTTATATGCACATGTCTGACCAAAGCACAATCATCTCTAGTACACTGAACCTGTCTCCTTCCTGAGCAGGATGATCGCTGGACATTCCCATCTTGTTTGTACTTGCCATAATTGTTTGTACAGATGAACGAGGCACCTTCAGTTATCTGGAAATTGCCCCCAAGGTTTAACCAGACTTGTACAATTCCACAATTCTCTTCCTTAGATCTTGGCTTTCTTCTGACTTTCCCATGATGCAACACAAGCTGTGTGTTTCAGGGCTGCATTAACCCCTTCAGCCCCCGGGCACTTTCCGTTTTTGCGTTTTTGTTTTTTGCTCCTTTTCTTCCAAGAGCTGTAACTTTTTTATTATTCCGTCAATCTTGCCATATGAGGGCTTGTTTTTTGCGGGACGAGTTGTACTTTTAAATGAAATCATAAGTTTTACCATATAGTGTACTGGAAAACCGCAAAAAAATTCCAAGTGCGGAAAAATTGCAAAAAAAGTGGGATCGTACAATAGTTTTTGGGATATTTTATTCACGGTGTTCACTATATGGTAAAACTGATGTCTGGGTGTGATGCCTCAGGTCGGTGCGAGTTTGTAGACACCAAACATGTATAGGTTTACTTGTATCTAAGGGGTTAAAAAAAATTCACAAGTTTGTCCAATAAAAGTGGCGCACGTTTTGCGCCATTTTCCGAAACACGTAGAGTTCTTATTTTTTGGGATCAATGGCTCAGTGATGGCTTATTTTTTGCGTCTCGAGCTGACGTTTATAATGGTACCATTTTTGCGCAGATGCTACGTTTTGATCGCCTGTTATTGCATTTTGCGCAAAACTTGCGGCAACCAAAAAACGTAATTTTGGCGTTTGGAATTTTTTTGCCACTACGCCGTTTACCAATCAGAATAATTGATTTTATATTTTGATAGATCGGGCATTTCTGAACGCGGCGATACCAAATATGTGTATATTTATTTATTTTTTAACCCTTTAATTTTCAATGGGGGGAAAGGGGGGTGATTTGAACTTTTAGGTTTTTTTTTTTTTTTTTTATTTTTTAAAACTTTTTTTTTTACTTTTTTTTTTTTATTTTACTAGTCCCCCTAGGGGGCTATAGCAATCAGCAATCCGATCGCTGATCGCTATCTGCTGATCACAGCAATACCGCTGTAATCAGCAGATTCACTCACTTTGGTTTTCCCTCTGCTCTCGGCCGAGGGAAAATGAAAGTGAAAGATCATAGCAGCAGGCGTCATCACATGACCCTGTGCTACGATGGCAACCACCGATAGTCACGTGATAACACACGTGACTTCCGGTGGGGGCGGCGGTGAGTAACAAACATGGCCGCGCGCATTTAAATCTTGCTGCCAGACTTTGGCAGCAAGATTTAAGGGGTTAATGGCCGCGGGTGGAAGCGATTCCACCCGCGGCTAGCAGGCACACATGTCAGCTGTTGAAAACAGCTGATATGTGTGCCGATCCACGCCGCCTGCCCGCGGCAGGGGGCGGGGCTTAACGGGACACGATCTATGACGGATAGATCCGTCCAAGGTCGTGAAGGGGTTAAAATACTTCCACAGGTGCGTCTTTAATTAAGTCAGATGTTGCCAATAAACCTATCAGAAGCTTTCAAAGACATGGCATCATTATTATATGGTCTGTCCCATATTGTTTAAAGGCATAGTACTCTTAGTGTATGTAAACTTTTGATTTTGTAGAAAGTAATGAAAGTTCTTTAAAACATCCTCTCTCTCTCATTATTTCTGGCATTTGGCAAATATAAATAATTTTGGTAATCCTAATTGACCTAAAACGAGAAAGGATAATTCTGATTTCATGTTAGATAGCGAGAAAAACATGAATATGTGTCTTTTTAGAGAGTGTATGTAACTTATAGTTTCAATTCTAAATCACATTAAACACTTGTGGAAAGATCTTAAAATTCTTTTGAGAGACGGCACCCTTCAAATATTATAGACCTGGAGCAGTTTGCAGAAGATGAGTGGCCCAAAATTCCAGTTGCGATGTAAGAAGCTTGTTGATGGTGAAAGGAAGAGATTGATTGCAGTTAATTAGTTAAAAGACGGTGCAACCAAATATTAAGTTGAGGTTGCCAACACGTTTGTCCGGTCCATTTTTGGAGTTTTCTTTGAAATTATGCCTATTTTGCCTTTTTTTTCCCAATTTTTTGGTGTTGTTTTAATTCACATAAAATAAATAAACGTGTGTGAAAAAACATGTAATTGCAATAAATTTCTATGAGAAATACTTCATATTCTGGAAAAATGTCAAGGGTGCCATCACTTCTGGCCATGACTATACAGTGAAGGAAATAATTATTTGATTCCTTGCTGATTTTGTAAGTTTGCCCACTGACAAAGACATGAGCAGTCTATAATTTTAAGGGTAGGTTAATTTTAACAGTGAGAGATAGAATATCCAAAATAAAATCCAGAAAATCACATTGTATAAAGTATATAAATTTATTTGCATTTTGCAGAGAGAAATAGGTATTTGATCCCTCTCGCAAACAAGACTTAATTATACTTGGTGGCAAAACTCTTGTTGGCAAGCACAGCAGTTAGACATTTTTTCTGGTTGATGATGAGGTTTGCGCACATATCAGGAGGAATTTTGGTCCACTACTCTTTGCAGATGAACTCTAAATCATTAGGATTTTGAGGCTGTCACTTGGCAACTCGGAGCTTCAGCTCCCTCCATTAGTTTTCTATGAAATTAAGGTCTAGAGACTGGCTCAGCCACTTCATGATCTTAATGTGCTTTTCTGAGCCACTCCTTTCTTGCCATGCCTGTATGTTTTGGGTCATTGTCATGCTGGAAGACCCAGCCACAACCCATTTTAAACGTCCTGGTGGAGGGAAGGACATTGTCACTCAGGATTTTATGGTACATGGTTTCATCCATTGTCCCATTGATGTGGTGAAGTAGTCCTGTACCTTTAACAGAGAAACACCCCCAAAACTTAATGTTTCCACCTCCATGCTTGACAGTGGTGATGGTGTTTTTTCGGTCATAGGCAGCATTTCTCTTCCTCCAAACACGGTGAGTTGAGTTACGACCAAAGAGCTCAATTTCTGTCTGATCTGAGCTTAGCACTTTCTCCCAATTACTCTCAGAATTATCCAGGTGTTCATTTGCAAACTTCAGATGGGCCTGCACATGTGCCTTCTTGAGCAGTGGGACTTTGCAAGCATTGCAATATTTTAAGCCATTACGGCATAATGTGTTACAAATGTAAACCTCAATTTGATGTAAACGGGGTATTCAGACCAATAATACCTACAACAAAGCTCAAAACCCCATAAAATTCAAATATTTTATTAATAAACCAAAAAGTGCAAATTAAAAACCAAGTGGTTTGACACACATATTATGGTCCAGAAAAAAAAGGGGGGGGGGGGGGTCCTGGGCAAATTCCCTATTCTCCCCCTTCCTGACCGCAGGGGTTGGCAACCTAAATAACTAGATGCAATGGCGCCCCCACTCACTAGTAGACTGACCCTAGCCGACCCTACCCTGACAGTCTTATCAGTGCTGCTGATCTTATGTGAAAGTCATATAAGGTGCAGGGTTGTCATGTATTCATTCAGGCATTCTTAGGAAACCTATAACCGGTCATTATTCCAAAACTGCCTCTCTAGTAAAAACTGGGTAAGAGGCATCACCATATTTTGCCGGATTCCATGCCCAAACTTTAGCACTTCCTATGGTCAGCTTTTCAAAAATAGAAGGTAATGTGTTACCAATGGTATTCTTGGTAGCAGTAGTCCCAGCTGCCATGAGATCACAAGTTTACCCCGTGTAGTTTTAGGCTGATCTCTCACCTTCCTCATGATCCTGGATACCCCACAAGGTGAAATTTTGCATGGTGTCAGTGATCAATGTTGATTGACAGTCCTTTTGTATTCCTTACATTTTCTTACTATTTCACAAACCGTTGTCTCCTTTTTGCCCAGCGTCTTACTTATGGTTTTGTAGCCCATTCCAGCCTTGTGCAGGTTTATGATCTTGTCCCTGAGATCCTTACAAAGCTCTTCGGTCTTACCCATGTTGTAGAGGTTAGAGTTCGACTGATTAATTGAATCTGTGGACAAGAGTGTTTTATACAGGTCACATTTTAAGACAGTTGTCTTTAATGTAGGTAACGAGTTGATTAGGAGCATCTAAGTGGTCTGTAGGAGCCAGAACTCTTATTGGTTAGTAGGGGATCAAATACTTATGTCTCTCTGCAACATGCAAATAAATTAATATAATTTATACAATGTGACTTTCTGGATTTTATTTTGGATATTCTATCTCTCACCGTTAAAATTAACTTACTCTTAAAATTATAGACTGTTCATGCCTTTGTCAGCGGTCAAACTTACAAAATCAGCAAGGGATCAAATACTTATTTCCCTCACCAATATATATATATATATATATATATATATATATATATATATATATATATATATAGGCAATCAGGATGTAGACCAGCTCACCCGTGACAACTCTGAATGAATGATTCCTCCTGTTATCCTGAATATTGCACATATCCAGACCGGGAGCAGGTCTTCAAGAATGTGGAAAGGGAAGAGGGACCCAGCAAATATCTAGAGGTCCGATTGGCATAAAACTATGGATTTATTGGTAGAAAAATTAAAAAATGTAACAAAGCTGTAAATAATGAGTTGCTGGAAATAGTGTGTTATGCACTATTCTTGCAACTTATTATTTACGGCTTTGTTACATTTTTTACTTTTTCTACCAATAAATCCATAGTTTTATGCCAACCGGACCTCTTGATATTTGCTGGATCCCTCTTCCTTTTCCATATATATTGTAATGTCCTGGTGGTTGATACTCTGGACCGTGCACTGGACTCCTCCAGTGAGGCAACCCGGAGCTAACCTCTGTACAGGGACTGTCCAATCACCCTACCAGAGGGCCTAGATGCACGGTATCCGGAGCACTAACGGTACAGGAACAGAGTCCTTCAGGAGACTGGGAAGAAGATGTCTCTAGGACCACGGAGCTCCTGGAGGTAGTCCAGATGACGAGGCTCGGGTTCAGGTGCCAGGTAGAGATGTCAGGCGGGATCCAGGTCCAGCTGAATAAGAGGGCAGAGGTTAGCGAGCCGAGGATCGGAGACGGGTTCAGGCTGAAGAAGATGGTGGGGTCACAGCCGACAGTCACCGAAAGACTTCCTGGGCGAACCGTGGACAGTACTTGGTAAGAGTGGCAGGACGGGCTCTGCGAAAGACACAGGGTTAATAGGAGACAAGGCAAGAGGTGACCTGAACACCTAGCTTAGGGAAACACGTTGAATAGGCACCGCCCACATGGAAGGAAGGTCCTAATATACCCTGTACCTGAATTTGTCAATATTCTGTTTCTGGAATGCTGGTCCTTTAAGAGGAGGTCAATGACCGCACGCGCGCCCTAATGCGCATGCGCAAAGCCCGAGTGCCGGAGACCAGAGCAGGAAGCGGTGCAGAGGATGCAGGAGAGCCTGAGAGTGTGTCCTGGGTCGCAAGGGAATGCCAGGAGCGGGGGACAGGAAGCATGGAGGACGCAGAGGGGGAAGAGTGAGGTGTGTGGCTGTGGGCAGGAGGACCGGGGACCGGAGCGGTGAGTGAGGGACGGCGTCGGGACCCGGGGAGTGTGTCAGTACCCCCTCCCCCATGCCCCCCTCCCCGCAACGGGGACAAGAAGTCATGTATCAGAGAGGTGACAACATTCTCTAGGGGTTCCCAGGACCTGTCCTCGGGACCATAACCCGCCCAGTCGACAAGGAAGAATTGCTTACCCCTCACGGTCTTCATGGCTACAATATCTCTTACCGCATAGACATCATCGTCTGCAATAGGAGGAGGAGGAGTACTGGCGTCAACGGAGAAGGGACCAAGGACAACAGGCTTGAGCAAGGAGACGTGGAAGGAGTTAGGTATCCGCATCGTGACCAGAAGCTGCAGCTTGTATGAGACCTCATTGATCCTTCCAATGTCCTTGAATGGACCGATGTACCGCGGACCCAACTTGTACGATGGCATCTTCAATCGGACGTATTTGGAGGCAAGCCAGATCAAGTCCCCAGGAGCGAAATGAGGAGGATCAAGGCGTCTCTTGTCCGCGTGTCTCTTCATCTGTGTGGAAGCATGTTCAAGGGAGGTTTTGACAGAGGTCCATATAGCAGAGAAGTCTCTGGCCAGAGCATCTGCAGCGGGGACATCGGAAACCACGGATACCAGTAAAGGAACATAAGGCTGAAGTCCATAGATGACATGGAAGGGAGAGCTGGAGGTGGACTCGCTGACGTGATGGTTATGAGAGAATTCAGCCCAAGGGAGAAGCGTGGACCAGTCGTCATGATGAACGTTGACGTAGTGGTGCAGGAAGGAAGTCAGGATCTGGTAGACCCGTTCCTCTTGGCCATTTGACTGGGGGTGGTAGGCCGAGGAAAAGTCCAGCGACACTCCCAGATGTTCGCAGAGGGCCCTCCAGAAGCGCAAGGTGAACTGAGTTCCTCTGTCGGACACAATGTGTGTGGGAAAGCCATGCAGCTGGAAGATATGCTGTATAAAGGCGTCAGCGAGTTCCTGGGCAGAGGGAAGCCCGACCATGGGGAAGAAATGAGCCATCTTCGAGAAACGATCCACGACGACCCAGATGACCGTATGTCCGGAAGACAGGGGTAAGTCCATGATGAAGTCCATGGCAATGTGTTGCCATGGAACGGAGGGAATCAGCAGATGCAGAAGACGACCATAGGGCAGGTGCTTGGGAATTTTGTTCCAGGCACAGGATGGGCAGGCAGAGACAAAGGAGACGACGTCCTTGAGAAGGGATGGCCACCAATAGTGACGGACAATCTTACTCCATATCTTCTTCTGACCGGCATGGCCGGCTATTTTCGAAGCATGCCCCCATTGTAGGACTTTCTGTCTGTCGGTCTCCGTGACATAAGTCTTCCCAGGGGGTATCTGAGTCAGAGTGATGGGAGCCATCGGAACAACCTTACTGGGGCAGATGATGAGCTGGAACGTCTCCTCTTCCTGTTCCATTGGCACAAAGGACCAGGACAAGGCAGCCGCCTGCATGTTCTTATCCGCGGGCCGAAAATGGAGTTGGAAGTCAAACCGGGCAAAGAACAGAGACCAACAGGCTTGGCGCGGGTTCAGTCTTTGGGCAGACCGCAGATATTCCAGGTTCTTATGATCAGTGTAAATGATCACCGGGTATACCGCCCCCTCCAAGAGGTAACGCCATTCCTCCAAAGCCAGCTTGACAGCCAGAAGCTCTCGATCGCCAATGGTGTAGTTGCGTTCAGGTGCCGAGAAGATCTTAGAGAAAAAGCCGCAGGTGACCATCTTCACATTGGAGGACTTCTGCATAAGCACGCCCCCCCCCCAGAGGAGGAGGCGTCCACTAGAGTTGAGCGCGGTTCGCGGTTCGAGGTTCTCCAGTTCTAAGCTCGAGTGATTTTTGGGGCTGTTCGAGATCGAACTAGAACTCGAGCTTTTTGCAAAAGCTCGATAGTTCTAGATACGTTCGAGAACGGTTCTAGCAGCAAAAAGCAGGGCTTTTTACAGCTACAGTGTGCAGGAGCCATCGCTGGCAGCCTGCCAGAAGCTGGTAACCAAGATAAACATCGGGTATCCAAGCAGAGCGCTTTGGTTAGTAACCCGATGTTTATCTTAGTTACGTGCAGGAAGCCCACACCTCCCCGCTCAGCTCGCTCCGCCCCCTCCTGCCCGCGGCATGTACACATACATACACATACACACACACATACACCCCCCCCCCCGCGCTCGGCTTACCTGCGGTGATGAAGTCCCGCCATCCCGACCTCAGCGCTGTCACTGTCCTCCATGGCTGCCGCTTGTCACATCACCTCTCGCTTCCGACCCGAGACTGACTAGCGGTGACATCACGGACCTCTCGCGATACTTGAGGGGAAGGCGCCGGTCATTGAACTCAGTGACAGGGGCTGTCAGTGTGCTGGAGATCAGCGCAGGTAATGTACCTCGCTGACAGCAGCACTTGTCACCCCCCTGCAGTGACCTGGGCTGACCCATTGATGTTAGCTCAGGTCACTGCACTGCTCTCCCAGCCAATGGGGAACATCCTGCTCTTCATTGACTGGGACAGTGTGGATCGTCATGGCAACCCCTTGGATTACACCAGACCTGGATTTGTTTTTCATTCTAATAAATTGGTTAAAGAGGGAATGTTTTGGGGAGTGTTTTTTCAAATAAAAATGTGTTTGTCGTCTATTTTTTTTTATTACTGACTGGGTTGGTGATGTCGGGTATCTGATAGACGCCTGACCTCACCAACCCCAGGGCTTGATGCCAGGTGACATTACACATCTGGTATTAACCCCATATATTACCCCGTTTGCCACCGCACCAGGGCGCGGGATGAGCTGGGGCAAAGCTCCAGGATTGGCGCATCTAATGGATGCGCCACTTCTGGGGCAGCTGCGGCCTGCTATTTTTAGGCTGGGGAGAGTCCAATAACCATGGACCTCCCTAGTCTGAGAATATCAGGCCCCAGCTGTCTGCTTTACCTTGGCTGGTGATCCAATTTTGGGGGACCCCTACGTGTTTTTTTTTAAATTATTTATTTAATTTAAAATAACAGCGTGGGGTGCCCTCAGTTTTGGATTACAAGCCAAGGTGAGGTTGCCAGCTGTGGTCTGCAGGCTGCAGCCGTCTGCTTTACCCTAGCTGGCTACAAAACTAGGGGGAACCCTACGTCATTTTTTTTTCATTTTTTTGGCTAAATACAAAGCTAAGCACCCCTTAGTGCCACATGAAAGGCACCAAAGAGTGCTCCACTTTTTCTCCATTTTTTCTCCACTTTTTCTCCATTTTTTTCTCCACTTTTTCTCCACTTTTTCTCCACTTTTTCTCCACTTTTTCTCCATTTTTTTTCTCCACTTTTTCTCCATTTTTCTCCACTTTTTCTCCATTTATTTCTCCACTTTTTCTCCATTTTTCTCCACTTTTTTTCCATTTTTTTCTCCACATTTTCTCCACTTTTTCTACATTTTTTCTCCACTTTTTCTCCACTTTTTCTCCAATTTTTTTCCATTTTTTTCTCCACATTTTCTCCACTTTTTCTACATTTTTTCTCCACTTTTTCTCCAATTTTTCTCCATTTTTTTCTCCACTTTTTCTCCACTTTTTCTCCACTTTTTCTCCACCTTTTCTCCATTTTTTTCTCCACTTTTTCTCAATTTTTTTTCTCCACTTTTTCTCCACTTTTTCTCCATTTTTTTTCTCCACTTTTTCTCCATTTTTTTTCTCCACTTTATCTCCACTTTTTCTCCACTTTTTCTCCACTTATGGAAAAAAGTGGAGAATAAGTGGAGAAAAAGTGGAGAAAAAGTGGAGAAAAAGTGGAGAAAAAGTGGAGAAAAAATGGAGAAAAAGTGGAGAAAAAGTGGAGAAAAAAAGGAAAAAAAGTGGAGAATTTTTTTCTCCACTTTTTCTCCACTTATACTCCACTTATACTCCACTTATACTCCACTTTTTCTCCACTTTTTCTCCACTTTTTCTCCATTTTTTTCTCCACTTTTTCTCCACTTATTCTCCACTTTTTCTCCACTTTGTCTCCATTTTTTTCTCCACTTTTTCTCCACTTTTTCTCCACTTTTTCTCCACTTTTTCTCAATTTTTTTCTCCACTTTTTCTACACTTTTTCTCCATTTTTTCTCCACTTTTTCTCCACTTTTTCTCCACTTTTTTTCCGTTTTTTTGTCCACTTTTTCTCCACTTTTTCTCCACTTTTTTTCCATTTTTTTCTCCACTTTTTCTCCACTTTTTCTCCACTTTTTCTCCACTTTTTCTCCATTTTTTTTCTCCACTTTTTCTCCATTTTTTTTCTCCACTTTATCTCCACTTTTTCTCCACTTTTTCTCCACTTATGGAAAAAAGTGGAGAATAAGTGGAGAAAAAGTGGAGAAAAAGTGGAGAAAAAGTGGAGAAAAAGTGGAGAAAAAATGGAGAAAAAGTGGAGAAAAAGTGGAGAAAAAAAGGAAAAAAAGTGGAGAATTTTTTTCTCCACTTTTTCTCCACTTATACTCCACTTATACTCCACTTTTTCTCCACTTTTTCTCCACTTTTTCTCCATTTTTTTCTCCACTTATTCTTCACTTTTTCTCCACTTTGTCTCCATTTTTTTCTCCACTTTTTTCTCCACTTTTTCTCCACTTTTTCTCCACTTTTTTTCCATTTTTTTCTCCACTTTTTCTCCACTTTTTCTCCACTTTTTTTCCATTTTTTTCTCCACTTTTTCTCCACTTTTTCTCCACTTTTTCTCCATTTTTTTCTCCATTTTTTTCTCCACTTTTTCTCCACTTTTTCTCCACTTTTTCTCCACTTTTTCTTTACTTTTTCTCCATTTTTTTCTCCACTTTTTCTCCACTTTTTCTCCACTTTTTCTCCATTTTTTTTCTCCACTTTTTGTCCACTTTTTCTCCACTTTTTCTCCACTTTTTTTCCACTTTTTCTCCACTTATGGAGAAAAAGTGGAGAAAAAGTGGAGAAAAAAATGGAGAAAAAAATGGAGAAAAAGTGGAGAAAAAGTAGAGAAAAAGTGGAGAAGAAGTGGAGAAAAAAATGGAGAAAAAGTGGAGAAAAAGTGGAGAAAAAGTGGAGAAAAAGTGGAGAAAAAAATTCTCCACTTTTTCTCCACTTTTTCTCCACTTTTTCTCCACTTTTTTTCCACTTTTTCCCCACTTATGGAGAAAAAGTGGAGAAAAAGTGGAGAAAAAAATGGAGAAAAAGTGGAGAAAAAGTGGAGAAAAAGTGGAGAAGAAGTGGAGAAAAAAATGGAGAAAAAGTGGAGAAAAAGTGGAGAAAAAGTGGAGAAAAAAATGGAGAAAAAGTGGAGAAAAAGTGGAGAAAAAGTGGAGAAAAAAATGGAGAAAAAGTGGAGAATTTTTTTTTCCACTTTTTCTCCACTTTTTCTCCATTTTTTCTCCACTTTTTTCTCCACTTTTTCTCCATTTTTTCTCCACTTTTTCTCCACTTTTTCTCCACTTTTTCTCGACTTTTTTTCCATTTTTTTCTCCACTTTTTCTCCACTTTTTCTCCATTTTTTTCTCCACTTTTTCTCCACTTTTTCTCCACTTTTTCTCCATTTTTTTCTCCACTTTTTCTCCACTTTTTCTCCACTTATGGAGAAAAAGTGGAGAAAAAGTGGAGAAAAAGTGGAGAAAAAAGTGGAGAAAAAGTGGAGAAAAAGTGGAGAAAAAGTTCAGAAAAAGTGGAGAAAAAGTGGAGAAAAAAAATGGAGAAAAAGTGGAGAAAAAGTGGAGAAAAAGTGGAGAAAAAAATGGAGAAAAAGTGGAGAAAAAGTGGAGAAAAATTGGAGTCAGCCCGTGGCTGCCTGCTGTACCTGGCAAGCATACAAAAATATGGCGAAGCCCACGTCATTTTCTTGGTGGGCAAAAAAATTCTGCATACAGTCTTGGATGGAGTATGCTGAGCCTTGTAGTTCTGCAGCTGCTGTCTGCTCTTCTCCATACAGATAGACAGCAGCTGCAGAACTACAAGGCTCAGCATACTCCATCCAGGACTGTATGCAGAAGTTTTTTGCCCCCTGAAAAAATTATGTGGGCTTCGCCATATTTTTGTATGCTAGCCAGGTACAGCAGGCAGGTACGGCTGCCCCCAACCCCCAGTTGCCTATTTGTACCCGGCTGGGAACCAAAAATAAAGGGAAGCCCTTTTTTTATTATTTCATGAATTTCATGAAATAATTAGAAAACAAATGACGTAGGCTTCGCCCCATTTTTGTGTCCAGCCAGGTACAACTAGGCAGCTGGGGATTGGAATCCGCAGCACAGGTTGGCCTGAGCTTTCTGGGCCCCACTGCTGCGAATTGCAGTCTGCAGCCGCCTCATAAAATGGCATTTTCATAGAAGCGCCATATTCTGGCGCTGTATCCAACTCTTCCAGCACCTGCCTGCTATACCTGGCTAGCATACAAAAATATGGCGACGCTCACGTCCTTTTTTTGTAGTTTTTTGGCAAAAAAAATAAAAAATGCTTCCCTGGATTTTCCATTGCCAGTGAAGGTAACACCAAGCAGTGGGGGTTAGCAGCCAGTAGCTGCTTGGATTACCCTTAGATAGCAATACAAAAAATGCAGCGGGAGCCCATATATATTTTTTTTAATTATTTATTTAAATAACTAAAAATAAAATGGGCTTCCCTGTATTTTGATTGCTGGACATCACAGTGCTGTAAAAATAAATCTTTAAAAAAATGACGTAGCGCTCCGCGGTATTTTTGATTCTCAGCGCAGATAAAGCAGACAGCTATGGGTTGCCACCCCCATCTGCCGGCCGTTACCTTGGTTGGCAATCAAAATTGGAATTCAATGCTTCCTCGGCTTTGCCAATTATTACCGCCAATTCATCCCTCACTTCTCTGCTCTGACAGCGCCTCTCTCCGCCTTGACCAAAAAGGGGGCTAACCCGAAAGACTGGTCACCTGAGACCGACACCGCGTTCTGCTCCCTGAAGCAGGCGTTTGCTTCTTCCCCATTCTCCACCGACCAGAGTTGAACTGACAATTCAGCTTGGAGGTGGACGCTAGAGATGAGCGAACCGGTCGCGGTTCAGCTCGAGGTCGGTTCGCCGAACGGAGCTCCCGTTCGAGTTCGGTTCGTCGAACGTTCGACGAACCGAACTCGAACCAATAGGCTATAATGGGAGGCAATCACAAACACATAAAAATGCATTATAAATGTACACATACAGTTAATAAACATTGCCATAACACTTACCGGTCCCCGCGATCCCTCCTGCACTCTGTCTCCTGCCACTATTCCATCCGATGATCGCTGAATCCTCCCGTTGACCGGCACTGCCAGCAGAGATGCAGGACCTATCGTGACGTCAAAATAGCCATGTGACCAGTCACGTGGCTATTATCTCATTGGCTACAGACTGGTCACATGACTATGACGCGTCATGTAGGACCTGCGAGTGCATCTCTCCGGTACATGGTGCACATTTGTGTATCGCCGTGTACCGGCGACATGCTCTAGCACACGGTCGACTCCCCGTTCCGTTAGGGACCGGCTGACACAGCCGGTCATTAACGGAGATCACTGTTGCCATAGCAACGCAGTTAGCGGTGACGTCAACTGGAGGAGGTCCATATGACGCGGCTCGGGTTCAGGTAACGTGTAGAGACGTCAGGTGGGATCCAGGTCCAGCTGAACAAGAGGGCAGAGGTCAACGGTTGAAGCCGAGGATCGGAGACGGGTTCAGGCTGAAGAAGATGGTGGGGTCACAGCCGACAGTCACCGAAAGACTTCCTGGGCGAACCATGGTCAGGACCGGGTAAGAGTGGCAGGACGGGCTCTGCGAAAGACACTGGGTTAATAGGAGACAAGGCAAGAGGGGACCTGAACACCTAGCTTAGGGAAACACGTTGAACAGGCACCGCCCACATGGAAGGAAGGTCCTAATATACCCTGTACCTGAATTTGGCAATATCCTGTTTCTGGAAAGCTGGCCCTTTAAGAGGAGGTCAATGACCGCGCGCACTAATGCCCTAACGCCCGACAGTGTGTCCTGGGTCGCAAGGGAATGCTGGGAGCGGGGGACAGGAAGCATGTAGGACGGAGAGTGGGAAGAGTGAGCTGTGTGGCCGTGGGCAGGAGGACCGGGGACCGGAGCGGTGAGTGAGTCAGGACCCGGGGAGCGTGACATATATATATATATATATATATATATATATATATATGTATATATATATAACAATATATGTGTAGACCAGCTCACCTGTCCAAGCTCAACATATAATGAATATTCCTGTTACCTTGTGTAATGCACGGATCCAGACTGGGAGCAAGTCCCAGTTATGCAGAAAATAGACGAGATCCAGCAAAAAAATCGGTAAATCCAGGTGGCATAAAATTTGTACATTTATTTGCAGAAAAAATTTAAAACATAACAGAGCTGAGGAGATAAAGTAAATGCAGGACAAATGCATCACGGACGTGTTTCGGCGGTGAAAGCTGCCTTCTTCACGGTCCAAGTTTTGCTGGATTTACCGATTTTCTGCTGGATCTCTTCTATTTTCTGTATATATATACATAGATATATACACACACACACAGTATATACTATATATATATATGTATATATATATATATATATATATATATATATATATATATATATATACACACATATATAGAATATATATATGTATATATTTTATTTTTTTTATATATATATATATATATATATATATATATATATATATATATATATATAAACCTTTGTCATGGGTTCATGTGACATAAGGATTGCTTAGTTAATTTTAGCCTGTGCAAGTTCAGAAGAACTTCTTCTTAGCTGTGGTAAATGACTTCAGGAAGTGTGTTCTAAACATGATGGTGTTAATAAAGGCAACAACACATTTCCTGCAAAACAAGTTCTGGGCGCCCTGTAGACAGTTACTCTCCTATGCGCTTGTCCGTGAATTTGGTAGGACGTACTGGTGGGAGAATGACAG
This sequence comes from Anomaloglossus baeobatrachus, assembly GCF_048569485.1. Classification (NCBI taxonomy): domain Eukaryota; kingdom Metazoa; phylum Chordata; class Amphibia; order Anura; family Aromobatidae; genus Anomaloglossus; species Anomaloglossus baeobatrachus. The sequence goes on along the minus strand of NC_134353.1, from coordinate 287,021,001 downwards.
GTAAGTGTCCTAATTTCTGTTTAAAATCAACATATAAAGTATGCAAGTTGTTTCCGTAGGAAAACACTATGTACACATTGTAACAATGGAACACTTCCTTTTCTATAAGTAAACTGAGATGTTAGCAGATAATGCTGTCGAGAACCATTATATCTATTGTCAGCTCTCACTGTTTTATGTTTGTATACAGTGACAGAACATAGCTATTTTTCATAGGATAGAAAACTTATAGACAACCTGTCCCCAGATCAAAAGTACACAGCTTTTGTTCTTATTTTATTCCTGATGCTGCACTGAGCATTCAGTTGTTTTGTTTTTTTCTTAATCTGCCTTATGATTTCAGAGACATTAACCTTTTTACTTACTGTTAATTTTTTTGGCCTTAATCAAAGTTACTTGCTCACTGGATTCCTTGGGAGCATGTCTAGTTTGCTTCTGCAAAATGAACCTGCTGTAAACAATGCAGCTTGATAATGAACAAAAAAAGCACATACAATCTAAAATGCTTGTTATCTGTGTAACCATTTTGCAGACACAAAAAACCCACAAAACAGAATACTCAGAGGAGCAGCTGTAATAGCATAGGAATGAAAACTGGTCACTTTTAGAAATCCATGTCTTTTTTAATATATATATGAGATCTTAGTTTAAATGATAGCAGACATTACCAGTATGAGACATGTAATGACTGACAGTCTGCTCTCCTGATCTCACTGCAGAGATGTGTGTGATTATAACTAACACTTCTTCAGCTTCCATATCTCAAGCAGCCATTATGCAGGGGAGGGCAGAACAGCAAGGCTGACTGAGGAGTGCTACAACTACAGATGTATTTGTAATGAGACAAAGTTCACCTCTGTTATACTGTTATTTGTAAGCTAATACAACTCTGCAGTGAAATAAGGAAATCAGGAAAACAGACTGTCAGTCATTACTTGTCTCACATTTTTAATGCCCACTGTCATTTAAAATAATCTCTGGAGGCAGACTCTAAGGCTATGTGCGCACTAGAAATGTGAAGTTTCTCAAGAAAATTTCTTGAGAAACTTCTGGGAGTGAAAGATTTCCAGACCTCCGTAAAAAATCTGCACCAAATCCGCATGCGTATTTGACGCGGATTTGCCGCGGATTAGCCGCGGAATAGCCGCGGAATTGCCGCGATTTTCCCGCGGGTGGTTCCCTGCGGATTTTTGCAGGCTGTACTGCCGAAATCCGCAGGGTACCTGCGGAAATAATGGACATGTTCATTTTCTCAAGAAAGTTTCTCGAGAAATTCTTCTCAAGGAAATTTCTTGAGAAAAATCCGCACAAGTGCGCACAGTTATTTTTTTTTTCCATAGAATTTGCTGGGAAATGTCTGCACAAAGATTGTAGACATTTCTCAAGAAATTTCCGCGGCAAATCCGCGGGTAAATCCGCGGGTAAAAAGGTGTAGTGCGCACAGAGCCTAAAGAAGATTTACAGTCTGAGAAAAATGTGATTGTTAAAATGCCTCACCATGCAATGAAGAATATGGTTGCTCCCATCTTTACGTGCATTGATCCAAACTACTGACCAAAGGTGACAGATGCAAAAAGTAAAGCTGGATCCGTATATAGGTATAAAACATTTCCAAAGCTTTATTCAATCATTTTAAAAGGATATCCATAGGAAAGCCCAATAAAATCTATTAATTCTGATTAGTGATGAGCGAGTACTAAAAAGCTCGGGTGCTCGAAGCTCGGGCCGAGCCTCCCAAGATACTCGTGTACTCGGCCCGAGCACCGAGCCCAATGTTATCCTATGGGAGACCCGAGTATTTTTGTGAAATGACCCCCCGGCAGCATGTAGAAACCCTAAAAATGTCACAAAAGTCTCAGAAGAGTGCTCAAATGACATGGCATCAGCATGGGGAAGACCCCTTGAAGCATTTATCACTCAAAAGTCACAGCTGTGAACAATTTTGTCCAAGTTTTACGCCATTTTTACGGACTCACCAGAAACCCTTCCAAAATGACACCAAAATGAATTTTCATGGCGGAAATGTTAAGGGCACATACCCAATAGTGAGATAGAGCTGGTGTATGTTACTTTTTGAGATTAATACATGAAAGATTTTACGTGAAAACCTTGTGTGGCACTCCGATGTCCAAAACGCACGTTTTGTGCTTTTTACTAACGATGTTGGTCATTTTTTTTTTCATTCTATCTCCCGTCGGTCTGTCTCTCTCTGTCTTGTCTGTCCCCCTCTCACAGTCTGTCGGTCACTTCCCCCCCCTCTCTCTTACTTACCGTTCCCCGATCACTGCCGCGGCGCTGCACAGCTGTTCAAACTCCGGTGGCTTTTCCTCTTTTGAAAAAGCCGGCCGCTCATTAATCAATCTCGTATTCTCTGCTTTCCTGCTTTTCGGCGCCTATGATTGGTTGCAGTGAAACACGCTCCCACACTGAGTGACAGCTGTCTCACTGCACCCAATCACAGCAGCCGGTGTGTGTATACTGTGCAGTGAAATAAATAATTAAATAATTAAAAAAAACGGCGTGCGGTCCCCCCAATTTTAATACCAGCCAGATAAAGCCATACGGCTGAAGGCTGGTATTCTCAGGATGGGGAGCTCCACGTTATGGGGAGCCCCCCACCCTAACAATATCAGTCAGCAGCCGCCCAGAATTGCCGCATACATTATATGCGACAGTTCTGGGACTGTACCCGGCTCTTCCCGATTTACCCTAGTGCGTTGGCAAATCGGGGTAATAAGGAGTTAATGGCAGCCCATAGCTGCCACTAAATCCTAGATTAATCATGTCAGGTGTCTCCCCGAGATTCCTTCCATGATTAATCTGTAAATTACAGTTAAAAAACACACACACCCGAAAAATCCTTTATTAGAAATAAAAAACACTAACAAAGTCCCTCATTACCAATTTATTAACCCCGACAAACCCTCCATGTCCGGCGTACTCTACAGTCCTCCAGCATCGCGTCCAGCTCTGCTGCATGGAAGTGACAGGAGCTGCAGAATACACCGCCGCTCCGGTCACCTCCACGCAGCTAATGAGATGAGTATAGCGATCAGCTGAGCTGTCACTGAGGTTACCTGGATCCAGCGGTGGATGCAGCGGTGGCCGCGGGTAACCTCAGTGACAGCTCAGCTGATCGCGCTACTCACCGCCGCTCCAGTCAGCTCCATGCACCAACTGAGGTGAGTATAGCGATCAGCTGCTGTCACTGAGGTTAATCGCGGCCACCGTTGGATCCAGCGGTGGCCGGGAGTTACCTGACTGACAGCAGCTGATCGCGCTATTCCCTTCATTAGCTGCGTGGAGGTGACCGGAGCGGCGGTGTCTTCTGCAGCTCCTGTCACTTCCATGCAGCAGAGCTGGACGCGACGCCGGAGTCCGTGGAGTACGCCGGACATGGAGGGTTTGTCGGGGTTAATAAATTGGTAATGAGGGACTTTGTTAGTGTTTTTTATTTCTAATAAAGGATTTTTCGGGTGTGTGTGTTTTTTAACTGTAATTTACAGATTAATCATGGAAGGAATCTCGGGGAGACGCCTGACATGATTAATCTAGGATTTAGTGGCAGCTATGGGCTGCCATTAACTCCTTATTACCCCGATTTGCCAACGCACTAGGGTAAATCGGGAAGAGCCGGGTACAGCCCCAGAACTGTCGCATATAATGTATGCGGCAATTCTGGGCAGCTGCTGACTGATATTGTTAGGGTGGGGGGCTCCCCATAACGTGGAGCTCCCCATCCTGAGAATACCAGCCTTCAGCTGTATGGCTTTATCTGGCTGGTATTAAAATTGGGGGGACCGCACGCCGTTTTTTTTAATTATTTATTTCTTTATTTTACTGCACAGTATAGACCCGCCCACCGGCTGCTGTGATTGGGTGCAGTGTGACACCTGTCACTCAGCGTGGGGGCGTGTCTCACTGCAACCAATCATAGGCGCCTGTGGGCGTGGAAAGCAGGGAATATGAGATGGCTGTGTACAGAGCACAGCGCGCCCGCCGGTATAAAGGCTCGGTCACGCTGTGCGGGCCGGCCAATCACTGCAATTCCACAACTAACAGGGCTGTGGCATTGCAGTGGTCTGCCAGCCAATCCCTGCATGAGGGCTGGCTCTCAAAAGAGCGCCAACATGCAGGGATGAAGACCACGACTAAAGCATGAGTATTGCAAAATTACTCGGTACCCGCTGAGTAGCCCGAGTACAGTGATACTCGTGCGAGTACCGAGTAGTAACAAGCATACTCGCTCATCACTAATTCTGTGTTTCTGGCAAAAGCTTTTAGTCATAAAATGTGTACAGACATCAAGGAAAGGAGCTACTGTATTTGAAGGTTACACCTTCAGGGAAGAAATGGAATTAATTGTTAATTGGTTACCAAATTGCAGAGAAACAACCATGTGTGTCTATCGTCCAATACACATAGATATCAATAAATAGATTAAAGGGTACTTTACACGCTACAATATTGCTATCGATATCGCTAGCAAGCGTACCCGCCCCCGTCGGTTGTGCGTCATGCACAAATCGCTGCCCGTGGCGCACAACATCGCTTACACCCGTCACACGGACTTACCTTCCCTGCGACGTTACTGTGGCCGGCGAACCGCCTCCTTTCTAAGGGGCGGTTTGTGTGGCATCACAGCGACGTCACACGGCAGCCGTCCAATAGCAGAGGAGGGGCGGAGATGAGCGGTCGGAACTTCCCGCCCACCTCCTTCCTTCCACATTGCCAGTGGACGCAGGTAAGGAGATGTTCGTTGTTCCTGAGGTGTCACACATAGTGATGTGTGATGCCACAGGAACGATGAACAACCAGCGGCATGCACCACCAACGATATTATGAAAAGGAGCAACGTGACAATGATCAACGATTTTTGACGTTTTTACGATCATTGATCGTCGCTCCTTGGTGTCACAAGCTGCGATGTTGCTAATGACGCCGGATGTGCGTCACAAACATCGTGACCCCCGACGATATATCGTTAGCGATGTCGCAGTATGTAAAGCACCCTTTAGTTCAAGGATTCCAAAAATATATGTATAAAATATTATAATCTAGAATTTACAATCCTATAAACTAGTGAAAAACATATAAGAAAGAAATGAAACAAGAAAAGAACATACATCAAATTCAACTATATTACTGACATACACTAATAGACTAACATAGTGTCTTTTCTATAGTTCATACCTTTGGGTACTTTAGTGTCCAACCTATTCATGTAGAAGGCTTCCCTGAGAGATAGTTTCTTATGCCAATCCCCACCTCTGATGCATGGAATTACCATTTCAGTCCCAAAAATGGGAAAGTTTTTCATGGGTTTTGCTTTGGATACCCTTTTAACATGATGGAATAAAGCCTTGACATGTTTATACCTACTGTATATGTGAATCCAGCTTTCCTTTTTGCACCTTAAGGAGATTTGAGTCCCATCAAGGGACTTAACTGCTCATTTACGCATTCGGAAAAAACATTGACTTATTTGGAATCAGATTGCAGATATGATGATATGTTTTAGTCAATTTTCTATGAACAGGATGCCAAAATAGATGGCTTAGGAGAATTAATGCTACTGATACATTCCTTTAATGTCCTATACATTCCTCAACATTGAAATTACAACTCCATGAAACAAAGGTAGTTGAATTAGGGAAATCACACAATTGATAGACATGTTAATGATATGTAAATTATGCAATTCAAAGATGTTTTAAAACATCTCAATGTATTTAGTATTAAAATGGTGGTTCCCCCATATTTTTTTATTTTCTAGATCGATATTATATTGAGAAACAATGTTTCTCTCAAATACCTTATGTTGGCAATAGTGCCTGTGAGAGGTGCTATTTCAGACCACTGTTCTCCGCTCCGTGACCCCCAGCCTTCGTGACCTCGGGGATCCAGTTACGTCACATCAAGTTCCTGACACTGCGGCCAGCCGCAGTGTCCGTGAGTGATGGGCTGTGGGCAGTGTTTCACTGCTCGTCACAGCCCATCTGCTCTCTCCTCCTTTACAGCAGAGCGCTGCAAGCAGGAGACACGCTGGGCTGTGACGAGCGATGAAACACCACCCACAGCCCAGTGAGTCAGGAAGACTGGGGCCGACCTCAGTGTCCATGAGTGATGGGCTGTGGGCGGTGTTTCATCGCTCATCACAGCCCATCTGCTCCCTCCTCCCTCACAGCAGAACGCTGCAAGCAGAAGCAGTGAAACACTCCTATTAGCAGTGAAACACCGCCCACAGCCCATCACTCACAGACACTATGGCCAGCCATGGTGTCAGGAACCTGACGTGACGTCACCGGAACCCCGAGGTCACGGAGGCCAGGCGTCACAGAGCGGGGAACAGCAGTCTGCAATAGCACCTCTCACAGGCACTCTTGCCAACATAAGGTATTTGAGAGAAACATTGTTTCTCAATATAATAACGATTAATAAAAAATATGGGTGAACCACCCCTTTAAGTATAAGTATCATAGGCATAAATACACACATTTACATGTGTTGGCATGCTATCAATGAAGGTATTAATGGTTGAGGAATGTTCTGCCTTGTTTAGTGCACTTGCATATTATCAACATCCGCTACTGCCAAGTCCTCTGTTATTGCCTACCATTGACATCCCAGATGTCCTCGCTGGGAGGCAATTCTTGAGATGTTGAAGGCTATGGTAGCTTGTTTAGGTCACAAAGGCTGCTCAAAGTAGCTTGAACAGTATTTGGACTGGTGTTACCATAATTAAAATGCTCCTACTACTTCTACAAACAAATCATTGTAACACCAAGCTGTTAGTATACCTGCAATGAAGATGAGATGAGTCCAGTTTCCCCACACCATAAGCCCTGAAGTAGGTCCAGTGTGATGATCCCTAATGAAGAAAACTTCATGGTGATGTCCACATGGTCCACAACCAATCAGCGCCTATTATTGTGTCAGTCAGAAAAGAGGCATTCCTCACTGAAGAGAAAAACATTCCATTCCAGCCTCCACTGGAGCTAAGTATCTGACGTATAACACAATTCAGTGTAAATGTCTTCTTATGTTTGATATCTGACTCCCAGTTTGACTTGCTCTACAGAATGGATCAATCGTGGAACTAGTGGTGCAGCCATTTCTATAAGGTGTACCATTTTAAAAATGACAATGTCAGGCCATATGTTATTAGTGCTATTGTAAGCTGTTTTCATGGCCTTCACATACTACTATGGTCTGCAGTGTCTCAGGGCATCATTGGTCAGAAATTGCAAAGTGAGCTGCCAGCAAAGGTTCTTGATGATTTGCATGCCTTGCTGCATTCAGCATAACAGAACATTCCTCAGTGAACCGTTATTAAACTTATGAACCCCTTCACAACATTGAACGTATACATACGTCCAAGGTAGTTTCACCCTGGTTACCGAGGGCTCCGGTGATGAGCTTGTGGTAGTCCCCGCAGATGTCTGCTAATCTGATCAGCAGATATGTGTGGCTAACAGGCGCAGGTGGATCAGAGATACACCCACGCTTGCTAACCACTTAGATCGCGCTGTCAAAATCTGACAGTGAGATTTAAATATCTGTCGCCAGGATCGGATTATTCCCTGTTGCCATCAGTGGCCTCGTGATGCCATCTTAGGGTGCCATGGTGTTGAAATTGTAGCGCGTTGTTGCAGCATCACTTTGATCAGCACAAGCAATCAGAGTGTGCAGCAATAAAGTTTCCTGGGGGTTTAGTAAAATCAATAAAAAAAGTAAAAACAAGTTTCAAATCACCCCCCTTTCGCTACATTGAAAGTAAGGCCTCTGCCACACTCACGTGAAATTCACGCACGTGCCGAGAGACACGTATTTTCCCTGCGTGTTGCGTGCAGGTAAGTACGTGTCTCTGGTAAGTGCGGGCCACGTGTGTTCTACGTGTGCTATCCGCGATAGCACACGTAGAACCGGTAATTATTATACTCACCTGGTCCTTCCTGATGTCCACGCTGCTGTCCGTGGTGCTGATCCTCGGTCTCCAGCCCTCCCGTCTCCCCGCTGCTGCCAGGCAGTGAAGTGAATATTCAATGAGAATAATGAGCGGCGGTCGGCAGCAAGAGGCAGCAGCGGCAGAGACAGGAGGGCTGGAGAAGGTGAGTTAATGTTTTGTTTTTTTTCCAATGACATGTGTGTTTTCTCCGGCGCGTGTCACACGGAACCGCATCCACACTACACCCGTGTGGTGCGGGTGCGGGCCGTGTGACACCCGTGCTGCCGGTGAAAAAACGGACATGTCAGCGCTTTCAAAAACGCACACACGTACAAACGCACATGGACACACGTTCCGTGTGGTTTTACGTGTGTGTGCCTGCTACAATAGGGTAGCATTGGTTAAAGTGTCTCCGTGCCGCCGGTACGTGTAAAAAATGACAAACACGTGCCGGAGGCACGGATGTGTGGCGCAGGCCTAAAACAATAAAACAAAGAAAAAAATACACATTTGTTATCGCCGCATTTATAAATGCCTGATCTATCAAATATAAAATCAGTTAATATGATTTGTACACAAGCAATAACAAAATTCCAAACCCCTATATTATGTTTTTGATCATTGCAACATTGCATTAAAATGCAATAACCGGCAATGAAAACTATGTGTCTATGCAAAAATAGTATCATTAAAAATGTTAGCACAAGATGCAAAAAATAAGCTATCACTGAGCCCCAGATCCCAAAAAAATGAGAACTCTACGGGTTCTGGAAATTGGCAACAAAAGTGCTATTGTTTTTTTGGACAAACTTCCGATTTTTTTTTCATCCCTTAGATAATAGTAAAAGTAAACAAGTTTCGTATCTACGAACCCATACTGACATGAGGCATCATATTGACACATCAGTTTTACCATATAGTGACTGTGGTAAATAAAAGACCCCCATAACAGCTGTGTAATTGCATTCTTTTTTTGCAACTTCACCACACTTGGAATTTTTTTTCCCATTTTGTGGTACACTATGTGGTAAAACTAATGGTCTCATTCAAAAGTACAACTCATCCCACAAAAACAAGTCCCATATGGCTATATTGATGGAAAAATAAAAAAGTTTATGGCTCTTGGAAGAAGGGGAGGACAAAACAAAAAGGAAGAAATCCCCGGAGGGTGAAGGGGTAACAGCATGCCTATGAGTTTCTGCGCATGGAACTAATACTCAATACTGTAGAAATCAAGATGTTTTGAAAGTTTTGTTCCATTTTTTTCATCAAATGCATATTATTAACACCCTGTAATTTTCATAACTCTACAATTTTTCATAATTGGTGTTGCAAATTCAATGTTGAGTATATGCATAGGGTGGGTCATGATAAACAGAACCCTGCTTCCCTTGTGTGGTTTGTACTCCATAATGCTTATTGGATCCCAGTCATGTTTTTCTTGCTTTTTTTTCAGGCTGATAAATGCAGGATATAATCAGAAAACCACAGTAGAAATTTTTTATGTTTTTATGCCTTTTTGTTACTTTTTTTGGCCATTTTGATCTTAACTGGGACAAATTGCAATGAAAACACAGAAAGACTTGGCATGCTGTGTTTTTAAAAATGAGTCACAGGTCAAATAATGCAATTAAAACTTTATTATTTTAAAATGCTGCATTTTTCAACATGAAAAAATGTAGAAAATTCGGATCATAAATGCTACATTGGAACAATCCATTATAGTAAAACTGTTTTTGTTGTGAATAGTAGGCAATCAGAGCTCAGCTTCAAGAGATGTTTAAAGGCCCCGTCACACACAACGAGATCGCTAACGAGATTGTTGTTGCGTCACCATTTCTGTGACGCAGCAGTGATTTCGTTATGTGTGACACCTACCAGCGATCAGGCCCCTGCTATGAGATCGCTAGTCATTGCCGAATGGTCCAGACCATTTTCTTCAAAGGCGATGTCCTGCTGACCAGGACGCATCGCTGTGTTTGACGCCTACCAACGACCTCCTAACACAGTCCCAACGCCTGTCTAGATCATTATACAGGTCGCTCATCATTACTGCATCATTGGTAAGATCTGACTGTGTGACATCTTACCAGCGACCTCCCAGCGACTTACCAGCGATCCTTATCAAGTCGCATCGTTTTCTGGATCACTGGTAAGTCGTTAAATGTGACGGGGGCTTAAGAAATTAATGAGACCCATTGCATCTTTCCATCTTTTCTCTAAAATCTTGAACAATATTCAAAGTTATAAAAAATGTGAATACGTATGTGCAAAACCGCCTTTAAAAAATGAAGTCGTAAAAAAAAATAATCATACTGTGGTAACATGGGGAATGTCCGGTAAAAGCCTTTCCAATTTGCATCATATCTTATCTTCAAACTGTACACATGATCTGAAATATGTAAATTATTTTATTTTCTCCAGAATAGTTCCTCAGAAAGACTAATTTACATAACAAACCTCTGGTGACTTTAGTGACCACAAACAAAAGAGATGTCCTGGTTTCATATCTTTCTTTTCTATTAGCTCGAGCTTTCTTTGGGTGACAAAGCTTTTGGTTTTTGCAGAATCCCCTGTACACCTATACAGTATCTATATGTATAGTAAACAATCTACAGCATATTTTAACTCTAAAATTTAGATAAAACACTCTTTGGGTGTAACTCAACTAACAACATCCTATGGAAGGACATTTTCTCTAACACATTTACCACATTACTGTATACAGCGGTTTTTAAGTGAATTATTTGTGTAGTGACCAGTCATGTGTGAAACATCTGTTATCTGACAGTTCTCAGTTTAGACCTGCACAACTGAGAAATTGACACTTTTTCCACTTTTTCATTGAGTCTGTACGCTACATAGTATCTTTCTATAATGATTAATTATAAGTGACACATTAATATACAAAATACCGGACAAATTGCCTATTGCAAACAGAAGCCTGTTAACTTATTATCCTCTTTGAGCCTTTATTTGATCCTTAAAAGTCAATTAGGGAACTGCTCATTGCAATTACTTCAAAGAAAACTGTACTTTCAATAAACTTTTCATAAATCAATAGTACATTATAAACATAATTTATTTTATCAGAAAAATACATTTCTTTCTCCATTTTTATAACACTAGTTTACCTTCCTAACATCGTGAACTCATCATTCACTCTGACAAATTAGTTCAAGTCTCTCTTGGTCAAGACAAGACAGGCTACCAGGAGGAGTAGGAAGATAGAGGAACAGATACAGGGGCAAATGAACAGAGGGTACAGATCTTAGGTAGCATATACTAGAGATGGAGTCACAGGTACACTGCTCAGTACTGCTTATAATTGCCAGAAATATTGTTATTTTAACATGAAGCCACTCACTTGAGAGCTTACTCTGAAAAGTTATTGTAAAGTACATTTACCCTTTAAAAGCACTTTCCAAAGATATATATCATTAGCATATGGCTGACATATAGTATCAATATCTGATTGATGGAAATCCACATTTTCTTAGTACAAAAGTTGTTTTTTTCCAAAATAGTACTAGTACTACTACCTATTCAAAACATTAATGTGGGTCCAGTGTTTGAAAATGTATACATTCCTATTGACTGTAGAGATGGGCAAACCCACAGATTTTCAGGCTCACCAGGTCAGGATCAGACTTAGCCCGAACTTGAGCCCAAGTCCGGTCCCCCATATAAATTTATGGGGACCTAAAGTTTAGTGCTATAAAATGGTGTAAGGGCTAGGGGCGGCAAAAGCTAGCAAAATGGGGATTAAAGCAGGTCAATTATGCTGGGTTTCCATCTGGTTGTCACACTGCTTCAGAGTCTGTTCATTAAACCTTATGAATATTCACTGCTTTTCCAGCCCACCCTCTATTACAGCATCTGTGATTGGTTGCAGTCAGATTGCACACACCCTCTGTGCTGGCGTCTGTGATTGATCAGCTTCTCACTAGCTGCCTGCATCCCCAAATATAAGTAAATTATTGTAAAAAAATGATGTGCAATCCCCTTTATTCTGTGCACTTTATCTTGGCTGTGTATCAAAATACGAGGGACCCCAAGCAGCTATTTTTTAATGATTTAAATAAAAAGCATGGGGTCCAACACAATTTTGATACCCAGCGCTGATAAAGCAGACAACTCGGGCTGGTATTCTGAGGCTAGAAAGGCGCATGGTTATTGAGCCCTCCACAGTCTAAAAATAGCAGCCCACAGCTGCTCCAGAACTGGCATATCCATTAGATTCACCAATCTTGGCGCTCACCCTGCTCATTCTGATTGCCCTGGTGCGGTGGTAATCAAAGTAATATAATGAGTTAATGACAGCTGTAATTTGTCAAAATATCACTGTGCCACAAATCCCTGTATTAGTAATGGGTGGGGGTCTATGAGACCATTACTAATTGTATAAATAAGAACACACAGCCCAGAGAAAAATCCTTTATTTAAAAATAAAAAAACACCCACTTTCTCCAATTTATTAACCCCCCCAAAAAAATCCCTGCAGGTCAAATGTACTCAACACTATGACGTCCCATGATGATACCAGATCTGCTATATCCTGGGTTCCAAGTGCCTGGTCACATTAAAATATGTGACTGATCACTGCAGGCTGTAGGACATACTGATGAGCCACAGCTGTGAGAGTGGTGACATCAGTGAGTATACGTAAGGTCAAAGCTGTCTGTTCACACGTACCCCAATTGTGATCTCAGATGAGCTCACCAGAGGTGAACACATTTAACTCAGTGAACACACCTCAAGTGAAGTCATTGAACTCAATGCTGGATTACCAGATTATACTATGTGTGGATGTTGAGCTTCTGGTTGCAGAAAATGTGGAACTGAATCTGCATCTCCTGGCAGAAAAATGCTTCAAAAATGTGTTGTGAGTTTTTCTGCCAGGAGATGCAGAAATTTCTGCAACCAAATACTTGACGTGCACACACAGTCTAATTCAGTAATCTAGCATGGAGTTCAATGAGTTCACCTGAGGTGAGCTCACCTGAAGTTACAGCTGGGATGTGATTAGAACCATCAGCTGTGACCTCAGGTAAGCTCAATGAACTCAATCCCGGATTACCGGAATGCACATGCATAATCTAGCATTGAGTTTTGTGGTGCCAATTAATCAAGTAATCCGGCACCATTGAAGTCAATAATATAGTAATCCAGGACCATTAAACTCAATGGCGGATTACCGGAATTGAGTTTAATGAGTTCACCTCAGGTGAGTTCACCTAGCTGGGGTATCATCAGTGTGTCTAAGAGGTTGCACTGATCGGTCACGTTTACTAATCTGACCATGCACTGCGATCTGAGGATGTAGCATTTGGAGTGTTGTGCAAAATCATGGTGTGGATTGCGTCAGACCTGCAGGGGTGTTTTGGGGGTTAATAAATTGAAGAAAGAGGGTGTTTGTTTTGTTTATTTTATTAATAAAGGACTTTTCTTTTTGTTTTGGTTTAGTCTTTTTACTTACACAATTAGTAATTACTTATCCAGGTCTTCATGGCTGCTATGATTTTTTGACAAATCACAGCTGTTATTAGCCCCTTATATTACCTGGATTGCCACCGGTACAGGGCAATCGATATGAGATTTTTACATCTAATGGATTTGCCATTCTGAGGCAGCTGTGAGCTGTTATATTTAGACTGTGGAGAGTTCAATAACCATGGGCCACCCTATCCTGAGAATACAAGCCCCTAGCTGTTTTATCTTGGCGGGGTATCAAAATTGGGGGACTCCATGACTGTTTTGACTCCATGACTTTTTTTTTTTAATTGAATTAGTTAATTTTTTAAAAAAAGGCATGGGGTTAATCATATTTTGACACACAGCCAAGATAAAGCGTACAACATGAGGGCATATATTTACATATCTATATCTATCTATATATAATATACATGCATAGCATGGTGACTCAGTGATAAGCATTACAGTCTTTCAGTGCTGGGGTCCTTGGTTTAAATCCCATCAAGGACAACATCTGCAATGAGTTTGTATGTTCTCCTCGTGTTTCCGTCAGTTTCCTCTGGGCTCTCTGATTTCCTCCCACACTCCAAAAACATACTGATAGGAAATTTAGATTGTGAGCCCCAGTGGGGATAGTGATAGTCACGTCTGTAAAGTGTTGTGTAATTGTTAGCGTTATATAAGTGAGTAAAACAAATAAAAACAATATTTGTATATACGGAGGGTGAAAGAAGTATTGAACATGTCCCCCATTCTCTAAGTCAATATTTTTCTTTAGATGCTATTTACATAAATTTCTCATCAGATGTCAGTAATAACCCATCCAATCCACATAAGCATAGAAATAAAAAAATAGATTTCCATAAATTTAGTGATGTGTAAAAATGAGAAATGATACAGGTAAAAAGTATTCAACACACTTACAGAAATTTTATTTAATACTTTATACAAAACCTTGGTTGGTGATGCCAACTTCAAGATGTCTCTTGTATGGAGAAACTAGATGCATGCATTTCTCATGTGTGATTTTTGGCTGATTTTTTCACATAAAAACTCTTCAAATCCTGGAGGTGCAGTGGGCGCTTTTTATAAATTCTGAGCTTTATTTCCTTTAATAAATGTTTTCTTAGATTAATATCAGGTGATTGGCTGGGTCATTCTAGTAGCTTTATTTTCTTTCTCTGAAATCAATTGAGAGTTTTCTTGGCTGTGTGTTTGGGATCATAGTCTTACTGAAATATGCACCCTCATTTAATCTTCATCATCCTGGTAGGTGACAGCAGATTTTTTTCAAGAATGTCTTGGTTGTTTCATCTTCATCATCATGGTAGATGGCTGTGGATTTTTATCAAGGATGTCTCGGTACATTTGTCCATTCATCCTTCCTTCAATTATATGAAGTTGCCAGTACCATATGCTGAAAAACAGCCCTACACCATGATGTTCCCACTTTCAAACTTCACCTTTGGTATGGTGCTTTAGGGGTGATAAGCAGTGCCTTTTGGCCTCCAAACATGGTGTGTATTTGAAGTAAAAATAATAACCTATAAAGAACAGAGTGAATAGCCAAAAGGTAGAATCAAATAATATCTTTATTGAAAAAATTAATCAGCAAAGTAAAAAACACTAACAAACAAAAAAAGAAAAAGGGGATACACCATGAAAATTATTTCCATCCATAAGCAACCCAAAAGCACAATTGTATCACCAATACATAATGGATAAATATATATATATATCTATTTTGACCACTAGGGGTCCTCAATATAAGGTTAGATATTACACTCCTCTTCAGTCAGTACATAAAGCAATAAATCAGATATGTGGGACAAATCCACCTGTGCAAATAAGGCAAGAAGTAGATAAAATGCACTATATGGGCTGTGTTTCAATAATGAGCTAGAAAAGTATAAATGGCACTGCCAATGTATAATATATTGCACCAACCCAAAGATGATAAATAGCAGCAAAAAGATAATAATTATTGCACTGACCCAGAGCACCGAAAACCAGCGGTTTTAGCAGCAACATGACAAGTAATATTGCATTAGCCCGAGGTTCAAAGATGCAGCCATAAGAGCATGAAGAGGCCAGGGGATACAAAAGCAGCCATACGAACCAGTGTCAGGCTGCCAGAATAAAGTGCACGGAGCTTGGAGAAAATAAATACCCTAACGCGCGTTTCGCCAGGGGCTTCTTCACAAATTTTTAATTTTTTCAATAAAGATATTATTTGATTCTACCTTTTGGCTATTCACTCTGTTCTTTATAGCTTATTGTTCTTACTTCAGAGTTAGCTAATATATGATTTTGGCCATTTATTGGTGTTTTGAAGTAAAAATAGTTCAATCTTAAGGCTGCTTTACACGGTACGACCGATTGTGCAATTTCACAATCGATCGTACCCGCCCCCGTCCTTTTTGCGTCAAGGGAAAATCGCTGCCCGTGTCGCACAAAGTCAGTAACCCCCATCACACGTACTTACCTCTCGTGCGACCACGCTGTGGGCAGCGAACGTCCACTTCCTGGAGTGGGAGGGATGTTCGGCGTCACAGCGACGTCACACGGCCACCGGCCAATGGAAGCGGAGGGGCGGAGATGAGTGGGACGTAAACATCCCGCCCACCTCCTTCCTTCACATAGCCGGCGGCAGCCGAGTGACACAGGTGAGCTGCTGTTAATCGTTCCCGGCGTGTCACACGGAGCGGCGTGTGCTACCACGGAAACGATGAACAACTAAATTAAACGATATTGTGGAACCTAGCGACCAGTACACGACTCACGATTTGTGAGCGATACTGCGTCGCTAGGAGGTGTCACACAGGCCGACATCGCCAGCGATGCCGGATGTGCGTCACAAAAACCGTGACCCCGACGATCTATCGCACGATAGATTGTCTGGTATAAAGCAGCCTTAAATCTCATCTGACCAGACTATATTCTCCCAGCATTTCAGAGGCTTGCCTAAATGATGTTGAGAACTAGTGATGAGCGAGTACTAAAAAGCTCGGGTGCTCGAAGCTCGGGCCGAGCCTCCCAAGATACTCGTGTACTCGGGCCGCGCAACGAGCCCAATGTTATCCTATGGGAGACCCGAGTATTTTTGTGAAATGACCCCCCGGCAGCATGGAGAAACCCTAAAAATGTCACAAAAGTCTCAGAAGAGTGCTCAAATGACATGGCAACAGCATGGGGAAGACCCCTTGAAGCATTTATCACTCAAAAGTCACAGCTGTGAACAATTTTGTCCGCGTTTCACGCCATTTTTACGGACTCACCAGAAAACCTTCCAAAATGACCCCAAAATGATTTTTCATGGCAGAAATGTTAAGGGCACATACGCAATAGTGAGATAGAGCTGGTGTATGTTACTTTTTGAGATTAATACATGAAAGATTTTACGTGAAAACATTGTGTGGCACTCCGATGTCCCTGAGAAGAGACGTACATGAAGGCCTCTTGAGTCTAATGTGCCCATTTTGAGGAAGTGAGTCTTTGTAGTATTTTCCTTTGCCAGGGCAGTCCAAAATTGTGAGGTTCACCAATGCCCCTGCATACAGACGTGCATGAGGGCCTGTAAACCTGAAGTGCCCATTGTAAGGAAGTGGGTCTATTTTAGTATAGCCCTTAGGCAGGGCAGCCAAAAATTGGGAGGCTCCACATTGTCCCTGGATAGAGACGTGCATGATGGCCTGTAAACCTGAAGTGCCCATTGTAAGGAAGTGGGTCTATTTTAGTATAGCCCTTTGCCAGGGCAGCCAAAAATTGGGAGGCTCCACGTTGTCCCTGGATAGAGACGTGCATGATGGCCTGTAAACCTGAAGTGCCCATTGTAAGGAAGTGGGTCTATTTTAGTATAGCCCTTTGCCAGGGCAGCCAAAAATTGGGAGGCTCCACGTTGTCCTTGGATAGAGACGTGCATGATGGCCTGTAAACCTGAAGTGCCCATTGTAAGGAAGTGGGTCTATTTTAGTATAGCCCTTTGCCAGGGCAGCCAAAAATTGGGAGGCTCCACGTTGTCCCTGGATAGAGACGTGCATGATGGCCTGTAAACCTGAAGTGCCCATTGTAAGGAAGTGGGTCTATTTTAGTATAGCCCTTAGGCAGGGCAGCCAAAAATTGGGATGCTCCACATTGTCCCTGGATAGAGACGTGCATGATGGCCTGTAAACCTGAAGTGCCCATTGTAAGGAAGTGGGTCTATTTTAGTATAGCCCTTTGCCAGGGCAGCCAAAAATTGGGAGGCTCCACGTTGTCCCTGGATAGAGACGTGCATGATGGCCTGTAAACCTGAAGTGCCCATTGTAAGGAAGTGGGTCTATTTTAGTATAGCCCTTAGGCAGGGCAGCCAAAAATTGGGAGGCTCCACATTGTCCCTGGATAGAGACGTGCATGATGGCCTGTAAACCTGAAGTGCCCATTGTAAGGAAGTGGGTCTATTTTAGTATAGCCCTTTGCCAGGGCAGCCAAAAATTGGGAGGCTCCACGTTGTCCCTGGATAGAGACGTGCATGATGGCCTGTAAACCTGAAGTGCCCATTGTAAGGAAGTGGGTCTATTTTAGTATAGCCCTTTGCCAGGGCAGCCAAAAATTGGGAGGCTCCACGTTGTCCCTGGATAGAGACGTGCATGATGGCCTGTAAACCTGAAGTGCCCATTGTAAGGAAGTGGGTCTATTTTAGTATAGCCCTTTGCCAGGGCAGCCAAAAATTGGGAGGCTCCACGTTGTCCCTGGATAGAGACGTGCATGATGGCCTGTAAACCTGAAGTGCCCATTGTAAGGAAGTGGGTCTATTTTAGTATAGCCCTTTGCCAGGGCAGCCAAAAATTGGGAGGCTCCACGTTGTCCCTGGGTAGAGACGTGCATGAGGGCCTCAAAACATTAAGTGTCCATTGTCAGGAAGTGGGTGTATTATAGTATAGCCCTTAGGCAGGGCAGCCAAAAATTGGGAGGCTCCACGTTGTCCCTGGGTAGAGACGTGCATGAGGGCCTCAAAACATTAAGTGTCCATTGTCAGGAAGTGGGTGTATTATAGTATAGCCCTTAGGCAGGGCAGCCAAAAATTGGGAGGCTCCACGTTGTCCCTGGGTAGAGACGTGCATGAGGGCCTCAAAACATTAAGTGTCCATTGTCAGGAAGTGGGTGTATTATAGTATAGCCCTTAGGCAGGGCAGCCAAAAATTGGGAGGCTCCACGTTGTCCCTGGGTAGAGACGTGCATGAGGGCCTCAAAACATTAAGTGTCCATTGTCAGGAAGTGGGTGTATTATAGTATAGCCCTTAGGCAGGGCAGCCAAAAATTGGGAGGCTCCACGTTGTCCCTGGGTAGAGACGTGCATGAGGGCCTCAAAACATTAAGTGTCCATTGTCAGGAAGTGGGTGTATTATAGTATAGCCCTTAGGCAGGGCAGCCAAAAATTGTGAGGCTCCACGTTGTCCCTGGGTAGAGACGTGCATGAGGGCCTCAAAACATTAAGTGTCCATTGTCAGGAAGTGGGTGTATTATAGTATAGCCCTTAGGCAGGGCAGCCAAAAATTGGGAGGCTCCACGTTGTCCCTGGGTAGAGACGTGCATGAGGGCCTCAAAACATTAAGTGTCCATTGTCAGGAAGTGGGTGTATTATAGTATAGCCCTTAGGCAGGGCAGCCAAAAATTGGGAGGCTCCACGTTGTCCCTGGGTAGAGACGTGCATGAGGGCCTCAAAACATTGTTCCCATTGCAAAGGAGCGGGTCTCCTGTCGTTGTAATGTCCATTCTGCAAAGAATGGGCGAAAAAATTTACCACTGGGGGTATACCTGAAACAAAGGCCTAAGTATTGCAATTTGTAACGGTCATCATCATGGTGGCGCATGAGGAGAAGGAGGAGCAGTCCAGCTATTATCCAAAGTCCAGAAGTGTGTACCCATGGGTGAGTGGAGGTACATGGCAAACTTTAAATTCCGCTTTCATTTGCTGGTGGTGTGGTGAAGTCTGGCCCAATCCAACCCTTGTTCATCTTGATCAGAGTCAGCCTGTCAGCATTTTCAGTTGACAGGCGGGTGCGTTTATCTGTAATGATTCCACCTGCGGCACTAAAAACACGCTCTGACAAAACGCTAGCAGCAGGGCAGGCCAGGACTTCCAAGGCGTAGAGAGCCAATTCATGCCACGTGTCCAGCTTGGATACCCAATAATTGTAAGGCACAGAGGAATGTCGGAGTACAGTTGTTCGATCTGCAAGGTACTCCTTCAGCATCTGGGCAAACTTAGGATTTCTTGTGGCACTACCCCGCACCTCAGGGGCTGTGGTACGTGAGGGGCTGAGAAAACTGTCCCACATCTTAAAGACTGTTCCCCTACCTCTGGCGGATTGGACTTGTGCCTCTCTCGGCTGTACGCCTCGGTTGTCCACTGATTCCTGACCTATGCCGCTAGCGTTTTGTGAGGGGAATGCTTTGCCTACTTCCGTGACTATGGCCTTTCCGGAACTGCTGCATTTTGGTTGACCTCTCCTCCACGGGAATAAGAGACAAAAAGTTCTCCTTGTAGCGTGGGTCTAACAGTGTTACCAACCAGTAATGATTGTCGGCCAAGATGTTCTTAACGCGAGGGTCACGAGACAGGCAGCTTACCATAAAGTCAGCCATGTGCGCCAGACTATTAACAGCCAGGACTTCAGTAGCCTGACCAACAAGATGACTGAACATGCTGTCCTCCTCCTCCTCCTCCTCCTCCTCATCTACCCTGTCCTCTGGCCAGCCACGCTGAACCGAGGATATGACTGGTGTGCATGTCATATCCTCAATTTGGCCGGAGAGTTGCTCCATGTCTTCATCCTTCTCCTCGTCATAGTCCTCCACTGCACGTTGTGATGAGACGAGGCTGGGCTGTGCGTTATCACCCACACCCACTACTGTTTCTTGCTGCAACTCATCGCGCTCCGCCTGCAATGCATCATGTTTGTTTTTCAGCAGAGACCGTTTTAGAAGGCAGAGTAGCGGTATGGTGACGCTAATAATGGCGTCATCACCACTCACCATCTTGGTGGAGTCCTCAAAGTTTTGGAGGATGGTACATAGGTCTGACATCCATCTCCACTCCTCAGGTGTTATGTGTGGAGTTTGACCCATTTCCCGACGGCTTAGGTGATGCAGGTACTCAACAACTGCCCTCTTCTGCTCACATATCCTGACCAACATGTGCAGAGTTGAATTCCAACGCGTGGGGACATCACACACCAGTCTGTGAGCCGGAAGATGCAAACGGCGCTGAAAGCCGGCAAGGCCGGCTGAAGCAGTAGGTGACTTTTGAAAATGTGCAGACAGGCGGCGAACTTTTACCAGCAGATCAGACAGCTCTGGGTATGACTTTAGAAACCGCTGAACCACGAGGTTGAGCACATGGGCCACGCATGGAACATGTGTCAGCTGGCCTCGCCTCAAAGCCGCCACCAGGTTCCGGCCATTGTCACACACGACCTTTCCTGGCTTTAGGTTCAGAGGTGTGAGCCAGTGATCTGCCTGCTGTTTCAGAGCTGTCCACAGCTCTTCTGCATTGTGGGGTTTGTCACCTATACAGATTAGCTTCAGCACAGCCTGTTGCCGCTTCGCCGAGGCAGTGCTGCAGTGCTTCCAGCTTGGGACTGGTGTGGAGGGTACAGTGGATGAGGATGCGCAGGAGGAGGAGGAGGCTGAAGAGCATGACATTCCGGAGCTGTAGAGTGTGGGTGAAACACTGACTGAGGTAGGGCCTGCAAACCTTGGTGTGGGAAGGACGTGTTCCGTCCCTCGCTCAGACTGGGTCCCAGCTTCCACAATATTAACCCAGTGTGCCGTCAACGAGATGTAGCGGCCTTGCCCACAAGCACTTGTCCACGTGTCTGTGGTTAGGTGGACCTTGGGTGAAACAGCGTTGTTCAGGGCACGTGTGATGTTTTGTGACACGTGGTTATGCAACGCGGGGACGGCACACCGGGAGAAATAGTGGCGGCTGGGGACCGAGTAACGTGGGACAGCTGCCGCCATCAGGTCACGGAATGCTTCTGTCTCCACCAGCCTAAAAGGCAACATTTCCAGCGCAAGCAGTCGCGAAATGTTAGCATTTAGAACTGTGGCATGTGGGGTGTTGGCAGTGTATTTGCGCCTGCGTTCAAAGGTTTGCTGAATGGATAACTGAACGCTGCGCTGGGACAAGGACGTGCTTGATGATGGTGTTCTTTCTGCGTAGGCAACTGCAGGTGCAGGAGTGGAGGAGGCTTGTTCGCAGGCAGCATGGACAGGGGATTGGCTCGCATGCACAACCAGCGAAGACGTAGCAGTGACATCAGCAAGCACTGCTCCTCGACTCTGTTGTACTTCCCACAAAGTCGGGTGCTTGGCTGACATGTGCCTGATCATGCTGGTGGTGGTCAGGCTGCTAGTTTTGGTACCCCTGCTGATGCTGGCACGGCAGGTGTTGCAAATGGCCTTTTTTGAATCATCTGGATCCAACTTAAAAAACTGCCAGACTCGGGAAGACCTAACATTTGTACAGGCACCTTGTGTCGTCGTGTTGTTCCGGGGAACGGTTGCCTGACTTCTGCCTGGGGCCACCACCCTGCTTCTTACTGCCTGTTGTGATGCTACGCCTCCCTCCCCCTGTGCACTGCTGTCCTCGCTCTGCATATCCTCCTGCCAGGTTGGGTCAGTTACTGGATCATCCACCACGTCGTCTTCCTCTTCCGCACCCTGCTCCTCCTCCTGACTTGCTGACAATTGTGTCTCATCATCGTCCACCACTTGTTGAGACACGTTGCCAACTTCGTGAGAACGTGGCTGCTCAAATATTTGGCCATCTGTACAGACGATCTCCTCATGACCCACTTCAATATGAGCTGGCGAGAGGCCAGAATGTGTGAATGGAAACGTGAACAGCTCTTCCGAGTGTCCAAGTGTGGGATCATTAATGTCCGAGGAGGACGTGTACTCAGCCTGGTGGTAGGAAGGAGGATCAGGTTCAGAAATGTGCGGTGCAGTATCACGGCTACTGACACTTGACCGTGTGGAAGACAGAGTGTTTGTGGTGGTGCCAATCTGACTGGAAGCATTATCTGCTATCCAACTAACAACCTGTTGACACTGGTCTTGGTTCAAGAGCGGTGTACTGCTGCGGTCCCCAAGAATTTGGGACAGGACGTGCGAGCGACTAGATGTGGCCCTTTGTTGTGGCGAAATTAGAGCTTGCCCACGACCTCGACCTCTGCCTGCACCACCATCACGTCCACTTCCTTGTTCCTTGCCAATGCCCTTGCGCATTTTGCAATGCTGTGCACTGCTGACGTGTATATTCACTACTTGTGCGTTATATCAAAGTGTGTGGAAATTGCACACAAGTGCACCTGTACGCTGCCACCAACAGGCACACACGTGCGGTTTTAAAAACCAAGCACGGACGCAATAAGAACCTAACAGGTTTTTTTGGGGAGCGACAATTACAGACAAGTCAGACACTATCTGGACTGTTTTACACTGTGTACACCAGCCCCAGATATGATGAAGGCTGGTATACGGTCACCACTACCCTGCCTGCCTGCCTGCCTGTATACTGGTACAATAGTCCTGACAAGGACTCTTTTGGTCACTAGCCTGTATTCAGACCTGGCTATACCCTGCCTGTATATAGCAACAATAGTCCTGAGAAGGACTCTGCTACTGTACTCCGACCTGGCTATACCCTCCCTGCCTGTATACAACTAGAATAGTCCTGAGAAGGACTTTTGGTCACACTGTTTGCAGCCCTGCAACTGAAAAAGCTATAAAGGGCCGCAAAGCTTTCCCTGAATCAGCGACACTCTCCCTGCACTGACAGTCTGGATAGCTGTGAGCAGAGCACAGCGCGCCGGCCGATATAAAGGCTCGGTCACGCTGTGCAGGCCGGCCAATCACTGCAATTCCACAACTAACAGGGCTGTGGCATTGCAGTGGTCTGCCAGCCAATCCCTGCATGAGGGCTGGCTCTCAAAAGAGCGCCAACATGCAGAAATGAAGACCACGAGTACAGCACGAGTATCGCGAGATTACTCGGTCCCCGCCGAGCAGCCCGAGTACAGCGATACTCGTGCGAGTACCGAGTAGTTACAAGCATGCTCGCTCATCACTATTGAGAACACATTAAATATGTGTACACGCTTTTTTTTTTTAGCAATGGAGTCTTGCATTGTGAGTGTGCATACAGGCCATGGACGTTGTGTGCATTATTTATTGTTTTCTTTAAAACATCTGTACCTGCTGATTCCAAGTCTCTTTGTAGCTCTTTACAGGTGGTCTTTGATTCTTGAACAACTTTTCTGATTCTTTTCACTTTTTTGCCTGAAATATTGCAGGGAGCACCTGGACGTGGCTGGTCTATGGTGTAATGATATATACTGTATATATATATACTGCATATATATATTTATATATATATATTTTTTTTTCTCCTTTTCTTTACTAAAAAAACCCCTGTTGACATATTTCGTGCTCTGTTCCTGCAGTCTTCAAATGTCAATTGTCAATGCAAGCTCCATCCGCTGGGGTCTCAGTCATCCCACTTGAATCACCATGTTAAAAGGCTTTTGATGCAGGCGGCAGTATACACAATGGATATACAATATTTATTCTGGTTCCCATGTCTACGACCAGAGACAAGTATTTCTTATTTATTTATGTTTATTACTTACAATTTCCCTTCTACCCTTACTGATATGCAAATTGACGACATTATGTGTAGATTGCAGATGTTCCTTCTTTATACTGAAATCTAAATGGGAGAAGCACAATTATATACAGATTTGTATATGATCCTGGATGTAACTGTGACAACCAAAATAAAAACATTCATTATGAACACTGCTGACTGCATTTATAAGGCTGAAGAAAGAACGCACAATAGAAATACGGATTACACAGTTTTTATTCAATGGCTGAACAGCTTTATTTATGTGAAAGCCTTTTTTAGGGTTTGTTCAAATAGGGCAAATACACTGCAGATTTTCTATCCAGATTTTTCAGATGGAAAAAAATAATCACAGTGCATCAGCAGCAAAGTCTGCTATCAATGCCATTTGTAATAAAAATGATTTTCGGCACAGATATGACCATAAATCCTAGCCAAATATGCAATGGATGTTTTCCATTGCAAATACAACTTGTGTGGCTGTTCCCTTCCAAAGCATATCTGCTGTGATTTGTCACGTTCAGACAGCTGGTGGTTGTTCCAACAAACTAATACTCTGGTTTTAATATTTTGTCTGGCACTGGAAGAATTGAACATTTTGTTAATAATTTACTACAAGTTGTAAAGAATGAGGATGTTACAGTAACAGAGCAGTCATCTTCAAGAGCAGCTGGATTACTTATAGCGGAATAAGGCATTTAACCATTGGGTCTACCTTGCTAGATAAATATATACGTATGCTATGTCGGTATTATGCAATTTTACAAACAGAGGAACAAGAATAAAAAGTCATAAGCCTGGATTCATCAAGACTAGGGATGAGCGAATACTAAATATTTGGGTTTGGGTTTTTCATGCCGAATACCTATTGCTATTCCAGTATTCATCACGGATAATGAACCTATTGCAAGTGAATTTGGTACCCGAGCATTTTTCTTTAAGGTTTCCCAGAAAAATGCTCTGGTTCCCCATTGACTTGCATTAGGGCCGTTTCACACATCTGGCTTTTCACTGGATTGGCAGATCCGTCACACTCCAGTACAGTTTGATACAGTACGATGGCAGCGCAGCAACTTCCAGCTTGTCATGCTGCCATTGTACTGTATACACTGTACTGGAGTGCGCCAGATCCGTCAATCCGGTGAAAAGACGGATGTTTTGAAACTAGCCTTAGGTTTGTAATTTGTGACGAACTGAAACTGTCCTAGTGGAAAAAATATATATCCCGCTCACCAGTTCTGTGGAAGCAGCTAACCACAGACGGTGCAGGGAAACAGGTGGATCGGCCTGGTAATCACGAGGTAGCAAAAGGGTAGAATCCAGCATCACATCCAGGTGGATTAAAAACCCTTTTATTAAGTTTAAAAGTCCATTCCAAAAAAAAAAAAAAAATAATCATGGTGACAAAAATTCAAGCAATTATGCTCTTTGGAAATAATTCCTATAAGGAATTATTTACGAAACACGTAATAAAATGGTTTTTAACCCCATCACCCTCGGCCAATTTTCCGGGGTTTTTTTTGCTCCCCTTCTTCCGAGAGCCGTAACTTTATTATTTTTTACAAAAAAAGTGGTGCCCTTTTTGCGCCATTTTCCGCGACCCGTAGCGTTCTTATTTTTTGGGATCTATGGCTCAGTGATGGCTTATTTTTTGTGTCTTAAGCTGACGTTTGTAATGGTACCATTTTTGCACAGATGCTACATTTTTATCACTTATTATTGCATTTTGTGCAAAATTTGTGACGGACAAAAACCTTAATTTTGGCATTTGGAAATTTTTTGCTGATATGCCGTGTACTGATCAGATTAACTGATTTTATATTTTGATATATCTGGCATTTCTGAACTCGGTGATACCACATGTGTGTATATTTTTTATTTCTTTAACCCTTTAATTTTTAATGGGGCGAAAGGGGGGGGATTTGAACTTTTAGTTTTTTATTTGTTAAAATATTTCTTTTACTTTTTTTTATTTTACTAGTCCCCCCTAGGAGACTATAAGGATCAGCAGTGTGATTGCTGATTCATTTCTGTTGATCACAGCTGAGATCACCAGAAATATCTCTTGTTATAGGCAGCACTCGGCCGGGTGAAACAGGAAGTGCGTAATGTGACCTACAAGAGTCATGACATGACCCTGTGTTACCATGGCAGCTTTCAGCTAACAGTGATCATGTCCCGGTGATGCCGATGGAGCTGGGTGAGTGAAGATTTAGCACAATGGGCATTTAAATCGCACTGTTACTTTTTGACAGTGCGATTTAAGGGGTTAACAGGCGCGAGTGGAACGCGGATCCACCCGTGCCTGCGAGACCCATATGTATGCTATATAAATCAGCAGATATGTGTATGGATTGCCGCCGGCTGCCTGCAGCAGCTGCATGTGACTACACTATGGTTGGCTAGGACATAATGTGACGTATGTTATGCTGGATTCCAACCTTTTGCTACCTAATGAAACAGTACTAGATATTCAGCACGAAAAACCCGTACATTTAGTATTCGCTCATTACTAATCAAGACCACTGCTGTTAACACTGGTCTTGATAAGGAGGCATCCTGGATAAGTAGGCACGCCTCTGAAAGCATCTGGAATGTCTGAAAAGTTGCATGTGCCTCCATGTGTATCTTGCTACAAATATAACTCCAGTCATAAAGTTTTACTAGGCACAACTGTCGAGACAGTGGCAAAAATCACATGGGGCAAAATTTTTGCAAATTTTCAAAGAAGAAATTTTCTTTTTTACAAGAAGATTCTGTAATTAAAAATTTAATAAATCAGGCCCATAGAATTGTTCTCTCTTCTAATCCACATTTGTGTCTCTCCTGCTAGAAACATTAACTCCTTCACGAACTTTGATGTATATGTGCGTTTAAACGTCGAGTCTCTGTGATGCGGGCTCAGTACAGCACAAGCAATCAAATAATCACAGCTTCAAGTCCCCTAAAGAAACTATTAAATTCTGTAAAAAAACGAAAGAAAAGTTTTTAAAATGAAAAAAAAAAAAACAAGAATAGTTTATATCACCTCTTTTTTCCCCCATTAAGAATAAAACAAAAAAAAAATAAAAAGACCCATATTTTGCATTGCTGCATTCATTCAGGTATGCACAATCTATCAAAATATAAAGTAGATTAATCTGACCGGTAAACAGTAGAATGAAAAAATGATAAAAACAATAGAATTACCTTTTTTTGGTCACCGCATCATTACATTAGACACTTTCAAAACATTCGATTCATGCTAAAAAGTATATACTTTATTATTAAATTTAAAAGAAATTTTTCATGAATTAAAAATATAAAAAACAGAGAAATGCTCCTCCTGAGAGAGACCTGAAAAATACCCAGAGTATAGAAAATATGCAAAAAACTACAGGAAAGGTAACATAATCAACAATGGATAATGTGCAATGAAGATCCTATGACATATAGTATATGATAAAATATCAATACATATACAAATTACATAGAAATTATATTATGATCATTGCACAAACCCAATTAATCTGCCATCCATCTATTGCTGAGAATTGCACATGCCCTGGTAAATGTAAACATTATACTCGTGCTGCTATTGAACCATGAACTATACAGCCACAGAGAACTAAATGCAACAAATTAGCTGCCAGAGAAGGTGTAAAGTGCAAGGAACTGCCAATATACATAAAAGTAAAGCTCTCCTGTAGGACAAACAACCCAAGGTTATATATTTACCTAAATAGGTGACCATAGAAAGCCTGGATCTGGGTGAACAAGTCCCTCCACCCCAACGCCGTTTCGCCCTTGCTTCTTCCGGGGGCGTGTCAGGGTGGGGGAAAGGCTGTCTTTATATACATATAGCCTACGCTGCTTAGTGGATTCACCTGAGCTGAATAATCAGTGCGGAGAGTATGACGGCAGCAAGCACAGATCTCCGGTCCCTCCCACAGGAACTATCTGAGCCGCGCGGTGAGACGCAGGCTTGGAACGCAAGCCAGGTCACATGGTACGCGCGGTCAGAAGTTCGGAGGTCCGCGATCAGCGCCTGCGCACTACCCGTACGCAAGGACATTACAGCTTAAATGGCCGAGGAAACTCCTCTAGCCTGGTCGGGCACTGAGCTGTCAATATATGGGATAAATCTGACTTAATACCGCTATGAAATACATAGCCCATAAATCAATTTACATATTACAGATAACACACATATTTCAGAGTTCCTACAAATAAATAAATACATTACATGATAAGACAATTATTGTACACACATAACTACAAATGACATAAATGTATACAGTGTACATATGAACATAATACAACATGGATCATATATAGCATGAACTATAGTGACAATATTGAATAAAAAATGAAGTATATTTTCATTTATTTACTTCATTTATTCAATATTGTCACTATAGTTCATGCTATATATGATTCATGTTGTATTATGTTCATATGTACACTGTATACATTTATGTCATTTGTAGTTATGTGTGTACAATAATTGTCTTATCATGTAATGTATTTATTTATTTGTAGGAACTCTGAAATATGTGTGTTATCTGTAATATGTAAATTGATTTATTGGCTATGTATTTCATAGCGGTATTAAGTCAGATTTATCCCATATATTGACAGCTCAGTGCCCGACCAGGCTAGAGGAGTTTCCTCGGCCATTTAAGCTGTAATGTCCTTGCGTACGGGTAGTGCGCAGGCGCTGATCGCGGACCTCCGAACTTCTGACCGCGCGTACCATGTGACCTGGCTTGCGTTCCAAGCCTGCGTCTCACCGCGTGGTTCAGATAGTTCCTGTGGGAGGGACCGGAGATCTGTGCTTGCTGCCGTCATACTGTCCGCACTGATTATTCAGCTCAGGTGAATCCACTAAGCAGCGTCGGCTATATGTATATAAAGACAGCCTTTCCCCCACCCTGACACGCCCCCGGAAGAAGCAAGGGCGAAACGGCGTTGGGGTGGAGGGACCTGTTCACCCAGACCCAGGCTTTCTATGGTCACCTATTTAGGTAAATATATAACCTTGGGTTGTTTGTCCTACAGGAGAGCTTTACTTTTATGTATATTGGCAGTTCCTTGCACTTTACACCTTCTCTGGCAGCTAATTTGTTACATTTAGTTCTCTGTGGCTGTATAGTTCATGGTTCAATAGCAGCACGAGTATAATGTTTACATTTACCAGGGCATGTGCAATTCTCAGCAATAGATGGATGGCAGATTAATTGGGTTTGTGCAATGATCATAATAGAATTTCTATGTAATTTTTATATGTATTGATATTTTATCATATACTATATGTCATAGGATCTTCATTGCACATTATCCATTGTTGATTATGTTACCTTTCCTGTAGTTTTTTGCATATTTTCTATACTCTGGGTATTTTTCAGGTCTCTCTCAGGAGCATTTCTCTGTTTTTTATATTTTTAATTCATGAAAAATTTCTTTTAAATTTAATAATAAAGTATATACTTTTTAGCATGAATCGCTTGTTATTGTCTTGAATTTGGGACAATTTTCATTGTTGATGTAGAAGTTTCTGAGTGTCATGCACACATTTGAGGTTATCTTTGGTTGATTAACTTTCAAAACATTGTATCTATCCCAACATGATATCAGTAAAAATGTCAGCTCAAGTCACAAAAACTAAGCCCTCACTCAGCCCAAAAACGCAAAAAATGAAAACTGTATGGGTCGCAGAAAATGGCAGCACAAGCAACATTTTTTTATTTTTTTACAAATTCACCAGTTTTTTTCCCCCTTAAATGGAAAAAACGCTACTTGTTTGGTAACTATGTTTTTCTGCTAACCTGGAGAATCATATTGCAAGGTCCTTTTTACCATATAGTAAACATGGTAAATAAAAAATCCTAAAAACAATTGTGAAATTGCACTTTTTTTTGCAGTTTCAATGCACTTGGAATTTTTTCCCATTTTTCAGTACACAACATGGTAACATGAATAAAAACATTCTAAAATACAACTTTTCCTGCAAAAACAAGGCCTCATGTTGTTATATTGACTGAAAAATAATAAAGTTAAGGCTAGGTATGAGCGAACCCGAACTGTAAAGTCTGTACTGTACACCATGTGTTCGGTGCTGAACACCGAGCACAGACTTTTGATTGTACGACTGTTTCCTGTACATGTTTGTCAACCAAATAAAGCTTGCTAAATGGTTGCAGAGCAGCCAATCAGCAAGCTTTTAGGCTGTGGGCCCTTCCGGAGCCATCGGACCCATGCCAAGGAATGGCATGGCTGTGATTGGCCAGGAAAATCACTGTAAAAAAATAAAATAAAATTGATGTGGGCTACAAATAGAAATTAAATGATAGTAAGAGTAGGATAATTATACATACTGTGTTTCCCTGAGGCTCACGCTGCAGTCAGACTCTCTTCTGGGCCAACTAATTAAGGATCATCAATATTCACTGCTTCCTTTGCCAACCTTCTGCACCAGTGTCTGTGATTCGTTGCAGACTGCTATAGACACCCTCCACTCTGTGTCCATGTTTGTCATTGGTTGCAGTCAGTTTGATGCATAGTAGTGAAAAAAAAATAATAGTTTAAAAAAATGACAAGCTCTGCCAAATTTTTATAGACAGAGCAGGGAAAACAACAGCTGCAGGCTGCAGCCCCCACCTGTGAGCCTTACCATGACTGGATATCAAAATAGATGGGGAAAAAAGAGACATAGGCGCCCTCCAGTTTTGATATGCAGCCACAGTAAAGCAGACAGGTGGGGGCTGGTATTATGAGGTTTGAAGGTGCCATGGATATTGGCCCCCCAAGCCTAAAAATACCAGCAAAGAGCTACCCAGAAGTGGCACATTATATTGTATGTGTCAATCCTGGCGATTTACTTGGCTCATGCCAATTGCCCTGATGTAGTGGCAATCGGGGTAATACAAGGGGTTAATGACAGCTGGGATTTGTCTGCTACTATTAAGCCCTAGATGAGTAAAGGGAGGCGTGTATAAGACCTTCTCATTACTAATCCTTTAAATGAAAAGAAATAAAACCCAACACTGAAAAAATCCTTTATTTGAAATAAAATACACACACCCTCTTTGACCTCTTTATTTTCCCCCAAAGCACTTGAAGATCCATACAAAGTTGCACGACGATCCCAGCACTGCTAAATTCGGTGCCCAAAGAGAATGAAAACATATCCACTATTTACAGGCTCCAGATATTGCTGATAGCTGAGTGGGAGCCCGGCTGTGAGCAGTGATGTCACTCAGTTCACCAGAGGTCATATCCCGCAGGTTGACTTCCAGTGACCTGACTGCCAGACTGTCAGAGTGCGGGAAACGGCTGTGACCCATCAATCCAACAGTCCTACAACGGCTTCAAAGTGAAATTCGAAATGCTGCCAGTCTGACAATCTGGCAGCATTTTCACTTTCAATCTGCTGCCAGTCTGTTGATTTGCAGTTCACGGCCATGTCCTGCAGTCTGACAAGTCTGCAGCCACCCATAATTGTTGCATACATTAGATGCGACAATCCTGGAACTTTACCCTGCTTATCCCGATTGCCCTGGTGCGGTGGCAATTAGGGTAATTAGCAATTAGGGGGCAATGACAGCACATAGCTGTCTCTGAGTCCCAGATTAGTAATAAGAGACATCTATGAGAACCCTCATTACTAATCTGTAAGAGAAAAGAAATAAAAAACAACCATGGTGCTCCAGCTTTGACTGCAAGTAAACTGACCTCAGGTGACCTCATTAAACTCAGTGACCTCACCTAAGAGTTTGCACCGTGTTCTGCCAGGAGGTTCAAATTTGGTGCTGAAAAGTCTGCACCAGATTTCTACACCAAATTTGCATCTCCTGGCAAGAAAAACCCCCACCAAAATGGCATCAAAAACATTTTTTGTGTCTTTTTTGTCAGCAAATGCAGATTTGCTACTGAAACTTATACACCATATTCCTGCACCAAATCTGCATCTCCTGGCAGAGATGCAGAGAGATGAAGGTTGCAGGAGATACAGATGTGCGGTAGGAATATAGTGCATAGATATCAGCGTAAAAGCACGGTTTTGATGCCGTTTTGGTGCGGTTTTCTTCCAGGAGGTTCAAATTTGGTGCTGAAATCTCGTGCATACATTTCTGCAGTAAATTTACACATTGTGGCTGAAAACCACAGTTTTCTGCCAGGAGATGCAGGTTTGTGAACTCAGTGACCTCACAGGGTAAGGTATCGGAGTTTATTGAGGTCACCTGAGGTCAGTTTACCTACGGTCAAAGCTGAGGTGCAAAGGGAACCTCCAACTATGAGCACAAATAAATTGAGGGATGTCACCGCTCACCTCTGTGGCTCAGTCATTCTCTGCCTGAAGTCCATAGCATGCGGACATGTTCTGTTCTCATCCATTGTGCACACTGTTTTTTAAAAAGTATTTATTTAAATAATTAAAAAAAAGCTCTATAGGGTCCGTCGTATAGCTTGTAGCCGTATGCATTATCTGTGCTAAGAATCATAATACGGCAGGACCCTATGCCAATTTATTTATTTATTTTTACACCAATATAGACACAGACACAGCATGTGTGGTTGAATTCATCATTCATTGATTCATACATGCTGTCAGACAGGGTGGGGGCGCAGTCTGACTGGAACCAATCACAAATGCTGGGATTGCCGGTGACATCATGAGTAAGGGTGCTAGCTGCACCAGAAAACGTTAATATAAGGAACAAGAAATATAAGGGCACTATGGCAATGTAAGCGGGATCATCCAAAAACACACCTGACCGATAAGGATAATGAAAAAGGAGAAAAGGAGGTGTTTAACAAAGGAGATCACCAAATAATTATTCAAAAGCAATTCACAATTTTATTAGTAGCAAAAAACATCAAAAACCATGTTAAAAACATTTAAACATTTAAAAACTGACAAACAGTGATAAAGATGACAGGGGTTCACATGTAATAAAGCAAGACTACCCCCAAGGTATCCTCCTCCAATAGAATACAATCCATATATGAAATGAAATCATGAGCCAAAAGCACAGTCGTTCAGTAAATGAGTGATATAAGAAAAAACTGCATGATACAAGTCACATACAAATAAACATGAAAGATGTTCAAATAGACAAATACATGTCAATTAATACCGTCCCTACTGGAGTTGCATGAAGGGATGAAGCATAACAAACAAATCCTAAAAAGTAAGGTAAAACAGCAATGATACAGCCATAATGGAGGAGAGAACCTGCAGTACCCCCCAACGCATGTCACCACCCAGAAGATAGCTTCCAAAGGGAAAAATGGGATGGAAGCGTTAATATAACGAATAATGATCATTTTGTAATGCTTTTTCACTGCAAAGAATTAATAAAACAAAATCACATATTGAGCTGGATTTCTCAAACTTCTTTTCATGGATTACACAGCCTTGGCAAAGCTGAACCCCGGGACTCCTTACCGATTTGAGATGAATACACGGTGGGCTGGACACTACACGAAAGTTTCTCCTACCTCCACTTCACATTAAGATTGGGCTGATGAAGCAGTTTGTGAAAGCTCTACTGAAAGAAGAAGATGCTTTTAAGTACTTGTGTACCAAATTTCTGAGACTGTCTAATGTGAGACTGAAGGAAGCCATTTTTGTGGGTCTGGATATTTGGAAACTCACAAAGGTCGATGTGTTTGAAAAAAAATTGAAAGCTGTTGAGAAAAGGGCTTAAGATTATTTTATAGAAGTTGTGAATAAATTTCTAGGTGACAGCAAAGATCCAAAATTTAAGTCCATTGTGGAGAACATGCTGAAACATTTCAAAACCTTGGGTTGTATGATGAATTTGAAGTTATATTTTTTTACATTTCCATTTGGACAACTTTTCTGAAAACCTTGCTGCTTTTAGCGAGGAGCAAGGAGTAACACATCATCAGGATATCAAGGAGATGGAATGTAGGGCATGTCAGTGGGGCTACACTGAATGCACCCTGACTGCTGAGCCCCATATACAGTTAGGTCCAGAAATATTTGGACAGTGACACAATTTTCGCGAGTTGGGCTCTGCATGCCACCACATTGGATTTGAAATGAAACCTCTACAACAGAATTCAAGTGCAGATTGTAACGTTTAATTTGAAGGTTTGAACAAAAATATCTGATAGAAATTGTAGGAATTGTACACATTTCTTTACAAACACTCCATATTTTAGGAGGTCAAAAGTAATTGGACATATAAACCAAACCCAAACAAAATATTTTTATTTTCAATATTTTGTTGCGAATCCTTTGGAGGCAATCACTGCCTTAAGTCTGGAACCCATGGACATCACCAAACGCTGGATTTCCTCCTTCTTAATGCTTTGCCAGGCCTTTACAGCTGCAGCCTTCAGGTCTTGCTTGTTTGTGGGTCTTTCCGTCTTAAGTCTGGATTTGAGCAAGTGAAATGCATGCTCAATTGGGTTAAGATCTGGTGATTGACTTGGCCATTGCAGAATGTTCCACTTTTTTGCACTCATGAACTCCTGGGTAGCTTTGGCTGTATGCTTGGGGTCATTGTCCATCTGTACTATGAAGCGCCGTCCGATCAACTTTGCGGCATTTGGCTGAATCTGGGCTGAAAGTATATCCCGGTACACTTCAGAATTCATCCGGCTACTCTTGTCTGCTGTTATGTCATCAATAAACACAAGTGACCCAGTGCCATTGAAAGCCATTCATGCCCATGCCATCACGTTGCCTCCACCATGTTTTACAGAGGATGTGGTGTGCCTTGGATCATGTGCCGTTCCCTTTCTTCTCCAAACTTTTTTCTTCCCATCATTCTAGTACAGGTTGATCTTTGTCTCATCTGTCCATAGAATACTTTTCCAGAACTGAGCTGGCTTCATGAGGTGTTTTTCAGCAAATTTAACTCTGACCTGTCTATTTTTGGAATTGATGAATGGTTTGCATCTAGATGTGAACCCTTTGTATTTACTTTCATGGAGTCTTCTCTTTACTGTTGACTTAGAGACAGATACACCTACTTCACTGAGAGTGTTCTGGACTTCAGTTGATGTTGTGAGCGGGTTCTTCTTCACCAAAGAAAGTATGCGGCGATCATCCACCACTGTTGTCATCCGTGGACGCCCAGGCCTTTTTGAGTTCCCAAGCTCAACAAGTCAATTCCTTTTTTCTCAGAATGTACCCGACTGTTGATTTTGCTACTCCAAGCATGTCTGCTATCTCTCTGATGGATTTTTTCTTTTTTTTCAGCCTCATGATGTTCTGCTTCACCTCAATTGAGAGTTCCTTAGACCGCATGTTGTCTGGTCACAGCAACAGCTTCCAAATGCAAAACCACACACCTGTAATCAACCCCAGACCTTTTAACTACTTCATTGATTACAGGTTAACGAGGGAGACGCCTTTAGAGTTAATTGCAGCCCTTAGTGTCCCTTGTCCAATTACTTTTGGTCCCTTGAAAAAGAGGAGGCTATGCATTACAGAGCTATGATTCCTAAACCCTTTCTCCGATTTGGATGTGAAAACTCTCATATTGCAGCTGGGAGTGTGCACTTTCAGCCCATATTATATATATAATTGTATTTCTGAACATGTTTTTGTAAACAGCTAAAATAACAAAACTTGTGTCACTGTCCAAATATTTCTGGACCTAAGTGTATATAAGGGGTTAAATCCATCTCCCATGCCCGAATCCGCCCCCTTGTTGTTGTCCAATCCCACTGTTTTCCCTCCTACTGTTTTTCCCTATATAATCCCCCTACTTCCTGGTTTCAGTCTTTCCTCAGCCTGAGACCCGGACGCTGCTGTGCTGCTGGACACCCGGACACACTTGCGCTGCTGGCCCACCCTCCTTCCCCTTTTGTCGTATGTTATATTGTTTAAGTCACAGCGGTAAGTGGTCGAAAATGGTGGATGTTAAGTGAAGGCTGATTGCGCCGGGAGTCCGTCCTGGCATTACGCCTCGTTGACATGGTATATTTGGTTGGTTAATTACACCTGTTATTTCAAAAGCAGTGACCGACCCCAACCCAACAAAGGATGAGAGTTTGTTCATATTTGGTTATCTCTCCAATAAAGTTCATTTGGTTTACTACATTTATGTGTTTTGTTCGGGCATGGGAGATTTGATGCGGTGGTGGGGTCTCAGTAGTCTGATGATACCAAGGTAGATGGAACACGAACATGATGGGGATCTACTGCTGGATGCTTCACAGAGAAGATATGCTGTGTTTCTATAAAATAAAAGATATCAAGAGAGGGTTTAAAGACAAAAGGAAAAGGTTCAAGAATTAAATTTCAATAAGGCCTCCGACACACATCCGTTAAAAACGTGTGTTTTGTCCGTTTCCGTATGTACCGGAGACACGGACAAACGTGCACCAATGTAATCTATGTTTGTGGTAAAACTTGCGTTTTTCATCATGTCCGTGTGTCCGTGTCCGTGATTCGTATGTGTTTCCGTTTTTCACGGCAGCATGTCCGTTTCCTGCACGGAACACCCACACACGGACACCATGAAAGTCAATGGATTGGTGCGCACAAGTACGTGACACGGATGCATCTCCGTATGCTCCGTGTACGTTTTGTGCTTTTTTCTAGCGATGTCGGTCATTCTTTCTTTTCCTGTGTATGTCGGTCAATCTCCCTCAGTCCGTCGGTTGGTCTCTCTCTGTCTGTCTGTTTCTCTCTGTCTTGTCTGTCCCTCTCTCTGTCTGTCGGTCAGACTCCCCCCCCTCTCATACTTACCGATCCCCGATCACCGATGCGGCACTGCACGGCGTTCACACTGCTCCAGCGGCTTTTACTATTTTGTAAAAGCCGGCCGCTCATTAATCAATCTAGTTTTCCCTGCTATCCATGCCCACCGGCGCCTATGATTGGTTGTAGTTAGACACGCCCACACGCTGAGTGACAGCTGTCTCACTGCAACCAATCACAGCCGCCGGTGGGCGGATCTATAATGTGCAGTAAGAAAAATAAATAATTAATTAAAAAAACGACATGTCCGGCGTAATCCACAGAGGTCCCGCGTCGCTTCCAGCTCTGCTACATGAAGGTGACAGGAGCTGCAGAAGAACAACGCCGCTCCTGGCAGCACCATGCAGCAACTGATGTAAGTATCGTGATCAGCAATGACTAGAGATGAGCGAACCGGTCGCGGTTCGGCTCGAGCTTAGTTCGCCGAATGGAGGTCGCGTGCGAGTTTGGTTCGGTGAACCGGTTCGACGAACCACTCGAACCCCATAGGAAACAATGGGAGGCAATCACAAACATGTAAAAACACATTATAAATGTACACATACAGTTAATAAACATTGCCATAACACTTACCTGTCCCCGCGATGCGTCCTGCACTCTGTCTCCCGCAGCTTTTCCATCGGTAATCGCTGCGTCCTCCCGGTAACCAGTAGTGATGAAAGGACCTATCGTGATGTCAAAATAGCCATGTGACCAGTCACGTGTCTATTATCTCATTGGCTACAGACTAGTGACATGGCTTTGACTGGTCGCATGGCTGTGGCGTCATGCTAGGTCCTGTCATTGCATCTCTCCGGTACACGGTGCACATTTGTGTATTGTCGTGTACCGGCGACATGCTCTAGCACACGGTTGACTCCCCGTTCCGCTTCCCCGTTCCGTTAGTGACTGGCTGACACAGCCGGTCCATAATGGAGATCACTGTTGCCACAGCAACGTGCATGTCGGCGGTAACGTTACCGCTAACAGCCAGCAGCACTGATCACTCACGGAGTGAAGAATGCACGGGGGAGCAGCGTCTTCCTCTCATGCAGCACTGTCTGATGGAGCAGAGCTGCATGTCCTGAAGGAGAAAGAAGACAGAAGACCATGGATCGTGGAGGGCTGACAGGAGTCTCTAAGTGTGTCTGTGTATTTATTTTTTTTCTGTGTGGTGTCTTTTTTTTAACCCTTTATTGGAGATTCTTAATGGCTGGGTCAAACTTGCCTGACATTAAGAATCTCTGGCTTAATACTAGCTAGTAAAACAAAGCTAGTATTAACTCATGATTACCCAGCGAGCCACCGTCACCAGGGCAGCTGGAAGAGTTGGATACAGCGCCAGATGATGGCGCTTGTAATAAAAGCGCCATTTTCTGGGGCGACTGTGGGCTGCAATTCGCAGCAGAGGGGCCCAGAAAGCTCGGGCTAACCTGTGCTGCAGATCCAATCCCCAGCTGCCTAGTTGTACCCGGCTGGACACAAAAATGGGGCGAAGCGTACGTCGTTTTTTTTTTTTTAATTATTTTTTTAATTATTTAATGAAATTCATGAAATAATTAAAAAACAGGGCTTCCCTATATTTTTAGTTCCCAGCTGGGTACAAATAGGCAGCTGGGGATTGGGGACAGCCCGGACCTGCCTGCTGTACCTGGCTAGCACACAAAAATTAGGCGAAGCTCACGTCTAGAGATGAGCGAACCCGTCGCGGTTCGGCTCTAGGTCGGTTCGCCGAACGGAGCTCTCGTTCGAGTTCGGTTCGTCGAACGTTCGACGAACCGAACTCAAACTGCATAGGAAACAATGGCAGGCAATTACAAACACATAAAAACACCTAGAAAACACCCTCAAAGGTGTCCAAAAGGTGACAGACAACTCACAACACAACACAAACACATGGGAAAGTGACAAGAACAAATTCTCATGCGAAAACAAAAGAGCGTAACGAGGAAAAAGAGGACGAGACACAGATATAGGCATGGCACGTCCTTCTAAAATCATGTAAAACACCGCAAGGTGACTCCAAGCGGAGTCTCCCTTCTTTCCAAAAATTGGGCCACACACACACCCACCCATTCAGTGACAGCACTTGTGCCCTAGTTGTACACTTCATAGCTAGATTTGCATCAAGCACATTCAAAAATACGCCATACTTAACCGTCCCCAGGATGACACCGGGGTAGGTAGCAAAGTCTTTGCTGAACCATGACTTGTTCATCTTGGCTTCTTTTAAAAACAATGTAAGCAAGGGTTACTCCAAGCGGAGTCTCCCTTTTTTCCAAAAATTGTGCCCCACACACACCCACCCATTCTGTGGCAGCACTTGTGCCCTAGTTGTACACTTCACAGCTAAATTTGCATCAAGCACATTCCAAATCCACAAGCATTTACTCTCCCCAGGATGACACAGGGGTAGTAAATTCCTGGTGGATCCATGACTTGTTCATTTTGATGAACGTTAGTCTGTCCACATTGTCACTGGACAGACGCGTGCGCTTATCTGTCAGCACACACCCAGCAGCACTGAAGACACATTCAGAGACAACGCTGGCAGCTGGACACGACAAAATCTCCAAGGCGTAACTGGAGAGCTCTGGCCATTTTTCTAGATTTGAAGCCCAAAATGAGCAAGGCTCCATTTGCAAAGTCATGGCATCGATGTTCATTTGGAGATACTCCTGTATCATCCTCTCCAGCCGTTGACTATGAGTCAGACTTGTTGTCTCTGGTGGCCTTGCAAAGGAGGGTCTAAAAAAATTATGAAAAGATTCCATAAAATTGCTGTTACCAGCACCAGATACAGTCCTACTGGTACGGGTAGACTGTTGAAGATGAGGAGACCATCCCATGTTTGTCAAGTTAAAACTGGGAGATTAACTCCCTGCACCTGCACGGTTGTTTTGGTGGAAAAGCCGAGCTAAGATCGAGTAACAGCTTCTGCTGATACTCCTGCATACGTGCGTCCATTTCTATGGCTGGAATTATGTCAGAAAATTTGGACTTGTACCAGGGATCTAATAGTGTGGCAATCCAGTAGTCATCATCACTTCTAATTTTGACAATACGAGGGTCATGTTGGAGGTAGTGCAACAAGAAGGCACTCGTGTCTTGTGCAGCCATGTGGACCAAGTCCACGCTGTGTTTGTGGCATAGAGGTGCTACCCGTTCTTTCTTCCTCTGACATCTCCCCCAACCTCTTTCAACTGAAATTTGACCAAGGTCTCCCTCATCCGCTGAGTCTTCCATGTCCATGGACAGTTCGTCCTCCATTTCTTCATGTTCTCCTGCACCTTCCTCAACATTTCGCCTGCTACTATGCGCCCTTGTTGATCCCTGTCCCCCATGGTCCCATGCCTGCTGCGTTGGTGATGATGAACATCTGGACCTTGGTGATGTTGTTGTCCCTTGCGCATATAAATCCTCGTAGTATCATATGTAGTTCCTCCCCTTCCTGTTGTCCCACCCCCTGACTCCGAATAGTGTTTAGCGTGTGCTCCAGCATGTAAATGACTGGAATTGTCATGCTGATAATGGCATTGTCAGCGCTAAACATATTCGTCGCCATGTCGAAACTGTGCAGAAGGGTGCATAGGTCCTTGATCTGAGACCACTCCATCAGGGTGATCTTCCCCACCTCTGCATCTCGTTGGCCCAGCCTATACGTCATGACGTATTGCACCAGTGCTCGGCGGTGCTGCCACAGTCGCTGTAACATGTGGAGAGTCGAATTCCAGCGTGTCGCCACATCGCATTTCAGGCGATGAACCAGCAGGCCGAAAGACTTCTGGAGCGATGCAAGTCGCTCAGCTGCGGCGGTTGAATGGCGAAAGTGAGCAGACAGTTTTCGTGCCCTGGTCAGAAGGCCATCTAGGCCGGGATAGTGTGTTAAAAATTGCTGGACAACAAGGTTCAACACGTGAGCCATACAAGGCACGTGTGTCACCTTGCCCAGGCGAAGGGCCGCACCCAGGTTTGCAGCATTGTCGCACACGGCCTTACCAGGCTGCAAGTTGAGTGGAGACAACCATTTATTAAACTCGGACCGCAGAGCTGACCACAACTCCTCAGCTGTGTGACTCCTATTCCCAAGACATGTCAAGCTAAAGACCGCCTGATGCCGTTGCGCTCTGCTGCCAGCATAGTAATGAGGGGTGCGTGATTCATTCTGCACAGTGAGAACGCTGGTGGCCTGACCAGGCAGGCTTGGGGCGGAGGTGGAGGACCCAGATGAGGTGGAGGATGCAGAAGCAGTGGCGGAACTTGGACAGACAGAGGATTGACACACAAGTCGTGGGGATGGCAAGACTTGTGCAGCAGACTCTTCACCATCTATCACCATAGTTACCCAGTGCCCAGTCAGCGACATGTAACGTCCCTGTCCATGCTTACTGGTCCAAGTATCGGTGGTGAAATGCACCCGTTGACACGCAGAGTTTCTCAAGGAAGCGGTGATGTTGTGTGCGACATGCTGGTGTAGCGCGGGCACACCTTTCTTAGAGAAGAAGTGGCGACTAGGCATCTGGTACTGGGGCACAGCGAAGAGACATAAGGTCTCTAAAATCCTGTGGGTCCACTAGGCGGAAAGGCAGCATTTCGGTAGCCAAGAGCTTACAGAGGGATAGAGTCAACCTCTTAGCTTTGTCATGGGTCGCAGGAAATGGCCTTTTATTTGACCACATCTGAGGGACAGAGATCTGGCTGCTGTGTGTAGACAGTGTTGAGTAGGGTGTCCCTGGAAAAATGCAGGTTTGTGAGGAAAGTGCAGGCGGAGACATGATGTTGCCTTCATCCAACATTGGTGCTATCGATGTCTGAGAGAGCTGTACACACTCACTTGTTTCCCCTTCCAAACCAACTGACGACCTACCAAGCAAACTGCCTGTTGAAGTTACAGTGGTGGAAGTTGTGCGTGGAAAACCAGGTGTGACAGCCATCCCCACAGTCCTAGAAGATGAAGAGCGCGCGGATGAACTGGAAGGGGCAGGCCGTGGATGGTTCGCTCCGCTAGGCCGCATTGCAGCACGGTGAGCTTCCCACCGGGACCTATGATATTTATTCATGTGACGATTCATGGAAGAAGTTGTCAAACTGCTGAGGTTTTGACCTCTACTAACAGAATCACGACAAATTTTACACATCACATAATTTGGGCGATCTTTTTCTATGTCAAAAAAGGACCAGGCTAGGCAAGGCTTAGAGGGCATGCGACCTGCTGAGCCCCCCCGACTAGTGCTCAGAGGCAGAGTGGTGGCTGATGATGCAGTTGTAGACGTGCTACCAGTGCTCCGACTCTGTCCAGGAAGGCGCAAGGTAACTTCGTCGTCGGTTGCATCCTCCTCCACCGCCTCTGTTGACCTCCTCGAGTGCCTGACTGGGGGTTGACAGTAGGTGGGATCTAGAACTTCATCATCAATTGTTGTGTTTGCACTCCCCTCCCCCTCAGACCGAGCCTCTTCTTGCCCTGACCGAATATTTAAGTTGTCATCCCAATCTGGTATCTGCGTCTCATCGTCATCAGTATGTTCCTCATTGTCTATAACCACAGGTGTTACAGTTTGTGACAAAGGGTCAACATTATGCTCAGAAACTTGGTCCTCACGGCCTGAATCAGAGTCACAAAGGTTCTGGGCATCACTGCAGACCATTTCCTGGTCTATACTCACTGTAGCTTGGGAGCAGACCTCTGATTCCCAGGCTATAGTGTGACTGAACAGTTCTCCAGACTCAGCCATCTCAGTTCCACCATACTGTGCAGGGCTGATGGAGACTTCAGAGCTGGGAGAAAGCAAGTTTGATTGGGATGACAACTCAGAGGACTGGTGTTTTTTGGATGCGGTACTTGAAGTGGCTGAGAGGGCACTTGTTGGACCACTTGAGATCCATTCAAGCATTTTCCTTTTTTGGCCATCATCTACCTTTGTTCCTGTTGTTCGTGTCCGTAAAAAAGGGAGCACATCGGATTGTCCACGGTAAGTAGTAGACATCTTACTTTTGCTGGTAGATAGTCTATCTTCAGCAGATGATAATGGAGCTTTGCCACCTTCCCCACGGACAAACCCTTTTTTTCCTTTTCCACCACGCCTCTTCCCCTTTCCACCAGCATCTGTCATTTTGCCACTCATGTTGATTGCGACAAGATTGTGCACTGAAAATGTGGTAGTAAAAATTGAGAGGTGGTGTAGATTGCAGCGGTGGTCTAGCTTTATTAACAGTAGAATAATAAAGAATAAATATCCCTGACAATGCAACTACGGCCCTTAAACTGGCAGCATAAATTGCTAGTATAATGGCTTAGTTAGAATGAGTTTGAGTGTGCAATGCAGGCAGATGTGCTGCAAATATCTTTGCACTACTGTGACTATACAGAAGTCCAATAGCCACGTTTAGGATGCCACTAGGTTCACTCAGTGTTTGCTAGTATAATGGCTTAGTGATAATGAGTTGGAGTGTGCAATGCAGACAGACATGCTGCAAATATTTGTGCACTACTGGGACTATACAGAAGTCTAATAGCCACGTTTAGGATGCCACTAGGTTCACTCAGTGTTTGCTAGTATAATGGCTTAGTTATAATGAGTTGGAGTGTGCAATGCAGGCAGACGTGCTACAAATATCTTTGCACTACTGGGACTATACAGAAGTCCAATAGCCACGTTTAGGATGCCACTAGCTTCACTCAGTGTTTGTTAGTATAATGGCTTAGTTATAATGAGTTGGAGTGTGCAATGCAGGCAGAGATGCTGCAAATATCTGTGCACTACTGGGACTATACAGAAGTCCAATAGCCACGTTTAGGATGCCACTAAGTTCACTCAGTGTTTGCTAGTATAATGGCTTAGTTATAATGAGTTGGAGTGTGCAATGCAGGCAGAGGTGCTGCAAATATCTTTGCACTACTGGGACTGTACAGAAGTCCAATAGCCACGTTTAGGATGCCACTAGGTTCACTCAGTGTTTGCTAGTATAATGGCTTAGTTATAATGAGTTGGAGTGTGCAATGCAGGCAGACGTGCTGCAAATATCTTTGCACTAGTGGGACTATACAGAAGTCCAATAGCCACGTTTAGGATGCCACTAGGTACACTGAGTGTTTGCTAGTATAATGGCTTAGTTATAATGAGTTTGAGTGTGCAATGCAGGCAGACGTGCTGCAAATATCTTTGCACTTCTGGGACTATACAGAAGTCCAATAGCCACGTTTAGGATGCCACTAGGTTCACTCAGTGTTTGCTAGTATAATGGCTTAGTTATAATGAGTTGGAGTGTGCAATGCAGGCAGACGTGCTGCAAATGTCTGTGCACTACTGGGACTATACAGAAGTCCAATAGCCACGTTTAGGATGCCACTAGGTTCACTCAGTGTTTGCTAGTATAATGGCTTAGTTATAATGAGTTTGAATGTGCAATGCAGGCAGACGTGCTACAAATATCTTTGCACTAGTGGGACTATACAGAAGTCCAATAGCCACGTTTAGGATGCCACTAGGTTCACTCAGTGTTTGCTAGTATAATGGCTTAGTTATAATGAGTTGGAGTGTGCAATGCAGGCAGACGTGCTACAAATATCTTTGCACTACTGGGACTATACAGAAGTCCAATAGCCACGTTTAGGATGCCACTAGCTTCACTCAGTGTTTGTTAGTATAATGGCTTAGTTATAATGAGTTGGAGTGTGCAATGCAGGCAGAGATGCTGCAAATATCTGTGCACTACTGGGACTATACAGAAGTCC
Organism: Anomaloglossus baeobatrachus; assembly: GCF_048569485.1. Classification (NCBI taxonomy): domain Eukaryota; kingdom Metazoa; phylum Chordata; class Amphibia; order Anura; family Aromobatidae; genus Anomaloglossus; species Anomaloglossus baeobatrachus. Next base: position 286,976,468 of record NC_134353.1, on the reverse strand, counting down.
AATAGCCACGTTTAGGATGCCACTAAGTTCACTCAGTGTTTGCTAGTATAATGGCTTAGTTATAATGAGTTGGAGTGTGCAATGCAGGCAGAGGTGCTGCAAATATCTTTGCACTACTGGGACTGTACAGAAGTCCAATAGCCACGTTTAGGATGCCACTAGGTTCACTCAGTGTTTGCTAGTATAATGGCTTAGTTATAATGAGTTGGAGTGTGCAATGCAGGCAGACGTGCTGCAAATATCTTTGCACTAGTGGGACTATACAGAAGTCCAATAGCCACGTTTAGGATGCCACTAGGTACACTGAGTGTTTGCTAGTATAATGGCTTAGTTATAATGAGTTTGAGTGTGCAATGCAGGCAGACGTGCTGCAAATATCTTTGCACTTCTGGGACTATACAGAAGTCCAATAGCCACGTTTAGGATGCCACTAGGTTCACTCAGTGTTTGCTAGTATAATGGCTTAGTTATAATGAGTTGGAGTGTGCAATGCAGGCAGACGTGCTGCAAATGTCTGTGCACTACTGGGACTATACAGAAGTCCAATAGCCACGTTTAGGATGCCACTAGGTTCACTCAGTGTTTGCTAGTATAATGGCTTAGTTATAATGAGTTTGAATGTGCAATGCAGGCAGACGTGCTGCAAATATCTTTGCACTAGTGGGACTATACAGAAGTCCAATAGCCACGTTTAGGATGCCACTAGGTTCACTCAGTGTTTGCTAGTATAATGGCTTAGTTATAATGAGTTGGAGTGTGCAATGCAGGCAGACGTGCTGCACATATCTGTGCACTACTGGGACTATACAGAAGTCCAATAGCCACGTTTAGGATGCCACTAAGTTCACTCAGTGTTTGCTAGTATAATGGCTTAGTTATAATGAGTTGGAGTGTGCAATGCAGGCAGACATGCTGCAAATATCTGTGGACTACTGGGACTATACAGAAGTCCAATAGCCACGTTTAGGATGCCACTAGGTTCACTCAGTGTTTGCTAGTATAATGGCTTAGTAACAATGGGTTGGAGTGTGCAAAGGGCAGGAGGGTACAGTGGCAGGGTTGTGGGTCTCTGGGTAGAGGAAAGGAAGCTGTTACGTCCGGGTGTTGGAAACTCTGGACCGTACACCGGTTTCCCTTGAGGAGGCAGCCAGGCCGGTCACCTCGCCAGAGGGTCTGGATGCACGGCAGCCAAAGCACTGTTGGTAGTCAGACAGTCCGTAGGAGAGCTGGAAAGGTGGATGTCGTGGAACAAACGGAGTTCTGGACGGTAGTCCGGGTGACGAGGCTCTGGGTCCGAGGCCGGGAAGTAGGGTCAGGCGGGATCCGGAACCTGATGAGCGATGGGACGGGTCACCAAACGGAGCCAGGGACCGGAGACTGGCGGAGCTGCAGAGGTGGTGGAACATCCGCCGAAGTCACCGTCAGGGTTCTGTAGTGGACGTGGTTCGGAGCTGCTGGCGTGGCAGAACAGGCTCTACGAGACAGGACAGGGTTAATACAGAGCAAGCAATACGGGGACCTGAACTCCTAGTCTATCAAACACGTAGAACAGGCCCCGCCCACCAGGAAAATGAATCTTAATATACCCTGTACCTGTCTAAGCAATTTCCTGTTTCTAGGTGCTGGCCCTTTAAGAAAGGGTCAATGACCGCGCGCCCTAATGCGCATGCGCGAGGCCCGAGTACCAGAAGCCAGTCCAGGGAGCGGTGCAGAGGAAGCAGGAGTGCCCGGCTGGGTGTCCCACGTCGCAGAGGAGCGCCGGGAGCGGGGAGCTGGACGCATGGAGGGCGCAGGCGGGGAAGAGGAGGCCGGGACCGGAGTGGTGAGCAGGGGACGCCGCCGGGGAGCGGGGAGCGGGCCACGGGGACCGGAGAGCGGGGCCAGGGGACCGGGAAGCGTGACAGAAGCCTGCCTTTCTATCCCTCCTAATGGGGAAATGCAGCGAGGAAATCCCTGACCTTAGCTACACAGACGCTGTCATCTTGTGTAGCTGTTAAACTCTGTTTTCAGGACCTGTCACCTATGGCTCTGCCCCTGCCGGTATGAGCCCTTAAAAGGACTGATAGAAATGGCTATCCCTAAGCTGTCCAGCGCTGTGTATGGAGCGTAATACAGCTGTATCGGCGATAGGAGCTGCGCCAGTGATGTCTGACACCAAGGACGCAGAAGAGATAATGGCGTCCGGACGGGCAGATACTCGTTTTTATAATGCAGGGACATGTGACATGGACATCCTATCACACATGCCGTTGCTTCTCTGGCTAAAAGTCCACTTAGCTGTGTGTGTGTCTGGGATTGGCTGACATGCTGGCCCTCCCCACTACACGCGCGCGCTTAGGGAAGGAAGACAAGGAAAAAAAAAAAAAAAATGGCGATCGCCATTATACATACAGCAGTGATCTGAATGTGCTGTTCCCGCACACTATACACTGAAATGTCATAATAGTGTGAGTAACAGAGTGACTTACACTATTACAGCGGAAAGCCAGCTATGAATTAGCTGTTTTTTTTGCTGCTAGAACCGTTCTTCAACGTATCTAGAACTATCGAGCTTTTGCAAAAAAGCTCGAGTTCTAGTTCGATCTAGAACAGCCCCCAAAATCACTCGAGCCGCGAACTGGAGAACCACGAACCACGAATCGCGCTCAACTCTACTCACGTCATTATTTTTGTAGTTTTTTGGCAAAAAAATAAAAAATGCTTCCCTGGATTTTCCATTGCCAGTGAAGGTAACACCAAGCAGTGGGGGTTAGCAGCCAGTAGCTGCTTGGATTACCCTTAGCTAGCAATACAAAAAATGCAGCGGGAGCCCATATATATTTTTTTTAATTATGTATTTAAATAACTAAAAACAAAAAGGGCTTCCCTGTATTTTGATTGCCTGACATCACAGTGCTGTAAAAATAAATCTTTAAAAAAAATGACGTAGCGCTCCGTGGTATTTTTGATTCTCAGCGCAGATAAAGCAGACAGCTATGGGTTGCCACCCCCATCTGCCTGGTGTTACCTTGGCTGGCAATCAAAATATAGGGAAGCCCATTAATTTTTTTTATTTAAAAAAATAGTTTAAAAAAAAAATGACGTTGGGTCCCCACCATTTTTGTTGCCAGCTAGAGTGGTTGGGGATCCAATGTGGAAGTCACCCCAAGCTCTTTTTTTATAATTATTTTATAAATATTAATAATTACAAAAAAAAAGTAGGGTCCCCCCAAATTGGATCACCAGCCAAGGTAAAGCGGACAGCTGTGGTCTGGTATTCTCTGGGTGGGAAGGTCCATAGTTATTGGCCCTTCACAGCCTAAAAATAGCAGGCCGCAGGCGCCCCAGAAGTGGCGCATCCACTAGATTCACCTATCCTGGCGCTTCACCCCAGCTCATCCCGTGTCCTGGTGCGGTGACAAATGGGGTAATTAATTGGGTTGATACTAGCTGTAAGGTCACCTGACATCAAGCCCAGCAGTTTGTGATGTCATGGCATCTATCAGATACCCGACATCACAAACTGTCAGTACTAACAAAAAAATAGACAAAAAAAAAATATTTAAACAAACACTCCCCAAAACATTCCCTCTTTCACCAATTTATTGTAAGGAAAAAAAATAAGGGGGTCCCACGATGACTCTGGACCGTCTAGAATATGGGGGGACACGCTCAGGGAACGTATCCCCCATTTTTTAGGAGTGCTGACCCTCCATGTGAGGAATGTGGGTGCAATGAATCTGCACCCACTTTCCCCGGGTCCACAGCAGCAGAGTCCATGTCGTAACTGTTGCTACCAAAGCTGCAATTCCCTGCTCATGAGGTAAGGGTATGCCTAATCAGGAGAACTATTCTACATTTCCAAATATTGGTATTTGCTGATATTATTGCTATTCCACCTACTATATATTGGGGATAGGATCTTGGAGATGGAATACCCCTTTAAGTCCAGTTATCCAGCTGAATGAATGCTAAACAACAAAGCTCGCTATTTAGACATGTTTTCTTGTGGCGTATAATGGACTCTCATGTTTGGTAGTCGTTCAGCAGGGCAACTATAAAATCAAATACCTCCATTTGGAAATGTAGTATAGCTCTCCTGATCAACTGTGTTCCTTACCTCATGAGCAGGGCATTGCAGTAGCTTACAGATGCATGGTTACCACCACTCACTGTGTCTGAACACAGGAAGCTGAGCTGACAGCCGCTCTGTGCATGTGGCAGCGTCTATTGTGAAGGAGGGGGCCATGGGGGATCAACGCTGCACAGGTACCGTGGGACACCTGGGAATACCGGTGGGGTTATAAGGGGTGTCCTGGCAGGGCCTGGGGAGGAGTTTTCTGTCACATGTGTCATGGCACATGGTACAGAAATCAGAGGAGTAGGGTGAATGCGGCCGCCGCGCTGCGCGCGGCCATCTTGCATTTCCGGGAGGAGGTCGGGGGGGCACTTTGGCGACACCGGGGGACCGGAGGGGACCGGGGAGGAGATTTATCTCACATCTGACATGTTTGTTCATGCCAGATGGGAGATAAATAATTTTTTACCGGCGCTGTCATTTACTGTAGCGTGATGATCGGTATACAGTGTATACCGGTGATCACGTGAGCGGGGATCGGAAAAACCGGCCTGAATCATGATCTCCAGGGTCTCAGCTACCCCTGAAACCCCGGAGATTTTCTGACGCTGGGGGGCGCTATTCACTTATTTCTGCCTGCTGTTTATAAACGGCAGATCAGAATAAGGCTACATTCACACGACCGAGCCGTTTATGCAGTCCGCAAAAAACGGTCCGTTTTTTTCACGGGTGCATCCGTGTGGTATCCATTTTAGTTCTGTATACAGTTCGTATGTCATCTGATTGTCATCCGTGTGCCTTCCGTTTTTTTCCATCTGCAAAAAAACTGAAGGAGGGAAAATACATAAATTTACCCAGGATCCATAGCTTCAAACTACATGAGGCGATCACATGTTCACTCCAGTGCCATTTTCTACTGCCTTTGGCCCGCAACACACATCCGTGCCTCCGGTACGTGTTTGGTACGTTTTTGCACGTACCGGAGACACGGAGACCCATGTTATTCTATGGGTGATGGCACACACGCGTAAAATCACACGGAACGTGTATCCGTGTGATAAGTACGTGTGTGCAATTTCCCGCACCGACATGTCCGTTTTTGGCGGTCAGCACGCAGGCACGGACCCACTAAAGTCTATGGGTCCGTGCCTGCACGGACGGCACACGAAGCATGTCCGTGTTCAGCACGTTTTGTCCGTGTGCGAATTTAAACGAGCGATTTTTTTTTTTTTAATTAAAGTCAGTATACTTACTTTTTTTCTGCTGTTCTCAGTCATACTTACATTGGCGCTCGGTCTGTTTCTTCCCCCGGCTCATACTTACCAATCCCCGATCACCAGCGCGGCGAGGAACAGCTGTGCTGAAAATACGCAGCTTCAATTCATTTGAAAATGCCGGCCGCTCATTATTCAATCTCGTACTCCCTGCTTCCCCCGCCCACCGGCGCCTATGATTGGTTGCAGTCAGACACGCCCCCACGCTGAGTGACAGCTGTCTCACTGCACCCAATCACAGCAGCTGGTGGGCGGGTCTATACTGGGCAGTGAAATAAATAAATAATTAATTAAAAAAAAACGGCGTGCGGTCCCCGCCAATTTTGATTCCAGCCAAGATAAAGCCATATGGCTGAAGGCTGGTATTCTCAGGATGGGGAGCCCCACATTATGGGGAACCCCCCAGCCTAACAATATCAGCCAGCAGCCGCCCAGAATTGCCGCATACAATAGATGTGAGAGTCCCGGGACTCTACCCGGCTCTTCCCGATTTGCCCTGGTGCGTTGGCAATCGGGGTAATAAGGAGTTAATGGCAGCTCATAGCTGCCAATAAGTCCTACATTAATCTTTGCAGGCGTCTATGAGACACCCCCAATGATTAACCGGCAAGTTAAAGTTAATAAACACACACAGTGAAAAAATTCTTTATTTGAAACAATAAACAATAACAAATACCCTCGTTCACCAATTTATTATGCCCCAAATACCCATCCATGTCCGGCGTAATCCACAGAGGTCCAGCGTCGCTTCCAGCACTGCTACATGAAGGTGACAGGAACTGCAGAAGAACACCGCCGCTCCTGTCACCTCCACGCAGCAACTGAGGTGAGTATCGCGATCAGCTGAGCTCTCACTGAGGTTACACGTGGCCACCGCTGGATCCTCCAACTGTGACAGCAAGTCGCCCCAGTGACAGCGATGAAGTCACAGGTGAGTTGCGGTCACGGGGGGGAGGATCCAGCTGGCCGCGGGTAACCTGAGTGACAGCAGCGCTAATCGTGCTGCTCAATTCAGTCACTCAGGGGATTAGCGGTCACTGGTGAGTCCTTCATGGGTAACCGCTAATCAGTACGCGATACAGACAGAGCCGCGGTATGACAATGAAGTCGGGTGAAGTTCCCCCGAGTTCATTCTCAACGCGCAACTCTGTCTGCTGTTAGCCGACATGTATAAACGACATTGTGCATCACACACACAGACATTTCACACGGACATTCCACGTACACATACACCGACATTCCACACGCACACACGGACATTCCACACGCACACACGGATAGCATACGCCATCACACGGATGTCATACTACCAGAGAAACGTCCATAAAAAATGGAACACGAACCCGAAAAACGGACCGTGTCACACGTACGTTTTTTATGCGGAAGTGTGTTTTTGGCCTTTCACAGCGTAGAGCGCTCTGGTGATTTTCCTGTGCTTGTACACTTCCTATTAGTCTTTTCTGTCATTATAATGGCAGAAAGACACATAATGTCCCACTCTCCTGCATTTTGTAATTTGCACCCTTTGGTGCCTTTCATGTGGCACTAAGGAGTGCTTAGCCTTGTATTTACCAAAAAAAAATAAAAAAAAAAAAATGACGTGGGGTTCCCCCTATTTTTGTAGCCAGCTAGGGTAAAGCAGACACAAATCAATTCAATAAAAGTAAGAAGGACAGGGCACTACTCAGTGTACCGAGATGCATATGTTTTAGTCCATGTTCACTCATACCATTTTACCGCTGGTTATTTGCAGCAATCTGATGGCAGCAGAGCCACTAAAACAAATAAACCACAGCTTCGGGGTGCTAATTCAAAAGTACAACGGAATACACAATAGATAAAGATAGAAAAAATGAATAGCATTCACCGATAGTGGCTGTGAAAAATGTGGATATTTTATTCACATGTGCAAGTTAACGTACTGTGGGACAAGCGGGGAGGGAGTGAGACGGAACAGCACGTCAGACGATGGCCATTTCGCACCCTATACTGGTGCTTCGACGGGTCTGACCAGTGAATAAAATATCCACATTCTTCACAGTAACTATCGGTGAGTGTTATTCATTTTTTTTATCTTCATCTATTAGGGTGCAGCCTACAGACCACGGCTGGCAGCTTCAACTTGGCTGGTAATCCAAAACTGAGGGCACCCCACGCTGTTTTTTTAAATTAAATAAATAATTAAAAAAAAAACACGTTGGGGGTCCTCCCAAAATTGGATCACCAGCCAAGGTAAAGCGGACAGCTGGGGTCTGATATTCTCAGACTAGGGAGGTCCATGGTTATTGGACTCTCCCCAGCCTAAAAATAGCAGGCCGCAGCCGCCCCAGAAGTGGCGCATCCATTAGATGCGCCAATCCTGGTGCTTCTCCCAGCTCATCCCGTGCCCTGATGCGGTGGCAAACGGGGTAATATATGGGGTTAATACCAGATGTGTAATGTCACCTGGCATCAAGCCCTGGGGTTCGTGATGTCACGCGTCTATCAGATACCCGACATCACCAACCCAGTCAGTAATAAAAAAAAAAATAGACGACAAACACATTTTTAATGAAAAAACACTGCCTAAAACATTCCCTCTTTCACCAACTTATTAGAAAGAAAAACAAATCCAGGTCTGCTGTAATCCAAGCGGTTCCCATGATGATCCATACCACAGTCCATGTCCCTGTCAATGAAGAACAGAATGTTCCCCATTGGCTGGGGGAGCAATGCAGTGACCTGAGCTAACATCAATAGGTCAGCCCAGGTCACTGCAGGGCATGACAAGTGCTGCTGTCAGCGAGGTACATTACCTGCGTGACGATCTCCTGCACTGCTGACAGCAGCACTGTCACTGACTTCAATGATCGCCGCCTTCACAGCCAAGTATCACGGGAGCCTGTGACGTCACCGCTAGTCACAGTCTCGGCTCCGCAGCGAGAGCAGATGTGAAGCGCCGGCCATGGAGGACAGTGACAGCACTGAGGTCAGGAGGGCAGGACTTCATCACCGCAGGTAAGCCGAGCGGGGCCATGTGTGTGGAGTGCGATGTGGGTGGAGCTAAGCGGGGTAATGTGTGCGGAGTGCAACATGGGTGGAGCTAAGCGGGGTAATGTGTGTGGAGTGCGAGGTGGGTGGAGCCTAGCGGGGCCATGTGTGTGGGCGGCGGAGTGCGAAGTGGGTGAAGCATAGCAGGGCCATGTGGCGCTGAGGACGTCAGTGTCGGGGACTGCATGGCTGGGAACAGGTGAGTGTGAGTGTGTGTGTGTGCATGCTGAGTGCAGGAGGGGCGGAGCCGAGCGGGGAAGTGTCGGCTCCCTGCACACGTAACCAGGGTAAATATCGGGTAACCAAGGAAAGCGCTTTGCTTGGATACCCGATATTTATCTTGGTTACCAGCTTACCGCAGGCTGCCAGCGATGGCTCCCTGCACACTGTAGCCCTAAAAAGCCCTGCTTTTGGTGATCGAACCGTTCTCGAACGTAACTTGAGCTGCCGAACTTTTAGCAAAAAGCTCGAGTTCTAGTTCTATCTAGAACACCCCCCAAAATCACTCGAACCTCGAACTGGCGATCCTCAAACCACGAACCGCGCTCAACTCTAGATGACGTCACTCAGGTAACTCGCGGTTTACCGCTGGATCCTTTAACTGTGACAGCAAGTCTCCCGGGTGACAGCGATGAAGTCACAGGTGAGTTGTGGTCTCGGGTGGGTGATTCCAGCAGGCCGAGGGTAACCTGAGTGACAGCAGCGAAAATCGCGCTGCTCACTTCAGTTAGTCTGGGGATTAGCGGTCACCGGTGAGTCCTTCACGGGTGACCGCTAATCAGTATGCGACACACAGACAGAGCTGCAGTATGACAATGAAGTCGGGTGAAGGTCACCTGAGTTCATCCTTACACGCGATACTATCTGCTGTCAGCGGGTATGCATCAACGACATTTTACATCACACACGTACTATTTCGCACGGATAAAACAAACTCACATGTTAGTTATGTATCTCACGCACACACGGACATTCCACACATACACACGGCTAGCATACGCTGTTAACATGGATGCCACATGTACCATAAGAACGAACATAAAAACAATTCATGGACCTGAAAAATGGCACGTATTACACGTGCGTGATTTTAACGGATGTGTTTCGGAGGCCTAAGGCTGTGTGCGCACGCTGTACTTTTTAGCGCATGTTTTGGTGCGGTTTGTTGCTAAAAACTGCATGTCTTTCCTTTTCCCAAAGTCTATGAGAATTCAGAAATGCTGTGTGCATGTTGGTTTTTTTTGCTTGCAGTTTTTGGTGCACAAAAAACTGCAGCATGTCAATTCTTGGTGCGTTTTTGTCCTGCGATTTTTAGCCCTTCTAGCCATTGATTTAACAAAAAACCTGCATGGGACAAAACATGCAAAAAAAGCGCAAAAAATGTACAAAAAACGCATACTATTTTGTTGTATTTTCTGGCACAAGGTGCAGTTCTTTTGTGAACAAATTTTTGGGCAGGGTTCGCACATACTCTAAAGTTTCAGAATGAATGTATTATGATAGTGTTTACATTTTTGGCTACAATAATGATTTTTCTTGCTTATCTCGCTTGTACGTAATTTCATGCACATTTTGTGCAAAAAGCGATACGTGAAGGTTAAAAATAGAAGTGTTTTTTAAATCCGGGCATAAGAAAACATAAGAATCAGTCATTGAATTTTGATAAACCCAACGTTTGCACACCTGTGTTATTTTAATATCTAGCATTACATTTAGGAAATAAAGGCTCATGGCCAAGCACAGATTTATGTCTATAATAAGCATCGATTGAATACACAAAAAGTTGATTGCCACTCCTTTACAGCTCAGGCAAATGTAAGATGTATAGAGTTGACTTAAGAGATTGTTCTTACTGTGGCTCCTAATAATTTGGAATGAGCATTTTTCTGGACTTTGATTTGAAAGGTCCTTTAATCAGTGGTCCTTTAGTCAATGGTGGTAGGCCATTCATCCTACACTTTTAGGCCTCTTTTACACGTCCGTGAAAATCACACACGTTTTTCACGGACGTGTCAAAGTTGCGTATTACCCTTGGTGTGCCATGTGTATGGCACACGTGTGTTCTCCATGTGTTATCCATGATAACACACGGAGAACGGGAACTTTCTCCTCGCCTGTCCCTGGCTTCGCTGTCCGTGGTGCTGATCTTCGGTCTCCGGTCCTGCCGACTCCCCGCTGCTGCTGCTTCCAGCCGCAGTGAAGTGAATATTCAATTAGCATAATGAGCGGCGGTCGGCAGCAAGTGACAGCAGCGGCAGAAACAGGAGGGATGGAGAAGGTGAGTAAAGTTTTGTTTTTTTCCTCATAGATACATGTGTTTTCTTCGGCGCGTGTCACACGGAACACATCTGTGTGGTCCGTTTTTGTTACATGTGGCCAATTTGCGTTCCGTGTGACGCCCGTAGACATGTCTACGTGTGGAGCACACGGGCACATGTATGCTCCACATGTACACACGGTCCATGGCAGAATATGCACGTGAACGCAGACCTATTGATGTTAATGGGTCTACGTGTGCACGTGTCTCCGGTACATGAGAAAACTGACCATACACGTACCGGAGGCACGGACGTGTGAAAGAGGCCTTAGAGGAAACCCACTGACAAGATCTGAGCTAGTGGCTTGCAGCCCTATTCAATACTTGCTAGTGGGTCTGAGTCCTCATATGCAGTAACTGCAGGCTATTTTTTCCTGCAAACTCAGTAATTTGTCAAAACTTCTGCTATCAGATTCTCCTTATTACTTTCTGTCAGCTAAATATTTTTTTTTAGTTCTGTATGTTTAGATTCTACAATTTTCTCCCTTCAGCCAAGCACCATACCACATCCGCACAGTGCACAGATACTCCTGACTAAATCTATACCTGGAGTCTCTTTGTAGAAGCCAAGCCTGGGAAACAACTAAAGTTTACATATATGTTGTGACGCCCCCGTGCCAGCAACCGCGCTGCTTGGATCCGGGCCTTCAGGGGTGGTGGCTCGAGGGTCTCCGGACCCGGGGGTCTCTCGGACACGCCGAATAAATGGGGGGAAGTAGATGTACAGGCTAGGCCATAATAAGTTCGTTAAGCTACCCACGGTGTGTGGTGAGGTGGGACAGCACCGCTGCTGTTATGGGGCACCCGAGGGGATGTTGTGCAGCAAGTTGTTAACCCGGACTGCCGGGGCTGTTGTTATCTTGGGCGTAGCCTCTTCCGGGATCGCTGTCGGGTCCAAGGCTGGACGGGGCACCTTCCGGACGCTGGTCTGGCGTGGAGCTGGTATGGGTGCCGGGGCGGTGACTGGCTGGCTGCTGGTGGCTTCCCCTGGCTGGTCCTCGCAGGCCGGTGGGACGGATACTGCTGCCGGTGCTGGTGTCAGCGGACCGAGTGGGGTGTCAGCGGCAGGTGTGGGCAGTGAGGGAGGCAGCGTGGCGGGCAGGGGCAGGCCGGGTCCCTCAGCCTGGTTGGCCGGTCCCTGAGGGACATAGGGGCATGGGCCGCTTACACGCTCCACCAAGGTCGCCTCCACTTCACGAGCCCGCACGGCTGCAGGCAGTTCCGCCATCTCGGCTGTCCATCACTCCAAGATAAAGCGCGCTTGTGCCTGGATCCGGCAGCACATGCGCTCCGTCTGGGCTTCTACCCAGGCCGCTGTTCCGGGCACGGGCTCCTGCACTCCGGGCTTGCCAGATGGGTCGGCCATGTTGCTCTGATGGTGTCCAGGAACAAGAAAGGTGGCAGGGTCCTGGAGTCCCTGCCCTTTATCTGCTCGGTCACATGTCGCAGAATCTTCACCCCCTTGGTATTTTGCCGGCACTTCTTTCTGCAGCCTGTTAGTTTCGTTTTGCGACTTCCGGGATCGCTTTCCGGCCGCGTTCCCAGGGGGCGGGGCTTCGGCTTTCGCGCCCTTTTCTCAGGGAAGAAGACACTGGGCTGTAGTTTTTGCGCCCAAAATGGAGGCAAGATGGCGACTTCTGAAAATTTGGCAATGGATCACCGCTGACTGTCCAATACAAGGCGCACTTCCACAAGGTAAGTGGATGAGTAAGTATCCTGTTCGTGATGCCAAGTTTTGGGGTGTGCCGCCCCCGTGCCAGCAGCCGGCGCTGCTCGGATCCTGGCCTTCAGGGGTGGTGGCTCGAGGGTCTCCGGACCAGGGGGTCTCGCGGACACGCCGAATAAATGGGGGGACGTAGATGTACGGGCTAGGCCGTAATAAGTTCGTGATGCCACCGACGGTGTGTGGTGAGGTGGGACACCACCGCTGATGTTGTGCAGCAAGTTGTTAACCCCTCCGTGGGTTGGGATGGTGGCCACGGGACCCGGTGACCTCTTATCCCTAATCGGTGGGCTGTTGTCTTCTATGAGGAGCTTTGGGTGGGACAGGACCTCTAGTCCTGGCCTCAATCGGTTAATTAACCAGCTCCAGTTGGTTCTGGTCCTGGCTTCAGGGTCCAATTACCCCCCTTTGTGCTACAGTTTCTGGGTCGGTTCCCCGTGTCGGTACCGGCAGGCTACAACCTTGTCCCGGTTCACCTCGGTTCCACCGAGCCATCTTCCCGTCTCCTGCTGACGGAAACCACCATCTGCCTCCTAGCCAGTGGCACAAGGGCTACTACCCTGGTACCGTTCACTTGAACGTTCCTGCTGGAGCACTTAGCTCCAGCCCACACTCCTCTCCAAACTGAACTCTCAACACCTTCTCTTGTTTTTCCCGCCCCGGGCTGTCTAGACCCCTAGGTGGGTGTGTCCGAACCACCTGGTCACGCCCACTGGTGGGTCTATCTTTCCCTAAGGGGGTGGTGACTAGGGTTTCTGGTTGGCTGTATGTTTCCTAGTGAGGGAACGGTGTTATGCAGGGGCCTAACTGTGACTACCTGGTTTTGACAGGGCGTCACAATGTCACCTGAGAAGGAGAGTATGGTAAGCAAAAGGATAAAAGTTTTGTCAGGTGAGGTAGGTAATTATGCTGCTACTGACGCTTACAAGGAATCTGCCATCAGTTTTGCTACTTCAGCTGTGAACAGCAGATATGCTGCTAATCTATTTCACCCAGCTGTCGCCTGAGTGAGGCAGGAAGTGAGTCATGTGAGCTACAGGAGTCATCACCTGACTCTGATCTACCATGACAATTAACGGAAGTCACGGGATCACGTCACGTGACTTCCGGTATCGGGCGATGAGTAACATTATAGCACGATCGCTATTATAATGGCGCTGTCACATATTGAATATTTAAGGGGTTAAAAGGCTCGGGTGGATAACGATTCCGCTCGTGCCTGGCAGGCACACATCTCAGGTGTAATAATCAGCTGAGATGTGCGCCGATTGCTGCAAGCTGTTGGCAGAGGACGGAGGGCAGTAACACTATGATTGCTAGGATGTAAGATTATTGCCTGCGGTCATTAAGGGGTTAAGGGTAAATGTCAGTTTTGTTGCCAGCAGCTTTCTAGCAGTCCATTTAAGGTGCAGCCGCTATGTAACCATCACCTTCTAATAGTTGGAATACCCATCAGCCTTGACTGCTAATAGAATTCAATGCTGTTTTTACTGCCTTGGTGATAGCAGCTGCTTGGGTACTGACCAGATCCCATCCCTCGGAGTCTGGCTGCAGCTGTGGAGTTTGTGTTTGTGTCGATTTTTCCTCTGCTTGTCTTCCTCCCTTTCATGTTCTATTAGTGCAGCAGTGAGACTAATGTTTCTTACCAGCCATCTCACTAGTGAAGGTGAATACAGAGTTAGTGAGGGCATAAGGTATCCTGCTCAGCGATGGGGTGAATGTACCAATATAGGGCTTGCTAGGGAGTGCAGGACACAGCTGCAGGTGAGTGCAGGATATATCCCATCTTCCCCCTCCCTAGCTCCAGGACCCACCATTTTTAAAGTGTCCCTGGTGTCCCACTTGTACATTTTGTGTTGTGCAGTATACCAGATGTCCGTACGTCTGAGCGCAACTGTCATGCTGTGTATTCAGACACAAGCCACTCCAAGCATGACAGCTGCTCTTAGTGAGATGGTTGGAATTACAATAAAAATAAATTCTTATTCTGAACATCTCTGATGAAAACAGGACTTTCTCAATATAGTTGCACGTCCCATTGGTGGGATCCACATCAACTATATGAATATGCTGCATTCTTTCAGATGTCACAAATGTACCTAATGGGAATACTCCTTTAATTATATTGGGAAACATCACAGATAAAGTTGCTTTCCTTACAGTCAGCAATGTTCTGAACACATCCGGCCAGTGGAAAGTTGTTGTAAAAGTGATCTGTTGGTAGAAACCTGGCAGTTCTTAATAAGGCTTTTATGAGCAGACTTTGTCCAAGCTCCTATATTTAGCAGATGCCACAGGTATGTTTGGCTTCACCTTTTAACCCTTATTCAGTGATCTGGACATACAAAGGGGACCCCTGGGTTGCATCCACAGAGTAAATGCAGGACAATAAAGTGATCTGGCAGAGGATAATTGACTACTAAAATAAAAATCAGAGAGGGCATGTAAAAGACAAAATCAGATGGTAAAAACAAGGTCAAAGAGGTCACCAAGCTCAGAGCTATGAGGATAGAGCCAGAGGCAGAATTATGAGGTAGGCGGTAGGTTAAATCAGTTCACGGTCAGACAAAGA